>NW_028175420.1:10000-462707 GCF_965226575.1 Pagrus pagrus
ATCTTTCTTCTTTCTTCTTTCTTTTCATTTCATTTCTAATACATTCATAAATAATTTTATTTCATATATATCTGACCTATAATAAATAAATAAATAAATATATAAACTATAATTAATTAAATACACCGCTTCATAGTCATAAACAATTAATATTAAAAACAGCATCATGCCCGGCTGGGATGATGGCTGGACCACAGTACGGCACGGGGGCAGACGTGGTCGTCCCCGTGACCGTACAGATTTTAGACCACGCCAGTGGGACAGTGGGGAGAGACCACGCCGCTGGGACAGTGGGGAGAGGTTACGTAGATGGGATAGCGGGGGGAGGGGGCCTGGGTGGAAGGACCGAGCACCTCCTTTCTCCCGCGGAGGCGGGAGAAGGGGCCCTAACCTTGCCCCTAACCCTAACCCTAACCCTTTGAGGCCCTAACCCTAACCAACCCAAATTGAGGTAACCCTAATTTTGGCACTTTCTAACCCTAATATGGGACTAACAATAACTAACCCTAATTCTGGCCCTTTTCTAACCCCTAATTGGCACCTATTCTAACCCTATTTGTGGTAACCCTAAAGCCTATATCTAAACCTAATTTGGTTCCCACCCCTACCCGTTAATCTCAAACCCTAACTATAACCCGCAAATTGACCCAAGAAGAGGTCCGACAACCCTAACCCGGTTACTCTAAGTTGCCGTACATTGCCCTAAAAAAAGAGGCCTAATTTAAATGTACGAGGTACGATAAGCTCATCGCCGGTTATTAGTGAAGGATGGGAAAGAGAAGAAGGGAAGGAAACAAAGAGGGAAAGGAATTAGGACACAGGGAT
Source organism: Pagrus pagrus (assembly GCF_965226575.1). Taxonomy (NCBI): domain Eukaryota; kingdom Metazoa; phylum Chordata; class Actinopteri; order Spariformes; family Sparidae; genus Pagrus; species Pagrus pagrus. The sequence continues at coordinate 10,826 of NW_028175420.1, forward strand.
CAATAACAAAATTCATTGATAAGGGGTAATAATTTAATTAAAAATTCATGGGCTAAACTAAATTTATCTAAATTCATGGGCTAAAACTAATCTAATTAAGAATTCATGGGCTAAAAAACTAAATTAAGAATAAGCTAAAAACCTAATTTACATATAAGGAACATTTCATTGGGTTAACACTAAAATTAAAAAAGTTAATTATAACACACTAAGGAACACTATAAAAGGAACACACACTACTATACAGCTCAGTTTGGCCTGGGAATTCAATGGAGCAACATCTCCTACATTGGCACTTACCTGCATGATTGGGGCTCAGCCTGAAGAAGATCAATAAGAATCGAAACGTCGCGAAGAAGCCACCTAAGAAAAAGCATGCACAAGAAAAAGAAAACATGTTAAAAACCTAAACAATGGGAGGGAATTATACAAAATTAAGCCAAACCACAAAAAAACTTAAAAAATCTAAAAAAATAGAAAAACTAAAAAACCTATAAAAATAACCTAAATAATGGTATAAACTTAACCTAATTGCAGAAGATGGGGACGGGGGACTTACCCTCCGTAGTGGTGGAGAGTGCATCACCGGGATCCACTTAGGTGGTGAACGGATCAGTCCCCAATTCCTAGCCTTCCATAACCCTCGCCTTACATGACCCTTGCTATAGCTAACCCTAGCCTTCCATAACCCTCGCTATAGCTAACCCTAGCCTTCCATAACCCTCGCTATAGCTAACCCTAGCCTTTCATAACCCTCGCTTGATCTAACCCTCGCCTTCCATAACCTTTGCCATAGCTAACCCTAGCCTTCCATAACCCTTGCTTGATCTAACCCTAGCCTTTCATAACCCTCACTGTAGCTAACCCTAGCCTTCCATAACCCTCGCCTTCCATAACCCGCGCTATAGCTAACCCTAGCCTTCCATAACCCTCGCTATAAGCTAACCCTAGCCTTCCATAACCCTCGCTTGATCTAACCCTAGCCTTTCATAACCCTCGCTTGATCTAACCCTAGCCTTTCATAACCCTCGCTTGATCTAACCCTAGCCTTTCATAACCCTCACTATAGCTAACCCTAGCCTTCCATAACCCTCGCCTTCCATAACCCTCGCTATAGCTAACCCTAGCCTTCCATAACCCTCGCTATAGCTAACCCTAGCCTTCCATAACCCTCACTATATCTAACCCTAGCCTTCCATAACCCTAACTATAGCTAACCCTTTTTTATGCAGTTATTTTCCTCTAACCCTAATCTCTCTCCTTTATGGAATCGCTCTTCCAAATGCTTATAATAGCATTATTTTTTCAGAATTATAATTACTAGGAGTAGTTACAAAGGGTAAATCCTACTGACCCTGCTTCTGGGAATGATTTCACTTGTGGAGTGTGCACTGTAGAGGAAGGTAGATTAGGTAAGGATGGAAAATGGAAGAAACAGAAAAATATGTATAAGGGAATAAGGATTACAAATACATGTATTAACAAACATGAATATATATACAATTGGATGGGTAGCAGAATTTAAAACAAGAGGGTATTGGAAAGGGAAAGGGAAAGGAAAAGGAAGAAAGGGAAGAAAGGGCAATAGACATATATTTCATAAAAACACTAAATTTAAAACCAAAATTCATAATTTCATATATAGAACTAATTGGGGATATAGGAAATAGGGTTAAAAACAATTTCATTGGAGTTAAAAACAATTCATTGGATTAAAAATACATCTAAAAACTACTTAAATATAACATAGACAAACTCAATTTGAAATAATATGCAAATAGGGTAGAGTATAAATAGTGGAACAGTGTTAAAAAGATCAGTTTGGCTTAGACATGCAAAGGAACAACATCTCCTAACCTAAAGCTAAAATAGACTTACCTGACTATACTTACCTGTGTCTCCGGGCCTGAAGAAGGTACAAACAGTACCGAAGCGTCGCCACCTGCAGGGACACAGAAGAAAAACAATGACTCAACAACAATGACTAAACAACAATGAACAACAACAAGCCAAACAAAAAAACGTAAATATACAAACAAAAAAATAGAAACACAAAAAATAGATTAGTATTTTAAAAGTTTTCTTTATGGGAAATATCCTCATTTTATGAGCGCCTTTAGTTGTTTGCCTATTTAAACTAACCCTGACCCTAGCCACTCCCTACCCCTACGCTCAAATACCCCTACGCTCAAATACCCCTACACTCACACAACCCTACACTCACACTAGGGTTACACTTGACCACCTAGGGTTACACTTGAACACACCTAGGGTTGTTCAAATGTCATGACAATTGACAAGACTTGGATGCCATGGAGGTTAAGTGCTTAGGGTTAGGCACGTAGGGGTTAGATGGTTAGGGTTAGGATAGACACTCAGGGTTAGGCAACTATCACCTCGTTTTGAAGACTTTTGAGTCCAAATGGAGAAAGACCAGCCCTGTTGAAGTTTTCGTAAGCAAAGAGCCTCTTGCGGGCGCCGTAATCAGGGCCACAGCAGTGTACAAGAAGACAGAGCACGTGGCTGAAGTGGTCCGCAGATGTCCCCATCACCAGAATGAGGATGCTGGAGACATCTGTCAAAGGACAAAGTCAAGGGCATCTTAAGTGCCGGGGGATGCTACCCCCACAGTATACTCAATGAAGGTTTCATGAAGGTGCTGGGGGATGCTACCCCCACAGTATCCGCCATAATTTATCTCTCAATGAAGGTTTCATGAAGGTGCCGGGGGATGCTACCCCTGGCACCTTACCCAGGTTTTTGTTTACCAGGCAGTGTAAGTCCCATGTGGCATCCTGTTTTTTTTTTTCTCGTTTTACAAGCATTGGCTTTCGTTTTTGTTTTGGATTATTTGTACATAGTACATACACAGTGGTCCCAGGGATCCAATAGAATTCTATGGGACTGACCACTGAGGCCATACTAAAGAGTCCAGACAACAAATTCTATACCTCAGCATGTGTGTCCCAATCGACTCAGAATGGCCTGAAACGTGCTCCTAAACACTTTCTGGAACTTTGATTTTTCTTTGTGACACTTCCCTAACCCACTTCTCTCAACTCAAACCCTAATTGGTGGAAAACTAAAAAACCTAATTCTTATTTCTATTCTAGCCCTATCCCTATACTCTAAACTTAAACCTAATATTAGATAAAGAAGAACCAAAGTATTGGGAGAAATGATTATAATTGGATTTCTAAAAGGGGAGGGGCTTATACATAAGGATTGGCAAACTAAATTCAGACAGACAGGAGGGTATAAAAGGGAATGACACTGAGACACATCAGTTTGGCACAACACAACAAAGAAACAACATCTACTTACCTGTCCGGGGTGGCTTGCCTGAAGAACTCCTACTCCGGACGAAATGTCACGATGGCCACCGACGGACCAAAAAACAAAAAGCCATAGTTAACCAAAATAATGGAAACATATGAAAATTTCGACTCAAACTTAGGACTTTTTAAGACCAACCTCGCACCTTTTCTGGCATACATTTATGAAATAATGCAAAAAAATTCTGTTAGAATAACTAAGAATACCAGCATAACACAGGGAGAAATAAAAATCACTTCTTTTAATAAACAATACAGTGTGTGTGTGCGCACGCCTGTGTGCAAAAGTATTACAAATGGAGCATACAGCCCTATAAAACTCTGCTGCAATCTCTCAACACTGTAAGAAACAAAACAACTGTGTGAGCAGTGTGTGTGTGTGCAGATACATTACACAAAAGAACAATGTCTTAACATATTAGACGCACTTATATACAAAACACAATAACTGCAAGGAATGTGTGCATGTGTGTGAGTGAGTGACTGAACGTCTGTGTGTGCATGTATTACAATGGAGCTGGAACAGTGTCAACACTGTATTAACAATCAAAGCCATAAAAACAACACAAACAACTACAGTGTGAGAAGTGTGTGCATGCACCTGTGTGTGAATGCATTACACAAAAGAACCATTTCTTCATCAAACCATTTCTTCACAAACATTTCTAAAAAGACAAACACACACTCTTTTGGTCAGATGTTTCCTACAACATAATTTGTCATCACTGACCGCCACCGTTTTACAATGTAACTCCAGGTGGTGCACAGCCCAGAGAAGAAAAATGGAGAGACGCCGGATCCAGCAGTTGGGCACCCGAACACCGGGGGGTCTCAACGAGAGGATGGAGGGGCCTGGTTCGTTGCGCAGTTGATGGCCTGAGCCTGGGTCGTGCCTGGAGGGGCAAATGTCAATGTGGTGTAACCGTAAAAACATCATACCAAATAGTTAAACTTGTTCAAAAAAGGTGAAATTCTCAATAAAACACAGTATCGGCTACTTTGGCATAATCTTACATTTGTGTTGTTTAATAATGAATAAAATCAATGGAACGCCATTGTTCTGAATATTATAATTAATTTGGAGAATTGTGTCTGTCAAGTCAACTTCCTACAGTGTCAAGGTGGTGTAACCAACATTCAAGGAGCCATTTTGTTAATTTGTGCAAAAAGACCACGTGACAGGAAATTATATCACAGAGAAGGACCCCTGATAAGCCAAACTGCTGCATGACGAGACTAGTAACTCTCTTGGCAATCTTGATAATTTGACATTTTTAGGGTATGGTCAGGTATGCTTAGGGTTACATGTCAAATGGTATGACCCCAGGAAAACATTTATCATTCATAATAATTGTAAAAATAAATATTTATTTTAAAAAATGTGTTTGAAATCTTCACACCGAGGCCACGTGCTTACATAGGTGTCCATCATAATGCCTGTTAAATTTGAATTTAAATTTAAATGTCAAATGGTGTAACTGGTTACACCGTTTGACATTTGACCTCCTCAAAATTATTCATACCCTTGCTAATTGTTGTGATCTTTTATTTTTGTGATAAAATGACTGCACTTTTTCAAGTTTGTTTATGAATTATATGTGACCAATAAGTGAAATAATGACATCAACACACAATTCAAGAAATTCTTTATTTCAGGGGTATTTCATTCATGGATTCCCAAAAATGCCATGTTCAAAATTATTCATACCCCCGACAATACCTCAACAAAAATGTGGTTATTTTAAGATGTTACAATGGAATGAATACCATTAACATTGTTGAACAAATTTTAAACACTGATTTTAAAAAAAATTGCATCTTCCCAGAAGAGTATGAATAGAGGAAAAGTGTTCTGGTCATTCTTAATTTCTGGTCATCATGGTCAAGAAGAAGGAGCTCAGTGAGGACCTATCTCAACGTCTTGTGCGTGCCCACAGTGAAGGAAAGGGTTACAAGGCCATTTCAAAGCAGTATGATGTCCCTGTGGCAACCGTCCAGAGCATAATCAACAAGCACAAGAGCTTCAATACTGTTAAAAACCTCTGTCCTTTGCAAAGGGTCATTTGAAGCAAGATCCCAGCTTTTGGTCACCTATCCTGTGGTCTGATGAGACCAAGGTTGAGTTATTTGGCCATATGGATGCTGAATATGTCTGGAAGAAGAAAGGAGAGGCATTAAAACCGAAGAACACTGTGCCCACAGTCAAGTACCGTGGTGGAAGCATAATGTTATGGGATGCTTCTCTTCCAGTGGCACTGGGAACCTTGTCAAGGTCCAAGGAATCATGAGAAAGGAGGATTACATCAGGATCCCTGATGAAAATGTGAAGGAAACGGCTGAGAAACTCCAGCTTGGCCACAACTGGACATACCAGCAAGACAATGATCCTAAACATACTGCCAAGGTAGTGAAGAAATGGTTCAAGGACAATGTATCAACGTCCTAGCATGGCCAAGTCAGAGTCCTGACCTGAATCCCATCGAAAACTTGTGGCATCGCTTGAAGACCAGAGTTAAGGCTAGAAAACCGACCAACCTGACCCATCTTGAGGCTTTCGCAAAGGAAGAGTGGGCAAACATCTCACAGGAGTCATGCAGGAAGCTTGTGGACACATACAAGAATCGTCTCGAAGCAGTCATAAAAAACAAAGGCTATGCCATTGACATTGGACTAGGTTATGAATAATTTTGAACATGGCATTTTTTGGGAATCCATGAATAAAACACCCCTGAAATGAAGAATATCTTGAATTGTGTATTGTTGTCATTCTTTAACTTGTTGGTCACATATAACTCAAACAAACTTGAAAAAATGCAGTCATTTCATCACAAAAATAAAAAATCACAACAACTAGCAAGGGTATGAATAATTTTGAGGATGGCTGTATATATGTCTTCCATCTCTTCCAATTTTAGGCAATATATAGTGCAATATATGTAATTTCATAATGTAGCAGAATGAAGTTGGTGAGCAGTGACGGTGTTGAAAATGAACAGCAGCTTTAAAAAGACTTCAAACTCCAATAATATGAGAAATGTTAGTCAAAGATTTAAATTTAGATCTGTAAAATTACATTTATTAACTTTCTATTGTTTCATAATTATTGCAATATAATAGAGCCTCTTTTCCTCCTATAGCTGCCATTATCAAGCAAAGATAAAGTGGCTCGTCACAGAGCACGAGTCAGTGCAGATCCTGCTGCAAGGACCAATTACCTTGCCAAAAGACGCGAAAGGTGTTTTTTACACACACACACACACACACACACACACACACACTTGAAATACTGTGAAAGAATACTCCAGTAGCTGAGCTTTCCAAAACAAAGCAGGAGAAGTTGAGGGAAAAGTGGAGAAAGTACCAGCGAGACTGCCGCTGTTCTCAACTTAACCCCACAATCTATGGACACGTCAGATGAGCAAATTCAGCATCTCGACAATCCAGAGCATATGCATAATCATCTGGACGATCGTGACTATGAGCAGCCAGTTACAGAGAGGCTGCAAGCATCCTCAACCCCTGCAAGGAAAGGAAAGGAAAGGAAAGAAAGAACAAATACTATAGCTCAGTGCTGAAAGAGAGGGAAAAGCTGAGGTCTGAACTTCGCAAAGTTAAAAGAGAACTCCCGGCAGCAAAACAAAAGACAAAAAAAGATAGAGGAAACTGTATTGGCAAAAGACAAAAATGAAAATGGTCAGTGAAAAGAACAAAATGAAAAACAATAAGAGCCTCACAAATGAAAAGAGAAGAAGTGGCCAGCTTTCTCTGTAGGGATGAGAATAGTCGCATGTTATGAGGCAAAATGTATCACGCTTGGGCAAGTGTTGCTATAATGACATTGAGTTTGAAGGATCTCTGGAGGAGACTGTTCTAACATGGCAGCAGTGGTCCAGAGTAGTCACATCTGAAGAAGGCAAAACCTTTGCTAACTTTGCAAAAGTCACACAAAGTGGAAAGTGTGATGATCTGCTGGCTTTGCTTAACAAGAAGCTAGACTCTCTAGCTAAGCACCAATTCAACTGGCTCTACCAAGTCAAAACACTCAGAGAGCTGAAAGAAACACTATGTGAGGATGAAGTCTGCATTCGTGTAGACTTCTGAGAAATATGACTGTAAGCTCAGCAGTGAAATTCAGGCGTTCCGCTTCAGGGGCAGCCGCTAGCAGGTTACAATCCACGCAAGTGTGGTGTATACAGCCTTATCATCCTTTTCCTATGCCGCTCTCTCTGCCTCTCCCCGCCATGATGAATGTGCTGTATGGGCTCACATGGAGCCTGTATTGAAGGATGCCATAGGCAAATGTAACACACCCACCACTCTACATATCATAAGTGATGGACCAGTGACCCAATACAGAAACAAGAAAAAAAATGAGAAGACACAATGCCTTTTCTGAGTGGGTTTCAAAGCGTAACTTGAAATTACAGTGAGAAATCGCATGGGAAAGGAGCTCCTGATGTAGTGGGAGGGGCTGTCAAGTGTACTGCAGACACAGCAGTCCAAAGAGGCACTGACTTGCAGACAGCTGAGGAACTTTACAACTTCCTGAAGGATCAGCCCTCAAGCATCGAGTACTTTTGGATATCCGAGGAAGCCGTTTCCAACTACGACGAATCGGTCCCAACAAATGTCCCGGCCGTAAAAGGTACGCTGAAAATTCGACAAGTGACCTCTGAAGAGCGAGCTGCGATAACATAAATTTCATGTTTCTGTGCAAGACCTGATATCTGCAAGTGCTATGATCCAACTGCAGTAGATCTCCGCAACCTGCAATCAGAAGACCTCCCCTCAACATCTACCAACTGTCAGCAGGATCTGAAAGGCAAGTTCATTCTGGTCAGATATGAAAGTAAGCCTTTCGTGGGACAGGTCATCCAGGTGGTGGGTGAAGAAGTAAAAGTGAGCTTCATGCAACAACTGGAATGGGAAGAATGTCTTCACCTGGCCTCATCTACCTGACGTCCTATTCTATTATGAGTCTAATGTGCTGCACATAATCTCTGAGCCAGAACCTTTGAACTCATGTAACTCAAAACTCATGACAGAGGACTGGAAACATTTCCAAGCACAAACGCAGCCCTAAACACACGATTCTCCCTGCTCTCTCTATCCCTTCCACCACCACCTCACACACACAACTTTTGACATGTTTTTACACTAATTCGTCGCAGTCAAAACATGAGTTCACATGATTTTTAATGTTTGTTTTTTAAATTAATTCATAAAATAACAAGTTCACATGATTTTTGGATGTTTAATTTGTAAAAATTAATTAATCTTGTTGATGTTTTTTCTTCATTGAAAATAATAAAAAAAAGTTCAATTGACCTTGTTCACTGTCATGCTTGATTTTTAGTGCCAGTTTATACAACAGACAATGGCCTTTGTAGAAGCAACATAGTCAAGTGGTGTAACTGGTTTGTGTCAATTGGTGTCACCAGTATTTTTCATAAAAATTGTATAATATACAGGAACATTCATGTGGAATAAGATGTAATCCTCTATTGCAATGTATTAACATGTGCTTTTACAGTTTATACATAATTTGTCAAATATTATTTACAAAACAGTGTTTTCAGCATTTGTCCTGCTCTATATTACAAAAACGCATACAATTTTAATTTAAAATAATCCTAATAAAATCTATTTTCATGTGATATTTTAAAATTAACTAACTGTTTTCATAAGTACACTTGCAGACATGAAACCAACATAAATACAAAATATACATTTTAGCAAACCTGATGCAAGCTTTTAAAAAAAAATGTAAACATTTTTTTTAATTGCTCATAATGCAAACCCTTATTTGTCACTGACCCGCCTCTGCCTCCTAATTGTGCTGCTTCCTGTCTCTCTCAGACTAAAATGTGAAATGCCCCAACGCCTGTGAGAAAAGACCTTTTTTGTTGTTGTCATAACCATTGCTTGACCCCACACATCAAACATCCAAGATCAAAGATGTTTTGGAAAGCAGTATGGTGTGACAATTTGCTCCATCGCACCACTTTGTGCTGCAGGGTCTTTTTTGACCCCAGAGGACAATTATTAAGGATTAATAATTAATTATTAATTATTAAGTAATTTGATTGGACATAATTCAATCAAATTATCTCAAATTTATTTCAATCACAAAGAGCATAGTATCGGACAGCCCTCATTATTTTCAGACCATTTGATGAATAAAAAAACAATTTTGACAGGAAAAGATTTAACTTGGGGTCAGAACCCCAGGACAACACGAGGATTAAGGTAAATATGAATTGTTTTTTTCAACTTTGTAAGGTGTCCTGTTCAAGCCGCACGTGCGTGGTCAACTAGGTCATGTGTGGTGACATCTATGTGTCCGCACTGAGCAGTGGGGGAGGGGCAGGGGTTACAGACACAGCACACAGAGAGAGAGAGAGAAACAGGAGGGAGGAAGACACGCGTGAGAGAGAGAACAGCCCCTACAGAGACAACACGCTGGAAAGGTGAGAAAATGAGTGACGGCAGGAAACGCAGTAAAATTGAGTGTAGAGTATTAGACTTGCAGGAAGTGATACAATAGGCATAAATCATGAAAATTAATTTTCATAGTGAAATAACATTTTACTTTTTTGTATTTAAAATTAAAAGGTTTTCAAGTAAAATTCCTTCTCAGTTAAGATTGTCTAGCCCTGCCTGAAAGAAATGTATGAATTCTTGAGTGTTTGTTGGGGGTATGGAACCCACAATTACCTCTGAAGGGCAATGTGGTTATGAGCAAAATAGAGAACTGTACTCACTTTCTGTTTGAATGTGTAGAAGAGATTGTTCTGAATATTGAATTTGAGAATCTTATCAAAACAGATTTCCATTACTAAATGACGTGGTTTTATTTTGCCATTAAGTGTGGGGGCGGGGGAGGGGCGCCCCCTCTCCCTCCCTCAGAGGAGAGGGGCTGTGGGTTGAACTTGGCAGTTATTTTAAATCACAACATACTGCTCTCCTGAGTAGAAACATGGATTGTGCTGCAAACAAAAGAAACCACCAACCTAATGGCAAATACCAGGTAATACAAATGTGTAACTTAACTCATATATTTAAATAATATTATCTTTTATTTGCAAGACAACTTGTAAGTTTTAATCACTGGCGGCAGGTGTTCTGATCAAGGCAAACAGAGACTAGCATAAGCTACAAGCATAAGATAGCAAAGGCAATCTAATGTGTGTATGTGTGCACAACTGCATGTGTGCGTATGTGTTTTTGATGGAGAGAGAGACAGACTTGGGCCAAGAATTGGTAACACAGATTTACTGTATTATTCCATATTTACCAGAGTTTACTCTAATAATGGAGACAACAGAGCCAGCGCAGTCAGCAATCCAGCCACACTTACAGACACTGGATGAAAAGGTGCGCTTCATATGTGGAAGTGCTCTCCAGGCAGATAAAAATAATCCACACATCAAGAACTCCAGGACAACACGAGGATTAAGGTAAATATGAATTGTTTTTTTCAACTTTGTAAGGTGTCCTGTTCAAGCCGCACGTGCGTGGTCAACTAGGTCATGTGTGGTGACATCTATGTGTCCGCACTGAGCAGTGGGGGAGGGGCAGGGGTTACAGACACAGCACACAGAGAGAGAGAGAGAAACAGGAGGGAGGAAGACACACGCGTGAGAGAGAGAACAGCCCCTACAGAGACAACACGCTGGAAAGGTGAGAAAATGAGTGACGGCAGGAAACGCAGTAAAATTGAGTGTAGAGTATTAGACTTGCAGGAAGTGATACAATAGGCATAAATCATGAAAATTAATTTTCATAGTGAAATAACATTTTACTTTTTTGTATTTAAAATTAAAAGGTTTTCAAGTAAAATTCCTTCTCAGTTAAGATTGTCTAGCCCTGCCTGAACGAAATGTATGAATTCTTGAGTGTTTGTTGAGGCTATGGAACCCACAATTACCTCTGAAGGGCAATGTGGTTATGAGCAAAATAGAGAACCGTACTCAATTGCACTAAGAAATGTTTGGTTGTTTTTCCATGCGTCTCCCTCGATAATTTTGATGCTCGCAAATGCCAAGCGCATCTCTACTAGAAGGTTGAGATGTGTATATTGCAGTACTTTCAACATCTTAAACCTGAGTATTATGAGTGGCAAGTTATGATAAGCAACTTCACATAGGAATCCATTTTGTGCAGCGCTTCTCTGGATTCAGAGGCTTGTAATTCCCAACTAAATCAATTTATTAATACACTTTCTGTTTGAATGTGTAGAAGAGATTGTTCTGAATATTGAATTTGAGAATCTTATCAAAATAGATTTCCATTAATAAATGACGTGGTTTTATTTTGCCATTAAGTGTGGGGGCGGGGGAGGGGCGCCCCCTCTCCCTCCCTCAGAGGAGAGGGGCTGTGGGTTGAACTTGGCAGTTATTTTAAATCACAACATACTGCTCTCCTGAGTAGAAACATGGATTGTGCTGCAAACAAAAGAAACCACCAACCTAATGGCAAATACCAGGTAATACAAATGTGTAACTTAACTCATATATTTAAATAATATTATCTTTTATCTATTATCTGTCCTTCAAGGTTAAGGTTTCATATCACAGATCGTGCAGGGCCAATTATTCCAGTCCTAACAACTGTAATCAAGATCTTTTTGCTTATGATGCCAAGTATCACAGAAGCTGCCTTGGACACTATATTTCAGAGAGAAACATTTCAGCAGCCAGACATAAATATCTGTCTGAAAAAAAGTTAAGTGAATATGAAGAAGCTTTCACTAAACTAATTGAAGAAATAACTAGCAAAGTTTTTTCTGAGAATATGACAGAGACTCTCACTGACAATCAAATCCTACACAAGGCTGCAGGTATCCTAAGGAGAAGTATGGAAGAGGTTAGGCATGAGCCTCAGTTCTACCCAGGTGGTGACACGCTTTCCCTTCTCCAGTGCAGTAAATATGTACCAGCAGAAGTGTATGATTTTGTTAACTGGTGCATTACTTCTGATGCCTTCAGAAAACTGCAGACCTGTAATGATGACCCAGCCATAAAGAAAAATCTACGTGTGATATCTTTTTGCCATGGTGTAATTGCACAGTGCTGCGGCCTGCCGCATATTCGTCACCAACATCAGATATTTATAAAAAGCAATAAAATCAGGCAACTACAAGGTCAACTACATTCCTGAGGACCCCATTTTCAAACCTTCAGCTCTACTGCATGCTTCAAGATCACTCAAGCTCCTATAAGTTTACCATTTTCCCTTAAACTTGTTCGTACAGATACTCTAGAGAGATGAAAGCTATGAAAAATACACTTCAAGAGGTAACAAAGGAAAGGAACAGAATGAAAAACCATTTGGTACAAGAACAAGCTTGGAATAAAAAAACACAAGAATCACCTTGAAAAAAAACAGAGCAGCTGCTGCGGGGAAGCCAACTCAAAAACCCCTCCATCAAGAAAATTCAGCTGTTCCACAATGCACTCATTCATGAAGTCTGCCCACAAGAACAAGAACTTGACGCTGTCAGGCAAGGTTCTGAAAAAATATTGGCTACTTCACCAGACAAGGCAATTTTGTTTTATTTTGTTTACCTGAACTTTGGTTCTACAGTGTTAATTAACATCTGTGAAAGAAACTGGAGTCTAGCATCCAATCAATGGGCGGCATATCATCTGTTCATCTGATCAAAATAGAGCATTAGGGATCAAAGTCTCTTTAGCCAGCCTGTTCTGCAGTGCATCATAGGTAGAATAAGATGATGCACAGAAGAGAAAAAAAATTGCAACAGTGACACTTTTGACACTGAAGTGGACTTAGCTTTTAAGCTAGAGATTTTAATGAATCCGTTGACACCAAATACACCATGCTGGCTTACTGGGAAAGGGGTGAAACGTTGCTCCAAAGTTGAAATGTTTTAGCACGAGTGAACTTTGAAGGGGGGAATCTTAATATCGCATGTCATGCTATGTGACTATCTCGCACGCGCACATCGCGATGGCGATGTTCAACCGATATAGCACTACTCAGAAGGTTCAGGATTTCTACCATAATGCAGCACGAATGACAAACAGGACACAATCACGCGGAAGGAAATAAAGCATCAGAGAATGATTCTGACTGATACAGTATTGAACCTCCACAAAAAGTTCACCAAGAAGGAACCAAGAGTGAAGCTCAGTTATTCATCCTTCTGTGCCTTACGTCCATTCTATGTCACAGCACCTAGACCGTCGGATCGTAAGACACGCCAAGTACCGTGAGAATGCTAAGCTGATGCTTGAAGTCCGAAGAGAAATGGTGTCGTCGAGCCTATCAAACTGGAGGATAGTTTTGAACTTGTCTGCTGTTCACAGACAAGCGAGGCACGTCTTCTGCGCTCCTGCACCCGGTGTCTCCACAAACATACACTTCCCACACCACAGCAAGACCAGACCAATGTTGAATGCCAGCAATGGGAACGAGTTCAGGATCAACACAAGACTTGTTGGGAGAGCTTCTCCTACGATATGAAGACAAACTGAAGACAGAAACAACAACACACGTGTGCTCATTTCAGAACCAGACCAGAGAGTACAGCAGCATGATCAAGAAGTGCAATGATAGCACAGTAAGTGTGCGTGTTGACTTTTCTGAGGCGTGGAAATGCAAGTATACTTCTGAGGTGCAGTCATGCCATTTTGGTCAGAATCTCCCACAGCTCAACCTGCACACTGGCATGTACTATACAAAAGAACAGAAGACAGGCTTTTGCACAGTATCAGAATTCAAGCGACAAGATGCGTCTGCCATTTGGACTCACTTGGAACCAGTCCTGACAGATATTCGTTTAAAGTTTCCAAAAGTTGATACTATTCACTTTTGGTCAGATGGCCCCAGCAAGCAATACAAGAACAAGAAGAACTTTTCTCTCCTCTGCAGTGTCCCTCCAACTCTAAGTTTCAAGAGAACAACCTGGGAGATATACAACCTGTCTGCTGAAGTCATGGATTTCATAGAGGAGAAACATATACACCATATACTTCCCAATAAAGCTAAATGAGTGGTGGAGTGATGTAAAACAGTCAGGGAATACTCACAGGAGTTCACGAATTATCATTATTATTATTTTTGTGCCAGATGTGTTTTGTGGCATTTACACAGAATGCTTTCTTTAATTTGAAACATTTCAGTTTATGGAAAAGAGACTGTAAGACGTAGTTATTCATTTATCTGTTCTTCACGTCCAATATACAGTTTATAGTCTAGTTTACAGAAGAATATGATCTATATTATTTTATGAGTGGGGGGCACTACATGACAGTTAAATATGAGGTCAGTGATGAATGCTATCTTATTGCTACTGGTAATGATTTTTTTTTTTACTTATGATGATTATTAAGGGGTACTTTTATTAATGATAGCCTATTGCTAATTGAACATGTTTCTTATTGAATGTTTGCCACATTGCTCACAATTGTTATTTGTTATCTGTTCTTCACTTCCAATATACAGTTTACAGAAGAATATAATGTATTATTTTATGAGTAGGGGACACTACGTGACAGTTGAAGATGATGTCAGTGACGCATTTTACATTATTCCTACTCGTAATTACTTTATTTTTTACTATGATGATTTGATATTTGATGGTATGTAAGTAAACGTTGTATGATGTTAGATCTTTTAAAAGGAGTACACGTGAAACAGTATAAAAAATGAACAAAAGTGAATATTCGACATTTAACAGCATATGTTTACTAACGATGCCAGATAATGATTTAAAAACTCTAAATACATATTAGACAAAATAAATTAAAATGTATTTGCTTTTTATCATGTCTGCGGTGTGGACAAAAACAAAGTAATAACTGGAAGAACGCCTATTTTATGAAGAAAATACAAAATGAGGAGGTTGCACCGATACATTGCTCAACAGCCAAGACCTTGGTCTATAATGATATACCTTCAGATTTTGTTATTTAACTAACTTTTTATTTTCCAAATTAAAACCCGTTTTATTCAAATTCCCAAGAATCGGTGAAAGCCACTGGACCAGTTCTAGGTTCTGATGGAGTGGGGCGACAGATTAAAATTAAACCAGAGACCAGGTTCTTTAAAATTAAAGCCTGTACTTTACTTAAAGTAAACAAGAACAATAAACACAACAGTGTTCAGACAGTGTCTATCGTATCCTGCAGGTATGGGTTGGTATTCCCTTTCCCTTTTTCAGGTTTCTTTTCCTGAATAAGAAATATTCTTCCTTAATAATTCATCCAGGTAGGATGATTTAAATTATGTTAGACCGGTCTGTGACCAACTATCTCAATTTATGGTAATAGGTTGCACCTATTTTGGTTTCGTTATTTTTCTATTAATTCCATAAGTAGAAAAACCTTTTCACTATTTAAAAGCATCTAAATCCAAATAAAGTAAAACAATATTACACCTTAAATCACAATATTGACAATTATGAAACAGAATGTAAACATGTAACACTTCAGTTCAAGTTCAATAAAGTTAAAGTTCAGTGAAATATCTCCAACACTCCTACCTCTCTGGCAGCGAGTTTACCAGTAATCCATCTGGCAAATCCTCATTGAAGCGATGAATATGAAGGTGAAGATGAAGATGTCTTTTAGGGACCAAGTCTGTGGGTTTGGCTCGCGATCTTGTGTCCCACGGTCGCGTGCGTATGTGTTGTCTCCCGCGCCGAGGAAGAGTGTCTCTCTCTGGTTTAGCTAAGGCGATTACCTCTTTGCTAGCGACCAGTCACTCATTCAAGTGCAAACAGTACAACGAAGCATCAATAAAACGAGCTGAAACTCACCAAAACCGCTGTGGCTTATTCAAACATGGTCCTCATGAGACACCAAGTACATGGGTATTATTTTCCAGGCGTTAAACCAACTGTCTCTGTAACTATTTCACTGTTAATTTCTCTGCTTCTCTCCCCTCCCCCCTCGCTCTCGGCTCTGCTCAGCTGAGCTGAGCGCTATGCGTAAACACGGCCAACGAGTGTCTTAAAGGGGAAGCGTCATCACATTTCTTAAAGGCATGTTTTAAATCATTTCCATGCAATTATTGCCAAATCTGTATTAACTGGCTCTTAATGAAACGTATGCATTTAATCCAAAAACATACTTATGCTTCTAATTCTTTGTCATTTCCACATATTAATCCTGTGCTAACTCAACAAACCATACAAACTGAGGTAGAAACTATTCAAGAGGGTTGAGTTACTCCCTGCCTTGTAGGCTACGCTATTTATTAATAGAAAAATAAAAGCTCAATTTCAACAAACCAAACTGATGAACTGAAGTGACTGACAGTAAATCACACACTGTTCACTTAATTTAAATTTCCACAGAAGACAATAATTTTCACAAAACTATATCAGGTTGCAGTGTCTCATGCAGCATTTTAAGCGGGGTTACCCATTGTTTATTTTACTCCTGAAACCTGGCATCTTTTAGCTTTCGCAAGTGCATCGATATCAGGTGTCACATCCTGACTGGCAGCCAATTTCAGGATGTTATTCAAGTGCTTGTGCGTGAGCCTTGAGCGCAGCTTTGTTTTATTGATGCTCATTACAGAGAAAACTTGCTCACAAAGACATGTGGTTCCAAACATGCTCAACACTTTTGCAGCAAGGGCTGTCAAGTTGGGGTGACCTGGTAAGAGATACTGATAAAATATGTCCAAGCCAGCTGCGGCAAATTAGCCCTTCAAATCTGAGTCACGAAAATGTGAAATTAACACCTTCATGACGTTAACACGTAAACACTTTTGACACCCCTGTTCTAAATCTAAAGGGAAATTTTGACACATTTGAGATTCTCCTCTGAAAATTGTGACACCACACACAATACAGTGAAATTCTATGAAATCAGAATTATTGCTTCAGTAATATTTGGCCGATATATGTATATGGGTGTGTGACGTGACATGGCAGTTTTGCTGTCTTCAGTGTCAAACATGTATAAATAAAAATATATTTGTCAAAAACCTCCTCAATATTGTGCAGAAAACTATGCTTTATGTGAACATACTCAACATTTAACCAGTTCATCACTCATTTTTTCAGAATTTTCAACCAAACATAGCAAAACTCATATGGTGTGACTGTCCGACACTTGTTTCTCAAAGTAAGAACTTGAATAAAGCTAAGAAAAATAAATGCAAAAATTCTCAAAACAATACAGAAAAATAATACAGATGTCTATTTGTGGACCTACTCTTTTCAAAGTCCAAGCATAATGTTTTGAGTCAGTTCTGATCAAAAAGATTTTGTCCCACAAATCAAAATCATATGGTATGACACTATTTTGGGATATTTCAACGGGCAACTGTTTTGACACACTTGGGAATGAGAGGTCCTTCTTCAGCAAGGTTGTTCAGTACTATTTATACCAGACCATGACAGGTTTCTGAGGTGAGTTATCATTTTTATGTTTTCAATAAATGAGATTTTGTTGGCACTCTGACAAAAGTCCCACTTATGGATGTCTTTTGGTGTGACACATTTTTCATAGAAATGCAAAAGAAATTTTATATTTTTTGTCATAATTACATGTAAATCTATGTTGCTTTGTTATAACTAGCATCTTGTCAGCAAGTTAATGTGTAGCTACAAGACTCAAGGTTGTGCTAAGTGCAGAAAACATAATATGGTGTGACACTTTATCATATGGTGTGACATGTCTGCCTGTCACGCCATATGATTTTGATTGTCACACCATATGATACGAATTGTAATTTCCTGCAGATATAACAATAAATAGCAAAGTCCAATGTATGTTTTGTCCTTTTAAACATTTGTTTGCATCCATCATCACATAAAAGCTGTAATTATCCACAATAGATTGTGTTTAGTTTAGTTTAGTTTAGTTTATTTGGTGATACAGATCTCTAGTTTATCAGACAGACACAGCAGACTCTTCACAGAAACCTTAGAATGCTGTTTAAGTCTAAACAATGTTTTGTCTTCGTCTTAAACCATACATTCCCTTTTCTTTTGTCAGCTTGAGGCTTGAGGCACCCTGCGAGGAGAAAGGAGTTGCTGAGGCAAAGAAAAGTAAACGACAACTCTCTGTTTCCATTCGCTGACCAATAGGAAGGTCTGAGGGAGGGTTTTAGAGGGTGCCTTCATTGTTGATTCAAAAGGCCTTGGGGCAGATTTCTTGAAGCCTGGCAATACATGATATCTAAAATATCATTGGACTAGAACACTGTAGGCAGTGCAACTAAGAGGAACGCAGTTATGAAATGCAGAGAATAACCCTAATTAATATTTCCTGCCATATGAGTGATCAGTACTCACCAATAGGTAGGTTAATACATGTTTTGCATTGACACATGGCGACATGATCATATGGTGTGACACTATATCATGTGGTGTGACATGTCTGCCTGTCACGCCATATGATTTTGATTGTCACACCATATGATACGAATTGTAATTTCCTGCAGATATAACAATAAATAGCAAAGTCCAATGTATGTTCCAAATTGTGAAAATAACATACCTTTATTCATGATAAAATGTGAAAATGTTCATGGAATACATAGAAAATAGTATGAGCAAGAGTCACAAATATTTTTATAATTTTATAGCATGGTTTGTCACAATAAATAGAAAATACGTTGAAAGACTGACTGAGCAATGATTTAGAAAATAATACACAAATTTAATTAATTTTCACAAAACTATAATGGATCACAGTTTAGTTATGATAAAGGACTTTGATAAAGTGAGTAACTTAAGAAAGGTATAATCTATTTTCATTTTATATACAATTATTTTCATGTCACACCATATGACGATTTTAGGCACCAATACAACAAATTGTCACATAAACTCTGATTCCAATTGAAAATCTAAAAACAACATATGTTTCTATAAAGATGAAAGTTAGTAGAACAAAACTCAATCAGTTTTATGCCTGTTATTTGAAGTTTTTGAAAAAGCTCTTTTTTCTGGTGCATATGTCACTGACCCATATGTATATATTTATGTAGCACTTTTGTTTCAATTCTGTCTACCAGTTACTACTTATCTTATTGTAGCCTACAACAGAGTTAGGAGGTCCCTATAACATATATTCTTGTGTTGCAGAAGAACCTCAGCGATATTGATGAAAAATGATGGGCTCTGACTGCCATTGTTTTACATACATTCAAACTAAAACTTACACGGGGTCAAACTAGCAGTAGCAGCTACAGGTAAACAAGCAGGCTGTCGGGGGTGCGCGTGCAGCTCAGAGATGGCATCTTCCAGGTCGGAGGTAGTAGGTCAACCTACAGACCGCGGATGTTGATAACAGACAAGCCCGGACTCAGAGGGGAATAGCACTAGTAACAAAATATTGGTGAAATGAACTAGTTTCGTGGCAGATTATGCTCATAGACAACACTCCAGTCCAGTCCGGTCCAGGTTGTAAAAAAACTGTAGTTCCCCTTTAAGTAGTTTCTGTGCTTACAATAATGTTTGTGTCTTAATTGAGAAAAATAACTTTTTCTCTGATCTAAAACAGAGCTCTGAGCTGATCTCCTCTGAAGATAAGGGGTCAGGTGATTGGCAGCCCCAAAAGAATGGAACAGAAGAAGAGGATTCTGAAGAGGAGGAGGAGGAAGAGGAGGCCAGTGTGAAGCAAAGGGTTCCCCAGCTGCGAAAGAAAAGGCCTGCACCCACACCCAGGAACAGTCCGGTGAGAGCTCCAATTTAATAAAGTTGGAATTTCTCTAATCCACCCAGTCATGGCCCATAGCCATGACAATAGCATTTCATGATGATGATATGATAACAACATAAACATTTCATTTTTAAGTATGATAACTAACAACAGCAGAGCTAGGGAGAGGAAGTGTTGGTAAACCTAAATTTGGTTGAAAAAATTTCCACATTGAAGCCACTGATACATAGAAACTTGGCATTCACTATTTTGTGTTTCTGATAATATGGGGTTTTCTGTCTGTAGGAGATGACAAAAAAGGCAAAGATGGCTGCACAAGTCCCTCCCCGGGTAGGTGTACTTGTATTAGACAATCTGGCTCTATTGACGCCTTTAAATCTAAACTCAAAACTCACTTTTTTGACTTAGGCTTTAATTAGTCCTTGACATCGACTGCTAGCTTCCTCGGTGGGTCGGTCTCAGTCTCAATGAGTAATCTATAGTATTAGATTCCACATTGTCCTGAAACAAGCTATTGTTTTGAAGAAAGTTGCATAACTGACAGGGGAGGTTAGAAATGGGTCTACAGTTTGCCAATACACCTGAATCTAGAGTAGGCTTTTTAAGAAGAGGTTTAACTACAGCTAATTTAAATGACTGAGGTACATAACCTGTAACTAGAGACAGTTTGATCACGTCTAAGAAAGAATCAGAATCAGAATCCTTTATTAAGAACTTCTTTAAGCAGACTGGTTGGGACGGGGTCTAGGAGACAAGTCGATGGTTTTGACAAAGAGATCATTGAGGTTAATTGTTGAAGCTTGATTGGAGAAAAACTCTCCAGGTATACAGCAGGTTTTACAGCTGAGTTTAAAGTTCCTGTGCACTTGACACTAACAAATCTGAAGATCAGTATTGGTGTATTTTACTTGAGAACCTGTTAGTGTTTATTTTAGATTTTTTTCTCTCAGATGAATTGGGCAGGGTGCCCGAGGAGAAGAGGACATCATGGAGACAAAGAAGTCAAAGTGGAGAGAGGGCATCCAAGGAGAAAAGGAACAGGTGGAGAAGAAGCGGGATGTCCGAGGAGAAGAGGATGACGTGGAGACAAAGAAGTCAAAATGGGTTTTAACAACAGTTAAACAGTCAATGGGTTTAACAGTCAATGGGTTTTAACAAATAAGGTGCGAGTGACTTTGGAATCTTACTATAAGCATGTACTTTTACAAGTTACAATATATCTGACGAGAAATTACACTGATTTACCGTGTGCTCCCGAATTAGAAGTCCATCTTCCTTACCAAGGTAGAGGCAAAGAGCCTTGAGAACTGCTGCCTTTTTGAGATTAACATCACTTGTAGCCTGTGTGAAGAGATTCCACCGATTAAAACATTCAGAAACACATAAATAACTGCAAAGAAATTTTCCAATATCCAACCTGTGGTAACCTACAAACATTGACTTCCAATCAGCTTTGTCAAGTTTGATCTATATAGCTCAAAAATATGTCAAACATACTGTAAAAGGTCATCCTTTTTTAATTACAAAATAGCTGAAGCGTGGCCTAGTTTTTATTTTTTTTAAAGTGAGGTATGAATATGTTTTAACTCCTGTTTATTAAGGGATATACAGTACAACCAACATCTACAGCCCGATCTTTTTATCACCACCTAAGAAAACAGGATTGAACTGGCACCTGTCTGATCACATGGCTGCATCTCTCGCCCATATGGTATTATTGCCTTAAAAAGACAATATTTCTTTAGAAATTATTTTTGCACCTTGCAAATAATCCAGGCTGTTACTGATGATGCAAACTGGGGCTTCATATGGACAATACAATTACACAGTGATTGCAATTAACATTGTATATTTAATATGCTGTTCTGTTTTAAGGGTGACTTTAACATCTGTCTATTTTCTGGCCAGAAACATCTCCCTTCTTCTGGAAAACAGATGTCAACTGGGGTAAAAGATTGTCCAACTGTACCATGAAGTTTGTCTCAAGTGGAAGTGTTGTAATCTGCTGGAATTAGGCATTTATCTGTTAGAAGTTAGAAGAGTAGCTTGCCATAGAGTTCTTCTGCCCCCAAGTGGCCAAAATAAAGAACTGCTTCCTCTACAGGAGATTTTTCTCTCTCCAAATGTTGGTTGTTTTACCGTATCAGACTTTAAATTTTAACAGGTGCACACTGAAATTGCACAATAAGAAGAGAGGAAAAGGCAAGCATGTATTTACCTCATCAGTATGAAAGAATGCAGACCATCTGGCTTTAAACTCTCTGGCTGCTAGGTTTTGCTTCACCACCTCACTGTTTCTTTGTCTGACATCATTCAAAAGTTCAACTCTCACATTTTCAAGACTTTCATCTGTGAGGGTGTGATGGACAATTTAATTTTAATTTTAATTTTAATTTTAATTTTAATGAAACGCTACAGATTGGATGGTGCAGGAATCATGTTTGTGATTGCACTTACATCTCCAACCCAACGCCACAATGCAATACCACCCAAAATGAAAGCCAACCAACGCTGCTTCTTATAGGCCAGTCAGCAATCACAGACATTACCCTCGTTAATACCAAATTGAGTTAAAATGTTGAAAGTGCAAAAATTACCAGCATGGCAATTAATAGAAGCAAATAAATATAAGAATACTGTGCAAGTGGGCCTAAGTTTTCACACATTTTGTAGGATAATTTTAAAGTATAGCTTACTATTCATTTAACAGATATTTTCTTTTATGTGAAATAATATTTACAATTACACAGTCTTCAAAAGATTAGATTCTATGATTAAGTTTATCGATTTGAGGGTCCATCCTTTGCCCATTATCACCAAAAGTATATTTTTTATCTAGCTTTTAGGATCAACCAATCACAGCTTTTGTAATGATGACTCATACCTAGCAACGGGGTCAACCACACCTCCTCACTAAGATAGGAGTTTCTGTCCATTCCTTGCTCAGCATTGTCTGAGAATAATCTGGAATCACTCCTAAGCTAAGACTCCTTGCTAGGAATTTTTAGGTTAAGTTAGGAGCTCTCTGAGAGGATTCTCAGAATCTTTAGGAATATGGGCCCAGGTAAATATTTGTACTTAGATCTGTATCAAGACAACACAATGTCAACTTCACGGTTGACCTTTCCTCCAATACAGTAATGATGACATTAGTGTTCTGTTATTTTGTCACTTTTTGAATTAAATTCTTGAGAATTTGGACAAAACTGGTTTAAACTTTGAAAAAAAACCCAAGAAGAAATCTATACTCATGTTTATAGAACAATTTCTCAACAATTAAGTACAGTAATGTAAGTAAAGTTTTATGTCATTTGTTCATAAAATATGTGTTTTTCCTGTCATAACTTAGTTTTTGTCAACACCGTTAGACACAATAGAAAATTAATCATTCCTATTTGTTTGGTCTGCTATAGATTTAACCCTTGTGTCTTCACCTTGACTACACACATGTTAAATGTTGAATATTCCTTTTTATTAAATTTTTATGCTGTGTCACATGTGCTCTTTGAAAACTCTTACGTCACAAAAGTCTTATCATTTGCATTTAATACAAAGAATAAAAGTTCTGGACATAAAAGAACACATTATTTCATTTAAAGAAACAACTACATTAATAATTTGGCTGTTTTAGAGAAACAGTTTGAAAGTATTCAAAAATACATACAAAATACTAAAGATTTTCTCCACTCAAATACATTTAACTTTGCTCATCCACTTAATTAAACAATTTGGTACAACAAATAACTTATCATGTAAATTTTACTTTCTTTCACCACTGTCAGACAGAGAAAATGATGGCGTTGACAAAAATAACAAACCTATAGGAACTTTTTTGACCTTTTTATTTTAGCAGATGTGAAGAGTTGTAGGGGGGTCGTCAGGAATATAGCTGACTATGTATTTGTCTGATTTTACTGCTAAATTATAAATGGCTTTTTGCTGTGACGCTAGTTTGGATGCCTCTTTCCTTTTATTTTATTCCAGGCTGTTAAGGACAAACGCCTAAAGACATATTCGCCATAACGAACCCCTGCTTATGGTAAATATACCATATTTCAATATATTTCCATTGCACAGTCAGTGGTGTAGATGTCAGCGTTAGATGTTAACTACTATCTGATATTATTTTGCTTCTGGATTCTTTCTCTTCAGAAAAATTGGTCAGAGATTATCAAGGCCACGTTGCGGGTGCCAACCCCACAAAGAAAATGCTGGAGAACGCTAAACAGTGTTCAATGCACATCATTCAGTTTTTGCGGTTCATGGCCAACTCAAAAATCCCAAATGTGGATTTACTCTTTCTGAAGAATTATGGAAGAGTTCGAGAGTAAGACTACACATTTTTTAAAGATTTATCTCTTGGAATTGATGTGTAATTAAAATAAAAGACATGAACTTGAAAAAAATGTTCACCAAGGTTTGTGGCTGAACTCAAAGGGCGTGGATTCAAACCGAAAACACAGAAAATGTACCTCACTGATGTGAGGTGAGGTGTGATTGGATAAAAGTCTACAGTAACTGAAGGAACTTACAGCACCATGAGTGAGGAGGGCTTTGCTGTCCTTCAAGACAGTATTGAGGGCAAAATAGCTCCCCTGGAAGTCAAAAGATGTCATGATCATGATAATGATATATAGGAAATATTAAGGATATAGATGAAAAAAGACTTGACTTTATTGATCCCTTTGAGATGACTCCCTCAGGAAAATTGAATTTCCAGCTGCTTACAAAGTAAGGAAGCAGCACACAAGGCAGTTTGCAAACAACAACAACAACAACTACTCGCAAACGGGTGTATAAATATATATATACATATAAAAATAAGAAAAAAAATGAACAATAAACTCTTAGCTAAAAATAAACAATAAATTCTTGGTTAAAAATAGAAAGTAGAGATAAGAAGAAAATGAAAATAAATATAGAGGACTGTATATGGCATTGTGTTATTGTACAGTGGATAAATACAAGATACAGTTCAGTCACCAAACACGCTTAATTTTGTGGATTGTTACTCTTCATCTTGTGCCCTGATCAGGTTAATTAATAAGAAAGACAGATGATAAAGCTAAGATTCAACTATAATTCTCCTTGAGCATTAACATTCCAGGTCTGTCCTAATGTATACTTGTTAATTGATAGTATCAAGGATCAGGTAATACTGTATGTACCTTGCATGTACTTTGTGAATGTGGTAAAATGAATCCTTTATATTTTGTTTTTTGATCTTTTGTTTGTTTCAACTCACGCTTATGCACATAAATATGTATATATACTGTATATGGATTTGTATTATTCACCCCTTTGGATGTTTTCCTCTTATATATAAAAAAATATACAAAAAAAGAAACATTTTCAGAAATGGGGGAAAGCTGAAAATTCGGTATACAACAACTGTTGCCTGGGTTCTTCATCAGTCAAAGCTTTATTGTAGAGTGGCAAAGAGAAAACCACTGTTGAAGAAAGCTCATTAAATCTCAACTAGTGTTCACCCAAAGGCATGCGGGTCAACTGGAAGAAGTTTCTTTGAATAAAAAAATATTATTCATTTAATTTGCTGAGTAGCACGTTACCTTTCCTTCGTTAAATCGCCATTACATTGTGACTTCCGCCGGTATGCTTTTAATGTGAAATCTGACCGGAAGTTGGCTGTCATACAACCGCCAGCGTAACAACTCCGAGCCACAGCAACAGCTCCGTGCCACCGCTGAAGTCGATGAAACAGGGTAAACAAGCGGCGTGTTCAGTAAGTATTCAGTATTTTCTTGAGATATACAGTAGCGTAATGCCATGACAGTTTGATGCGTTGTGTAGTCATTTATTTATTTACTAAAACTGTCGGCTTTCTTGTTTAAGGGTCGCTAGCCGAACACAGGTGTATCACTAATTAGCACTTGCTAGAGTTAACAGTCAGCTAATTAAGACAGTTATCAGAGTTTTCGGGTACCATGGTGGACTGACTCGTTAAAATTAAGGTCATTTGCATGTTCGGGTGTCAGTTATCTTATTTATTTTTCTTTTTTATCTGTGCCAGGGTAGGAGTATAGCGGCCATATTCATCGAGTCCATCACACCTGGTGTGGGGGGATGGGTGATTGGTTTCGCAGCACAATGCACTTGACTCGATCCAAATTTAACCTGAAGTCATGCTTATGTGGGCGACGATAATCCAACCATGTTGAAGCAGGCAAAGTTTTTAGAGCCATGCTTTTCAGACAAGGCGCAGTTAATTTCGAACGATTTTAATGTTGGTTGATTATAGTTATTAAGCAGTGTAGCAAGCCAGGTTTTGCTTGGAATATTACTTAAAAACGTAGTGGACGTGTAACCTAAATCATGCCAGTGGAAATCAAATTCAGAGAATATATATCTTTATATCATAGAAGAAAATAATAAACGAGCAATATGTTAAATGAAGGATTTAGGGAACCTACTGTTGGAGCCATATTGCTCATATATGAAATGTTTCTGTTTGAATACTGGTATTTATGCGTTTTATTTTTATGTTTAGAATTATTATATTATTGTAGGCTACATATTTTCATGAAACAGTGTTATGCCTTGGTTAGTTGAAATGATTGTTCCCCCTATGGTTTGCTTATGGTATCATCTGTGGCTTGATGATTAATTGTCAGGTGTGTTTAAACGGGAAAGCAGGAAGTGATTTCCCTTGGACATGGACGGGGTGATCGTACAGTTTTTTAACCACCGAATACCATCAGTTTACTATCAGTTTCGTTTCATTTGTTGATTATCCATTGGTTGATCGTTTGGAATTGTGCATCCTGATTTATGGAGTTCGTTTGGGATCGCAATAAATTGCTTTGGATTAATTAAGATAGACTACTGGGCGATTGTTGGAAGGTGCGTCTGAAAAGGTTTACCCTGATCTAGACTCGACTGTACTGATTGATTTCATTACACAATAAACTCAATATTTCACAACTAAGTTTAGGTTGGATTTAACAGAAATTGAGTTGGCATAGCACAATAAAAAGAACAGAAAACCAAGTACTCTGTTGTTTGAGTCTCGTCATCAGTTTAAATGCTTCAAAAGTGGCAGGTGGAGAGAGATGGTAAAAATTGAATGTTTGCACTTCCTGTTTCTCAGTTTGCTAAGGGGAAGAGTCCATATGTTACTCAGGTAACATATTGTTTAAAACCCTGTAATCTAATTTAACTAGAAGTGATGCCTAAGCTATCTCATTTTTTATTAATTTCTTTGCAGTTTGAAATGCCACCAAGGATCAGTCTTCTTAAAGATGCCTGTCACCATGTTGTTTTAAAGACTGACAAAACATGGAGATTGGAGGTGAAGTACATCAATGCAGTGAAAGGTAAGATGGTGTTAGATTAGATTAGATTAGATTGTACTTTATTTATCCCTTGGGAAGGTTCCCTCAGGGAAATTGAGGTTCCAGCAGCATCACAAAGACCGACAGTACAGTAAAAAAGTAAAAAGAAAAGAAAAGCACACAGAGTTCAAATAGACAAAAAGTAGAAGTAAAAGCACAAAAAGAGCACAGTTGTGTGTAGGACAGGTACAGTGCAAGTATAAATATATAAATACAAAAATATAATAAATATAATAATATAAGAAAAATGGTACATTGCACAGTAGATATTGCACAGTTATTGTTGTTATTGCACAGAGATATTGTACAGTTATTGTAGTTACTGCACATTTACAGCACTACAGATCTAGGTGTTCAGGTCATGTTGAATGCACCTTCCCCACTCTCCTGCTACTCCTCCCCCTCCCACCAAGTGCAGAGTTATAGAGTTTGATGGCTCGTGGGACAAAGGAGTCTTTGAGTCTGTTTGTTTTGCACTTAGGGAGGAGCAGCCTGTTGCTGAGAATAAATGTTATTGTTGTTAGTGTTAAATGTGTTATTGTTTATCTGGCTGTCTATCTAGATGTATAGATGGACAAGTGGTGATACATTTCTTATCAGTACATATACTCCTTATCAGTTCTTTTGCTTACTATTTTCTTTTTCCAAGAATAGATTCAGAAACAGATGATGATAATTTTTTATTAATTTTTATGTTACATTATGTTGTTTCTAGAGCAGCAACAGTAAAGCTAACAGCAGGAAAAACCACTATATAAACTAATGTATCACTAGAAATTAGTCAAAATGTCGGTAAAATAAATACATATTCTTGAAATCGTAATATTGAGTAAAGTTTAGAAAGGATACAGAATACAGACGTCATACAGTAACAGCCATTCATCCTGTCCTCCTCCCTCTGCTGAGGTGATGCACTGCCTGCATGTATCACCTCAGCAGCAGCTGCGTGGCTGAACCGTATACCAGCAGGGTCACCTTAATAGCTGGCAGTTGGCAGCACATCTCAATCATGCAGCCATGAAGTGAACTTAAATGTTGAAAAGGGAAAAAGCAGGAAGTGGAAGATAAAAATGATAAAAATGGATTTAAAATCCTTTATTCAAAACATGGCAAGGTACAGGAATGTGTTCTTGTGATGGATATAATAATGGATGCAATTTAATGTTTGGGTATTTCTTATAAGTGTAGGATGTACTGTACAGGAAGAACACGTGGGGGAGGCGTGTCGTCTTAAACGTGACTTGTATTGGGATGTCCTGATGTCAGCCTCCTGTATTCACCAGAGGTGGGAATTGTGGAGTCATCAAGTCATCTCCATGCCATGTATTTGTTCTGCTCAGTCACTGAACCAGGTGCATTCACTAATTAGCTCACCTTCCTGGCTGAAGAGCTGTGCTGATTGGACTCAGCTGGTTTAGTGCATGAAAAGAACAAATACAGGGCATGGAGATGATGTGATGACTCCACAATTCCCACCTCTGGTATTCACTCAGTCAGGATTAGGTGGCCCCCCTTACCAAGGTTATAAACATTTTTGCCCTCTGTTCACCATTTTGTACCCTGATGAATGCCTTTTAGGTTGAAACAGGGCAGTGTTTTATCGTTCCATAAGTAGCCATGTTTTGAACAGAGGCATTTAAATCCAACTCAAGTATTTTTGTCCTGCTCCATTGCTTTTTTTTCTCATGTTGACCCTATTCTTTAAGAGCTCCAGCATTTTATTTAGTTTGACAGTATAAAGACCGGGCATGAGCACACCACTACCACTTTTTCATAAATTCTCGTTCTTTATCTACAGTGTGTGTTTTTATACATTTAGCTACAGATCAAAAAACAATTGTAGTGGACATAATTTGTTTTTTTTGTCCTTAATTTTTTTCTTACAGGACGTGGTTTATTCACCCGAGTTTCATTCTGCAAAGGATACTTTGTAGTTGAATGCAGTGGAGATTTGATTGATGATGACGAAGCCCAGAGGGGAAGAAGCTCTTACCACCCCTCATGCTCTACATTTTTGTTTGCATTCAAGTGGAGAGGGAAAACATGGTGGTAAGAGTTTCAGTTACTATACTGCTTTATAGTTATATACATTGTTAAATTTTTTCTTCAACAATATCTTTATTAGATTTTTTAACAACCCTAGAGCTGAATGAAAGGGCAATGTACAACAATATGACAAATAGGTACCAGATCAGCCCATCCCCACAGGTCCGACCATACATTCCTACAGAGTGTGTACCAAGTCAGATTAGTAAGAATAAATACAAGCCTTCAGTATATCATAAAAGAAAGAAAGAAAGAAAGAAACAAACAAACAAACATATATAGCCTAAAACACAACTGTTGCAGAGAGGGATTAAATGGCAGGGAGAGGTAGAAAAAAAAATTAAGACAAATAAAAATAAAGCTAGAAACAGCACCAAATGATGAATAAGCATGTTTAACAATCACATGACATTGTTTAAATATAAGAGGATTACTGTATTGTGGACTCCGTGTCCACATATGGTAGAAAACCACCCCAGATCTTTTGGAACTCTCCAGGTTTACCCTTCAAATTATACATAGTCTTTTCACCTGGTATGCATGATGCTAATACATCTTTCCAATGCATAGCTATACATTTGTTGGCTGTAATAAGGGCAATTCTAATAAATTTGAGTTGGTTTTTATTGACTTTCAACATAGATGTGTCACCCAGGAGAATTACTCTTAGCTCTGCGGGGATGGTTAGTCCTGTAATATCATTAAGCACTTTGACTATAGACATTTTATGTAGTCTGTCAGGGGTATAGTATGTTCTATGAATAAGATTGTATTGTGTAATTTTATGTCTAGAGTTAAAAGAAAAACACTGACTACTAGTACACAATGATCCCCTTCTTCAAAATTACACTCCAGGTCTTCTTCCTGTTTACATTTCACTCTTAGCTCTTCCCAACCTCTAATCTGAGAAATTCCTGAGTAAGAGTAGTATATTTACGCTGCCTGTGACGCATACCGGGACTTCTGTGAGATCGAAAGCTGTTGTTTACTGTGTCTCTCTCTTTCTCTATCCATCTTGGCTGTTTTTCTTCGATTTCTGAGTATTTCATAGTCAAACTGGTTTTGTACTGCAGCTAACGTTAGACTTTATAACTTGTACGTACTTTGTCGAACCGCTTTTCTGTTACTGGGTAGTCTGTTACTGCCCGGTTAGCTGCCTAGGCTTAGCCTAGCTCACTGCTTTTTGCCTTTCACCGCAGTCGACACAGCCTCGACAAACAAGTGTTACGATGGCTTGTGCTGACTGTTCTGCAGTTGCAGATAGGGTGTCTCTATTAGAGAGACGTGTCCGTGAGCTAGAACAGCTTCTCTCAGTTAGAAACACGGGCACTGCAGATAGTGTTAGCCCCAGGCCTGATAGCAGGCCTGCTAGCCTTAGCACTAGCTCAGTCTCGTCGGCAGCTGCTGTGGAATTTGTCCCTGCTCGGTCGCGGCGTGGAAGGCGCAGGAGCAAGCCACTGGTTGTGTGGTCTGTGTGGTCTGAGAGCAGATGGCCTTCATCCTACTGGAGTCGGCGCTGCTGCTTTGTCTAGCAATATAGACAGGTGTTTGATGCAGGTTTGACATCAGGGATGTAGCATTCGGCAGGTCACAGGTGACTAGAGAGCCTGCTAGCGATACAGTCAATGCTGGTGTGGAGTCTAGTTAACATGGTATTGTAGTGCAGAGTACCAGACTGATACCCTAGTTTGCAACATTGAGACTGTCACCTTCCCCCGCCACTCTCTCATTGAATCATGCTCTAAATATGTAAACCACTAGGGGTGTCAACGTTTACAATTTTTTCTACACGTGTACACGGGGCTTCTAACCGACGTGTACCCGGTTACACGTCTGAGATTTATGATCTCTTTCTATCGCAGTTGCCTCCATTCAACCGCCTCCTAATCCCATTAAATCAAAGCCATTCCAGTAGTTATCAGACAAAAACGTTTATTCAACGTTATTCTGTTATTCTTAACCCTGTTAAAAGGGCTTTTTTTGGGGCAAGTTTTTCCTCACTCGAATCGAGGGTCGAAGGACAGAGGGTGTCGTCTCTGTACAGATTGTAAAGCCCTCTGAGGCAAACTGTGATTTGTGAATTTGGGCTATACAAATAAGATTTGATTTGATTTGATTCTTGTAGACCTATTTCAAATAGGTACTAAATTAAAGCCAACATAACAGATAAATCACAGAGCTTCATTTAACATTTTAAGGCTTAGGCCTACTTATGACAGAAAGTAAAATGAGTTGAAAATAAAATCTATCATTTTGACAGAAAAGAAAACGTGAGTGAAAGCTGAAAAAGGTTTAACCTTCTTCTTTAATCATTGTTTTAACTATTTCTCACAGTTGTACAATTTGTTTTTAAACTTATAGTTCAAACTGCATCCCTCTCTCACAACGGAAGCTGCCTCTGAATTTTAATACGTCTCATAGTAAAAGTAATCTGGAATTGGCGATAGAAAGAAACTAAAAAAGAAGCCAAAGTATGCTGAAGTGAGAGGAAAAAACTTCACCTTTATATCCACAAAGCTAAAAAAGTAGAGGGGGAATCTCACAATTATTCACTAAAACTGTCCGGGGGGGGGGGGGATGTTTTTTTCCTCCTCTTTAGACGCGAGGATATGTGATCAGGTCGTAAAAAGCCGACACAGAACACCAACCAACAATATAATGTATACAACAACACGTAACAATAAAGGCTAAAATAACAAGCCATTACAGTTTTTTTCGATTGCTAAGGAGCATTGGTCGAAACTGAAGCGACATGTTCAAAACTCTTAACACAGTCTGCATTTCCATCTTGCAGCTCAGCTCAACAGTTAATCTCATGCCCAAAAGTGTGTCTCACCAACAAAACACTTCATACTTGTCTCAAGAGAAGCTCATTCAACAAAACTTTGGAAACACACACAATCACTCTTAACAAACGGAACGACAAAATACTAACAACAAAGAACATTACATCAAATACATCTTATATTTCAAGTTTGAATGATTTTTGTCAGGTAAATCAGTATTTTATATAGGATCTTTTGCACTTTAATGGTTCTAAATTATAGTATATGCTGTAATATATTGCAACAACACTGAATCAGGAATGCAGAGATTTATTCAAGAACATTTGTGCTTTTGCATAAGTACTTCATGACCATACAAAAAATAAAGATTACGTAAACAGAATAATGCAGAATCTCAGAATTCCAGGGGTAGAATACAAATTACAGTAAGAGATAAAACTAAACTCCTTCCTCTCCCGGCTGCTCTTCTCTCTCTACCAAACTTCGCCCGCTGCTCTTTGATCCATACTTGCACAGGAAAAAGAATCAGAAGCCACTCCTTTTGTATATGCTGTTATGGCTACTCTTGCATTCAAAAAAGGTCAGAGTAGTTTCTGAGGAGGAGGTCCACGACTCACTAAATAATAAGCACTCGCGGAGATGTTTCCAGTTTCAACAAAAAGTTTTGAATTTATTTACATAAACAGAAATATTCTCCGGGTTGACTTCAGACAATGAGCAAATAAAAAACGTAATTTAGTGGTTGATAAACTGTTTCACTCCTCACTCCTTCAACACAAAAAACAGACAAAAGCACAAACCAGCTGTCCTCTCTCCCTAATCACAGGAGGAGGATGGCCTGACTAGGAGGAGGGACCTGAGCAGCAAAACGATCATAAATAATAGTTCATGTACAATATATATCCTGAATAGTCATCCTTATCATTAGCATTATTTTATACCATTACCATATACCATTTTCCAAATAATTAATACAAAGAATCAATAGGCTCCAACATCCCGGCCCCTAATTGTTGGCTTTAGCAAAACAATTACATAAATAAGATTCAAAAGGAGCCAAAATAGAACAATTACACAAGGGAAATTAATTATGCTCTTTAAATTCAAAGTCCATTCAGTTACTTGATGATGACTATCTGTCTTCTCAAAGTTCATAATCGTGTCAGAATATCTGAAACGGTCCATAGTGAAGGCTGGAAAATCACGGCCTCTCTCCATTTATCCTGCTGCCTCCATTAGAAGACAGAGCTTATCTATTGGTCGTTGAATCGCACTGCTTTTGGTTTTAACCAAAACACTTCTCACACAGCCCTTGGCATCTGGAAATGTCTTTACAACACGGCCCATAATCCATGAGTTCCTTGGTGCTGTGTTATCAACAATGATGACCAGATCTCCAGGACTCAAGTTCCTTTTTATGCTCTTCCACTTACTTCTTTCTTGCATGAGAGGAAGATACTCTTTTGTCCACCATCTCCAGAAGAGATCTGTAAGGTACTGTGCTTGTCTCCACCTCTTCCTTGAATAATGATCTCCTGGTGGCATAGTTGTTTCGCTTTCAGTTGGAGCAAATGGTTTGGGGTTGGTGGTTCCAAATCATTGGGTTCACTTGACACTGTAGTTATCGGTCGGTCATTCAGGATGGCTTCTACCTCACACAGTGCTGTTGATAGAGTTTCATCGTCCAGCGTTTGTTGTTTTAGAACAGATGTGAGGATCTTTTTGACTAGTCTGATCAGTCTTTCCCAGACTCCGCCGTGGTGGGCTCACAAAGGAGGGTTAAGTCCATTTTACTC
Organism: Pagrus pagrus; assembly: GCF_965226575.1. Taxonomy (NCBI): domain Eukaryota; kingdom Metazoa; phylum Chordata; class Actinopteri; order Spariformes; family Sparidae; genus Pagrus; species Pagrus pagrus. Next base: position 44,790 of record NW_028175420.1, read on the forward strand.
CCTCTGTTAAAAGGGTGTTTTGAATCTTCTGATGATTCAGCTCTTTCAAAGCTTCTTGTAGTTCCCTTTGGGCCCCGACAAAGTTTGTCCCACAGTCCGTCCTGATACTTATAACTGCTCCTCTCCTGCAGATGAATCTGCGTATAGCATTTATGCATGAGTCTGTGGTTAGGAAGTTTGCCATCTCCAGGTGGATAGCTGACTCACCAGGCAGTGTGTCTGACTCCTTCTTAGCTGACTTAGCAATTTAAGTAGTTTTTTCACCTTCAATATCCAGGCTACAGACCTCTGAAGTCGGTTCCATGATGAGTGATACTTGATTAATGTGCATATCGGATGTTGGTTTTCAATCCTCACAGTTAACTGTGATCTCCTTTTCCACACTGTTAACTGTGACCTCCTTTTTCACCTCAGGGTCATTTGCTGATATCTCTCCTAGACCTTGTGTGATCTTTGGCCATGTCTTTTTTTCCTCTGACCAGGTATTCAGGACCTCTCAGCCATCTTGATCTTAAGAAAGATTCCACGTGCAATCCTCGTGATGCGTCGTCAGCTGGATTGTCTCTTGAATTTATGTATCTCCACTGGCTTGTGTGAGAGAGATCATGGATCATTGCAACTCTGTTGGATACAAATGTATGAAATCTCTTTGTTTGATTGTGAATATACTTCAATACAGGTGTACTATCTGTCCAGAAAGTTGAATCTGTGAGTGGTAAATGCAGCTCCTTCCTCAGCATCCGATCCACTTTTACAGCCAATGTTGCTGCAGTGAGTTCAAGCCTGGGTATGGTGATCTGCTTGAGAGGTGAGAGTCTGGCTTTTCCAAATATAAAGGAGATATGGATTTTGCCTTGGTGATTTGTTAGTCTAAGGTAGCTTACTGTACCATAACCTGACTCACTTGCATCGCAGAAGTGATGCAGCTCAGCGGTCGCCACTGGGTCGTAGTTCTCAGGCTTTATACATCTTGCTGCTTGAAACCCACGTAACTGAATTAATTCCCCGATCCATCTCTGCCAGGGCATTGCAAATTCCTGTGGAATAACTTGATCCCATCCATACCTGGATTTGCAGAGCTCTTGCAGTAGTTGTTTGGCTTTCAGGATGAAAGGAGAGAGAAAACCTAATGGGTCATAAACTGAACTTACTGTGGAGAGTATACCTCTTCTGGTTGCAGGCCGGCTGTTGACAGTTACTTTAAAGCTGAAGGTGTCACTGTGGGTGTTCCAGTGGATTCCAAGTGCAGGCTCGACTGTGATTTGTTCTTTCAGCTTTTCTTTACCCAGGTCCAGTTCCTTGACTGCCTTTGCTCTGTGATGCTCAGGAATGCTTGCTAACACCTCACAGTTATTGCTGACCCATTTTGTCAATGTGAAACCTCACTGATCGCAGGCTTTAGTGAGATCTTTGACAAGCTTTATGGCTCGGTCTGCTGTTGCCACAGATCGGAGGCAATCACCCACATAAGTTAGTTTTGATGGTTTTCATAACTTCATCAGAGTAATGCTTCTGGTTGTCATCAGCAGTTTGACGCAGGGCAAAATTAGCAATGCTCGGGGATGATACAGCGCCAAAGAGGTGAACTTTCATCCTGTAAACATCAAGCGGTTTGCTGATATCACCCTCTGGCCACCACAAAAACCTCAGAAAGTCTCTGTCCTTTTCATCAACATGTACTTGATAAAACATTGCCTCAATGTCTGCCATAACTGCAGTTTGTTCTTGGCGAAACCTTAATAGCACTCCGATGAGGGCGTTTGTTAAGTCTGGACCTTGGAGGAGCTCCTTATTCAGAGACGTTCCTTGAAATGAGGATGTACAGTCAAACACCACCCTCAGTTTGAGTTTTCGCTTGTGGTAGATGCCATCATGTGGGATATACCAGACCCGTCCATCCCCTCTGCGAAGCTGCTGAGGTGGAACCTTCTCTCCATAACCCTTTTTGAGAATGTCCTCCATGAAGGAGGTGTATTCCTCGGCATACGTCTTATCCTTCTTAAATTTTTTCATAAGGTGCAGTGTGCGTTCCTTTACCGTATCATAGTTATCAGGCATGACCTTGTCTTTATCCCTGAAAGGCAGTGGTAAATGACAGTGGCCATCTTTAAGGAATGCTGAGCTGGAATCAATCTCCATAAAACGTTTATCCTCAACTGACATCTCAATTTTCTCCTCATACATGTTCTCAGAGAAATCCTGGTTATATTGTCTGATGAGTAGATCCTTCAACTCAACAACAGAGATTCTGTTACTTGACACTGCAATGGGCCCAGCACGTTCTGCAGGACTATTAACACTGAGTGGTCCAGTTACCACCCATCCCAGTAAGGTTTGGACTGCATATGGTCCATTATCATGACTGTTTATTATTTTCCATGGCTCCATTGCTCGAGGAACATCAGTCCCAATGAGGAGTTCAATGTCTGCCTCAATTTCCTTTAACTGAGATAAGGCCACCTCTCCAAATCAGCTTCTGTGATTATGTTTTCCTTTGAGACAGGGATTTTGTTCTGCGTGTAAACTTTCGGCAGGTCCAGATATGTGCAGCCCTCCAAGTCTCCCACCTCCAGTCCTCTGACCTCATAGGTCCCTGCAGGGTTTTCCTGTCCCATTGTTCGCAAAAGTATCTCTGTTTTGCGTCCTTTCGCATTCAACAGGTTCATTAGATTTTCTGTGCAAAATGTTGCTGTGCTGCCTGGATCGAGGAAAGGCATAGGTCTGAATATACCTGCTCCCTTTTGCCACCTTAACTCTGACTGGAACAATCGCAAGTGCACAGTCTCTCCCGGCCCCAGTTCCATCACCTGCTGAAACGAGCACTGCTTATGGGGTTATCTTCTGTCTCGGCAGTGGCTTTTGGTTGATTTTCCTGTTTTGGGCCTTTTGCACTTTGAATATGAAGTACAGTAGGATGTTTCATTTGACAAACTTGACACATTAATCTTCTTTTTTGCTTAGATGACCTTTTAGTAGGCAACCAAAGCAGTATCCATGGCTTCTTAAGAATTCAACCTTGTTGTCATGTGACTGTGTTTTGAATTGTGGGCGGTCGATCAGAGTGCGTTTTACAGCGCATCCTGCTTTCTCTGTATTCACTGCTACTGAAGTAGCGAAGCTGCTGTTTTTGCCTCTTATTAATTTTGGTTCATTTTTACTTCTTGGGATAGACTTTTTTGTTGTCATTTGGTCTTGAATGTCCCCGAACAACGGATCCAAAAGCATCTTAGAATGTTTTTCCACAAAATCCACAAGGTGCTGAAATCTGATTCTCCTGCCAGTTCTCTGTTGTGTCTCATAGGCTGTGGTTCGCCACCTTTCCCGGAGTTTGTAGGGTAGTTTGGATGCTATTCGCCTTAGGTTTGATGGGATCTCGAGTTCCTCTAAATACTGTAAATCTTGCATTACATTACAACATGCTCTCAAATACATTGCATATGCATGCAGCGTTTTCCCATCCTCGGCTTTAATCGCTGTCCAGTTCAAGGCTTTTTCCAGGTAAGCTCCAGAAACTTTCATTTCATTCCCAAAGTGCTCTTTTAAGAGGTGTCTTGCTTCACTATAGCCCCTGCTCCCATCCATGTGCAAGTCTCTTGGTAAACCAGAGATAAACTGCTCAAGATAGTAGAGTCTGTCCTGATTATTTTTAGTCTTGTCTTCAATCCAAGTGTTCAAATGCATGGATAAAAGACTGATATGCCAATGGGTTACCATCAAACACAGAAATCTCTCTTGCAGGTAACAGACAGGTTTTGCTGTGAGACAATGAGTTCTGCTAAGTCATTTGTCTTTGTCTTTGAATAACCACATCCAAGTTATCATGAGCAGCATTAGTTATGGTGTGATTATGATTTGCAGTTTCGTTTTTATGTTTTTCAGTTAAATTCTTGTTTTGAGGTTTATTTTCTGGTGTGTTGGTACCCCTTGTAGGTGGAGGTCTGTGGAGACTTAAGATGGTTTGGTGAAGTGGAGTTTTGGGTATTGCACCTAACTGTGCAAATTCTACATTGCTCTCCATTGTTTCTGGTTCATGGTGAGAGTCATAATACTCCTTCATGCCATCACCCAGAGCTTCCTGATCCACCTCATCACTTTGAAGGATTTTTATTTTAGCAGTTGATGCTGCGAGGTCTGCTTCCAGCTCCATTTGCTCCATCTTTGATTTCAGTTTTGTTTCCTCCAGTTGCAAAGTGTGTTTTTCTTTCAATGCAGCAGCTCGAGCCATCACAGCAGCTTGTTCCGCTTTGGCCTTTTTTAACTCTGAGGAGACTGAGGAAGATCTGGAGGTTGATGATCCAGTGGAAGTGGAAGACTTTGATTTGTGTGACACATTTGATATGCTGTCCAGTGGTCCAACTTTTGATTGTGCAATTTCTCTTTTCCATGTTTCAACATCTTTCATGAAGTAATTCAGGTTAGTTATTCTGGGTTCATACCAGTCATAATAATCATTTTCCTTTTCCTCCTCTGATAAGAGCTCTTGCACAGATTTGTGAGCATTTTTAAATTCATCCACAGCTCCTTTAAACGCTTCAAATGTGTCATTGACTTTATCAACATTTCCAACGTCAGTCATCAAAGCCTTTATTTCATTTGTCCTCCTCGTGCATGCTCCCAATCTGCCTCTGCGCGAAGCAATGCGCGATTTCAACATGTCCTCAGACTCAGTTGCGGTCTCAGGTGTGTCAGACATCATCACAAATAACCACACAAATTCCTTTAATTTCCGTTAAGTTCATTCTTAAACATCATTCCAACGTCCCCGTTTTATTGCAATCCACAATCCACAACTTTGCCTTCCATAGTGTTCGATTGTTTCTTTGTAGCGCAACGGCGCATTCGTTCATAGAGTCGATCAGCTGATTTTAGTCACGGCCCGCCGGCTGCTTTCTTCATCTGTCGGCGAGTGATCCGCCGACTTTCCACTTTCCTTCCTTGCATTCAAAAAAGGTAAAAAAAACCCTAGTTTCTGAGGAGGAGGTCCACGACTCACTTAATAATAAGCACTCGCGGAGATGTTTCCAGTTTCAACAAAAAGTTTTGAATTTATTTACATAAACAGAAATATTCTCCGGGTTGACTTCAGACAATGAGCAAATAAAAAACGTAATTTAGTGGTTGATAAACTGTTTCACTCCTCACTCCTTCAACACAAAAAACAGACAAAAGCACAAACCAGCTGTCCTCTCTCCCTAATCACAGGAGGAGGATGGCCTGACTAGGAGGAGGGACCTGAGCAGCAAAACGATCATAAATAATAGTTCATGTACAATATATATCCTGAATAGTCATCCTTATCATTAGCATTATTTTATACCATTACCATATACCATTTTCCAAATAATTAATACAAAGAATCAATAGGCTCCAACATATGCTTTCTAATGAGGCCAAACGCAGTGAGACAGTTAAGCCCACATGCATTTCTGTTTTGCAGACTGTGTTAAGAGTTTTGAACATGTCGCTTCAGTTTCGACCAATGCATCTTAGCAATCGAAAAAAACTAACAGTTTTTGTTTTCAGCAGGACGACATTTGCGCATGGAGAAGATGAGCGCCGCGCTCTTCTCAAGTCCTCCGCAGCCTATTCTACACAGCAGCTGTCTTGCCTTTAAGTGGTCTCGCTGGTCTGAAAAACACAAATAGCTGTGGCCGCGGGTTTTTTTTATATATCACAGAACATTGTGCCCTATGCATCTATTGTGTATGCGGATAACTGCACTAGTGGGAACATTTAATTGTATAGTTAGTTAATGTTTTTATCTGAAGCTTTTAGGCAACATTATCACCCCTAAAAATACTATAGGCCTATATATTGGTGAGAAATAAACGAGGAGGAAAAATGACGCGTAAACTTTTCTAAACGGTTATGATTTATTATCCGCGTACCCGTTTACACGTGTAGATGTTGACACCCCTATAAACCACAATAATTTAATCTTGATCTCCACCTCTGACAGTGGGGAAATGTCTTAGCAAGCACCTTACACAGTCTCGCATAATAAAATACCAAAGCTAATCACAATGGCATCCCGGCATCCCGTCATCCCTACCTGCATAGGCAGCCAAATCTAACTACTAAAAGGTACCTTGTTCCAATTCCTTGGCTTTATTAATATTAGATCACTGTCAACCAAAGCCTTACTGATTAATGATTTGATTACTGATCATAAGCTGGACATGATTGGCTTATGTGAAACATGGCTGAAATCTAATACTTTTCTGCCATTAAATGAAGCCTCCCCTCCTGATTATAACTATGCCCATGTTGCTCGGGCCTCTAAACAGGGAGGAGGCGTTGCTCTAATCTACATCTATCTATTTTCAGTTTAAGCTCCAACCAGGAAATTAAATTTACTTCTTTTGAGGCCCTGGTGTTAAAACCATCTCCATCAAGTAGTAACAGGCTTTCCCCTGGTGGTAATCTACAGACCTCCAGGGCCTTATTCCCAGTTCCTAGAAGAATTCGGTGAATTTATTGCAGATCTTGTAACTAGTTCAGATAAGATCCTAATTATTGGGGATTTCAATATCCACTTAAATAAGCCTTCTGACTCTCCTAGTCAGTACTTCTCAAATGGTGGGGGGCGCGGTGAGGTGTCGGGGGGGCGTGAGAGGCAGGTCAGGACTTTCATTTCATTTTCATTTTCCACTGTCATTATTAGTAGCCCCATTCACACTGCTGTTTGCATGCGGGGATCCTGCGCCAATTCTCCCCATCTGCCTCTGTGTGAAAGTTTCAGATGCGGCGAGGGGTGAAATTTCCCTCTGCCTCTGATGCTCCTACGGAGGTATCAGAGGCACAGTATTGGCGAACCGAACCAGTGTGAGCAGATAAGCCGACGGTGGGGAGCGGGGGGTTGTCGATCTGATGGTGTTCACTGTGTGATAACTAAACAGGTCCGACACTCAATAAAATATAGAGAAATGTCCCACAAAGCAATGTTACAGGACCAAACAACAGTAACGTGGTAACTGGTCGTGTCTTTGGCAACTTATGAGGAAAAAAATACAGCAATTATATGTGGAAAAGTGTCTGTCAGCCTGTCGGTCCAACCGACTCTTCGTCACATTTCTGCCCGAAAAACGGCGTCTGTCCCCGGCAAAAAACTTTAACTCGGCAAGTGTTTGTCGCGGTGAAAAACATCACTGCTAAGTCAGCCCTACTGACCGAGACTTCAGTGATCTTTCCTCCATAAAACAGCCTCCCTCCCTGCGAGTGACAGACGGCGTCCCGTTTACTGATGGTGATTATGTAATTAAGAGAAAAATGTAACTTTGTCATTTTCCAGGATGTTTGGTGGGTCAGGATCCCACATTAACTGCATCCATATGATGATAAGTGTGTACATGTTTAGATTTGTCAGTGCGTAGTAAAATAACGTTTAAAAAAAAGCAATATTGTTGCAAATGTTGCACAAAAAAAATTAAAAAGTCCTTTTTGAAAAGGAATAAGCTGATGAAGCTGACAAGTGACCAATGTTTACAGTTTAAAGTTTTGAATGTTAATGTGTTAAGTCTATAAAAATGCACATCCCAGTGAATCATTTGCGCTTTTTTCTCTGTTTTGAGAATCACAGTCTTGTTTAAATGTTACAAATTGAGTTAATAAACTAAACTTGGAAATTGTTTGAAGTTGTTGCAGATGTTAACAGATGAGATGAGATGCAGATGTTTTTAATCTATTTTGATAATCAGGTGATTGTATGCAGAATGCTGGTGCCAGCAACTCATACAGTGGTTTATACAGATAAATGAATAATTATTATCAGGTTCTCAATAATATTTCAATTCAGGGGGGGTGTGAAAAAATTTCTGTCCTCTAGGGGGGGCATGACAGAAAATAGTTGAGAACCACTGCTCTAAGTAAAGCTTTTTTGGGTCTGCTCGATATGTCTAGCTTTACTCAGCTCGTTCATGAACCTACTCATTCCAGTGGTAACACTCTGGATTTGATTCTTTCCCATGGATTAGATGCGTCAGCCCTGAATGTTGCTTCCGTCTCCTCTGCTGTGTCGGACCACTCTCTTATTACATTTGAAGCGTCATTAGCCTGTCCCTGTATCAATGACACAAATGTTTCCACCTCTCGTCATATCAGCCCGGCAATCATAGCGACACTCTGTGATAAATTGGCTGGGGTCCTGGCCCCTTTTGCGATTGCGACAAAGCCTGTGGAAAAATTCACCAATTAAGTTAACTCGGTAATCGTTTCTCTCCTCGATTCTGTGGCACCGGTCTCTACCAAGACAAGACGACCAAAGAAATCTTCTCCCTGGTTTACTAATGAAACCCGAGATCTCAAACAGGCCTGCAGGAAAATGGAACGTGCATGGCGAAAATCTAAATTAGTCGTTTTTCATCTTGCATGCTGTCATAGTGTACTTAATTACAAGCGTGCTCTTAATGCCACTAGAACAGCATATTTATCTGGCCTAATAAACAATAATAAACACAATCCTAGATTTCTCTTTGACACTGTGGCTAAACTTAATCAAAAAACCACAGTCTGTGAGCTGTACATCCTTTAATGCAAATGATTTCTTAGATTTCTTTTGCAATAAAATTGATGATATTAGAGCCAAAATTAATTCATCATCTCTGGCTTCCTCGTCAAAGTTGATTATAAAACAGCCTTCTGCCGATTCTCAGTTAGCCCCGGCTCTAAACAATTTTGAAGATATCTCCCCTGAGATATTGTCTAAAATTGTCTCATCCTCAAAGCCAACTACCTGCATCCTGGACACCCTTCTGGCAAAACTGTTTAAGGATCTATGGCCAGCACTGGGACCTACAATGTTAAATATTGTTAACTTATCGCTCATGACAGGTGTTGTCCCTGCTAGTTTTAAGTCTGCTGTGGTTAAGCCTCTACTTAAGAAACCCCACCTTGACCCAGGATCTCTAAATAATTATAGGCCAGTATCCAACCTTCCCTTCTTCTCCAAAATCTTAGAAAGAGTTGTGTCCCAGCAACTTTCAGGCTACCTAACTAATAACAATCTCCTGGAACCTTTTCAATCAGCTTTCAGAGCCTGTCACTCCACCGAAACTGCCCTTACTAAAGTGGTAAAGGACATCTTACTTACTTAATTTAGATTTAGACTCTACCTCAGTGCTTCTGTTACTAGATCTCAGTGCTGCATTTGACACCACAGGTCACGGCATATTGTTATATTGTATATATAAAAGTACTACATCGATATTTACTGATGTGAAGTATGGTGTTCCATACTCGGAGTTTGGGAATACAGAGTTAGGGAATACATTTCCACTATGTGGAACTATGTGGACGACACTCAGCTGTATGTGCCCATCAAAGCTGATGATAAATCTCAAATCGCCAAATTGGAGACCTGCCTGTGTGCCGTGAAGAGCTGGATGTCAGAAAATTTCCTGCTCCTAAATTCGGATAAAACTGAGATGCTGGTCATTGCTCCCCCTCGACAGAGACACCCCTTTGAGAAATAACACAACTGTCGAGAGTTACTGTCACGTGATCAAAGTTCAACTGTTAAGAATTTAGGTGTTACTTTTGACTCTAGCCTCTCTTTCCATCAGCACATAAAAGAAATTACCAAGATCGCTTTTTACCACCTGCGCAATATGGCCAAAATTAGGTCCTTCCTGTCCACGGCCTTTGTTTCGTCTAGGCTGGATTACTGCAATGCCTTATTTTCGGGTCTTCAACATGGGAGCACTAAAGGTCTTCAGATGGTTCAAAATGCTGCAGCTAGAGTCTTAACATGTACAAGAAAATTTGATCATATTACACCAATCTTAGCCTCACTGCACTGGCTCCCAATACATATGAGATCAGACTTTAAGGTGCTGCTGATGACATACAAAACTGTACACAGCCTTGCCCCGTCGTACATGTCAGATCTTATTATACTGTATTCTCCAACTCGTGCACTACGCTCTCAAAATTCAGGGCTCCTGATGGTTCCCAGGGTTAAGAAGAAGTCAGCTGGCTGCAGGGCTTTCTCCTATCAGGCCCCCTTCCTCTGGAATAAACTCCCAGCTGATATTAGACAATCTGGCTCTATTGACGCCTTTAAATCTAAACTCAAAACTCACTTTTTCTGACTTGGCCTTTAATTAGTCCTTGACATCGACTGCTAGCTTCTTCGGTGGGTCAACTCAGTCTCAGTGAGTAAGCTATAGTATTAGACGCCACATTGTCCTGCCGACGAGTAATAATCTGCTTATTCTGATTAACATTGCATTTCTATAACCTTGTTTTTCTTTCTGTTCCCACAAGGTGCAAGCTGTGTCACTTTCTCCCCCTCTTTCTCCTCCTACTCTCTTTTCATTCAGGCTCCCTTCTGATGAACTCAGGCCCCAGAGACCATCTACCTCTCCTGGCTCCTACAGCCCCACATACTGTCAGATCTGGATTGTCACACCCGGGCTCCGTTGGATCGTTCCTCTCCTTGTTTCGCTATCTCCTTATAACTGTATTCCTGTAAATTTTGAGGCCTCCTCATTCTGATCTCTCTCTCTACTACTAATTATCCTGTGTGGCCTGCCCTCTTCCAGGTCACCACGGTGGACAGGAGGTCGTGTGGCTCGGGCACCCCCTGACGATGCCTTGTCCTGCTCAGTCGTCTCCTGGATCCACATACTTTACATATATAATTTTTATCAGATTTTCTGTCAATGCAACCTGTAAACTGTGATTGCTGTTCTTTCTGTACATGCGACATCTATTGCATGACTGTCCGTCCTGGAAGAGAGATCCCTCCTCTGTGGCTCTCCCTGAGGTTTCTTCCGTCGTCTTTTTTTTCTGGTTAAAAGGGTCTTTTTTTTTTTTTTTTCCCCCATCAAGATGGCAAGTTTTTCCTCACTCGAATCGAGGGTCTAAGGACAGAGGATGTCGTTCACTTTACAGACTGTAAAGCCCATTGAGGCAATGTGATAACTTGGAACAAAACTTAATAGAATATGAACAGGTTATAGATCCGGAACATAATCTTTTTAAAAACAAACACCAGTTGCTGTTGTTATACAGAAAACAGTTTAACAATATTACTGTTGAACATGGGATAAATATTATTCATTTTAACAGTAGAATTTATATGCAAACTTCCAAAGTATAAAAGAATATCTAATGCAGTTCAAAAAGCCTTTTAACATTATAGCCATCTTAGAAACATGGCTTGACGAAGAGAGAGGTACAGATTTTGTTTTGCAGGGATAGGAACTTAATTGCATTAATAGAGGGAGCAAAACTGGAGGAGACGTGGCTCTATTTGTTGACAAAGGCCTCACAAGGTTGTGGACAATATGTCAGTAATCATGGATGATGTAATGGAGTGTGTTACTATTGAAATATGTATTGGAAAAAAAGAAAAATGTCATTGTCAGTTGTGTGTATAGGAAACCTGGTTCAAACATTGAAATCTTTATAGAAAATATGGAAAGGGTATTCGCTAAAGAAAAGCAAAAAAGTCAATTATGTCTGTGGGGATTTTAACATAGCCTTGTTGAATCCCAACAACCATAAAATGACGGATGCATTTGTGGAAGCAATGTATAGTATGAGTTTATTTCCAACGATTACAAAACCAACCAGAATAACATCTCACTGTCACTCTGATTGACAATATTTTTACAAACAATATGGAGAGTAGTACTGTTAGTGCATTATTATTTAATGACATTAGTGATCACCTGCCTGTCTTTGCGATTCATGAATGTAACTACAATAGGAACTGGGGGTGTAATGAAGTTAAATACAGGAGAGTAAGATCTGAGGAAACTATTGCTGCATTTAGGAATGATTTAATTAATTATGATTGGAAAGTTTGTGAAGACACTGATAATTATTTTTAGACATATTCAAAAATGAGTATGACAAAAGCTGTCATATGTATATATATATGCAAACAATGTAACAAGAATAAGTATTCTGAAAACCCCTGGATGACTAAGGGACTGCAAAATGCCTGTAAGAAAAAGAATACTCTGTATAGGCACTTCATAAAATATAGAACAAAAGAGGCGGAGATTAAATATAAGAAATACAAAAAGGCATTAACTAATATTATGAGAGTATGTAAGAAGGGTTATTATAATAAAATATTAGAGAATAATAAAAACAATGTAAAAAGTATATGGAATATATTAAAGGTATAGTTGGTAATCCTGTTCAGAAACACTTTTTGTTATACTGGGTGAAATGGCCTTTCCATCCTGAGAGTAGTCCATACATAATGTGTTCAGAAAAATAAACAAAATAAATCATACCTCTGTGGCAGCTGCAGGCCTGTAAAATCTCTGACCAATCCCTCCCTCTCAGTCAGAGTTTAAAGAACCGTTGCCGGATATATTCAACACAGTCCACATGAGCTGTGTCCAAATTCAGGGGCAGCATCCTTCAAAGTGCGGATTTGAAGACCAATCACAACGCTGCGCGAAGGATGTCCAAATTCGAAGGCTCCTCCAAATGCAGCCCACAAATGCAGCCTGCTTCTCCCGCTTTTTGGAGGACGGACCGCTACTATCCTTCGCGGCCTCCCATATCCCAAGATCCTTTGTGCGCCGCTGCTCAGTCACGAAAAAGAAGAGGGAAAACTGAACAATGGCGACATCAAGTGGCGCGGACTTGACATTTAAATGTAAGTTCTGGGTTTATACTCGGTTTTTACTCATTTGATCATCCATTGCCAGATATGTTAAACTTCAGCGGACTTTCAGTTAAAATACGTGACCCTGGTAATGCATTAGCATACGGCATAAATTAGCATTATGCCGTTGGAAGTAAAGCTATAAAAGCCTTCGCTTTCAAAATGTTAGACGTTCAGAAAACCATAAAATCCATTCAGTCAAAACTCTTTCGCGGGCCTGGGCGGCATCAATCATGACATAACCGTAAGGGCGGGAACATCTGGTGACGCAAACCAGGAAATACGCCGAAGGCTGGACCGTCCAATTTAACTATGGTTGACGCAACCGTCAAAGGACTCTCCGGAGGACCCGGCCTTCGAAGGATGCGGCCCCTGAATTTGGACACAGCTATGGAGTTAGCAGGAGATCCACACTCCAGTTCAGAAGGTGGCGGTAATGCACACCTAAAGTTGTTTGCCAACAGCCATAAAACAGCAGCAGAAGAAGAAGCAGCAGAGTTACCAAGAGAGAACAATGGCAGAGAAAATGCAGCCAAAAGTAGCACTTCCAGAAGTGATGCAGAGGTTGCTGTCTTTCTGTTGGACAGGTAATTAGTTGTTTTGCTTCGGGGATTTGTTATTTTCATGAAATATGTAACGTTAGCCAAATTAGCTACTTTTGTCGCTTGTCTTAGCCCAATGCTAATGGCTCTCCTCTGCCCTGCTGATGGACTGGACAACTATTCCCTTAAATAATATAATTAGAAAAAGACAAACCAAACCAGATTACCCTGAATTGTTTACGGACAATGGCATAACAATTACTGATAGGAATGAAGTGGTTGACAAATTTAACAGTTTTTTTGTTAATGGATGGGTCCTAATCTGGCCAAAGAAATAAATCCGAGAAGAAATGTGTTGAGAGAAATCCAAATTCAATCATATTGGGAACTGAAAAGTAAGGAAATTATTGATATTGTAAATAAGTGTATAAGTAAAATGTCAAAAGATTAGAATGATATCGATATGAGTCTTCTAAAGAAAATAATAAATGGAATTGTGGGTCTGTTAACACATATATGTAATTTATCATTCATAACGGGAACATTTCCAGATAAAATTAAAGTTGCTAAAGTAATTGTATAAAGATGGTGATAAACACCTTTTCACCAACTATAGACCTGTATCCTTGCTTTCTCAGTTCTCAAAAATTATTGAAAAACTTTTTGTTACAAGACTGGATAATTTCATTAAAAAAAATAATATATTCATGGACAGTCAGTATGGGTTCAGATCAGGCAGATTAACTTCTATATATTTGTTGACCTAAAAAAAGCATTCGACACAATTGATCATGGGATGCTACTTAAAAAACTGGAGAGGTATGGCATCAGAGGGGTTGCATTGGATTGGATAAAGAGTTACATTAAAAACAGGCTTCAATTTGTGCAGATGGGTCTTCACAAGTCAAAGAACCTGAACATTACCTGTGGTGTCCCACAGGGGTCAGTCTTGGGGCCGAAGCTAGTTATTTTGTACATTAATGACATTTGTAGAGTTTCAAATGTACTGAAGTTTGTTGTCTTTGCGGATGACACAAATATTTTTTGTTCTGGGGAAGACTTGCAGCAGCTCTTGGAAGTGGTCACGGAAGAAATGTATAAATTAAAAAGTTGGTTTGATATAAATAAATTATCATTGAACCCAGGGCCGCCCCTGGCAAAATTGGGGCCCTAAGCAGAATTTTATTTTGAGGCCCCCCCCCCCTTTACAAAATGACTGTATCACGGAATGCCATTTAGGTTTACAACCTTTTATAAGTAGGAACAAATCAAATGAACAGCCTCTTTCAACAATGGAACAAGCCTTTTACAGATGCAGGCTGCTTCAGTAGACATGGTGCCTGATGGCCCTTGTGACATACTGGGTGCTGGCTCCGTGTCACCCTTAGTAACAAACTTCAGCATTGACCCTGTTATGACAAGAAATCCACCATACAAGCAGATTATTAATTTTTGTTTTGGTCTTAATGGTAAATTACACAATGAAATTAATGTAAATACTAGCCTCACAAAGATTAAAATGCAATTAATGCAAATACGACTACAGCTAATAATATTCATTATGATTTGATTTGATGATATTTCTATATCTAAATATTTTTAAATACTTATTTTTACATTTAGTGCTTAGGTTCTATATTCCTACACTGCTGTTTGCTGCTGTAACGCTTTACATTTCTCCATTGTGGGTCAAGGATTATCTTAATTTTTCTTATCTAATCTTATATGACTGTTATAAATTAAATTCACCAAGAGATGGCGACATTTTACCTCCATAAAAATAGCCCAAAACTTCTATTGATAGCATAGATTGATAGGCTATAAACCTGAGCCAACATACGACCACCAACTGGTCAATTAACCGCTCCTTTTTCAACAGAGCTGAATGTATATGCAGTTAACAAGACATTCAATAAATGATAATCAGGGCCGCTGGAAAATTTCATCTCCAGTCCACATCTAGACAGAATTATCCTCTCTTCTGTCTCATGATTAGCATGCTAGCAGCTGGGGTGTTTATGCCACAAAGTTTTCTTTTTTATTTCAACAACATACCCACCTTCAAGTGAAGCACGAGCCTCCTCTTGTTTAGACTTTGTCTTTCTTTTGCTTGCTCCCGATTCATATTGCCGTTGGGAGGCCATCTCTCCACCTGCATCCAACTGCCTGTCGGCGCATCTGACCGCTGATTGGTCAGATGCTGCGTGCTGTCAATCATTGCGGCAACGTGTGCGGCGTCAGATTACTCGTCTCTTTTTTTTTCTCTCCTGCCTTTGGCTGACTTGGTGCTCTAAGCGTGCCTCACGGCAGCGATGCGCATCCTTTGCGCATTTGCGGAGAATGCGTCCCCTTGTGCAAAATGGGGCCCCCCACGGATCGTGGGGCCCTACGCACAGCGCGTGTTCTGCGTCTAAGGAGGGGCAGCGCTGATTGAACCTGAACAAAACTAAATTTATAAATTTTGGACATCGTAAAATGAATGAAGATGTTCACGTAGAAATGAATAATGTTGCAATAGAAAGAGTTTATGAAAACAAATTTTGGAGTGTTTTAATTTTTAATTTATTAATTTAGTTTTGCTGGAAGGCCCACATTAAGTATCTGTGTAGTAAGATGGCAAAGAGCATTGGAGTGCTGAGTACATGTAGATATATCTTGAATCAAGCAACACTACACTTTCTGTACTGTGCACTCATTACAATATCTTTTTTTTTTTTTTTTTTATTATATCTTTATTTGGAATGGACATAAATACACCAGCATATCAACATTGGTAAGAGTGAAAACAAGTGTCCTTCCGGTTTTGTTTGTTTGAGTCCAGGAAAAACGCATCACCAGCCGTCCAGGCATGCGAGTCCAAAAAAGGTATAGTCATGGGTCGTGGATTAAACTACGTTCGGCCTTTGTAGTACCCACTTTCCTCTAATAACTTAAATTACACAGCAATTGTAATGGAATAATATCAGTGGATACAGGTTATCCTCTTAAAAGACAGTACTGATAATTTGCGTGAGGTACACAAAGCCAGATGAGATTTACATGCTCACTTAGAGAGAACTCTGGTACAACTTACTTGTAGATCTCATCTCTCATCTCACAGTTTAAATGGAACTATGTACAGGAACCAGGGTGGTCGCCCGCTGCTGCTGTCATAGAAATAATTAACAATAACCAGTCAGAAATTAAGTAAGTAATCTAGGAAGTAATATTACCAGTGAGATCAAATGAAATCTGCTCTCGTGGGGGTTATGAATGAAATCCAGTTGTTCCAGATTTGGTAAAATTTGTCCTTTTGGATTCTTAATTGATAGCTCAATTTTTCCATCCTAAATATCTCTAGGGTAATTCCAATCCAATCATCCAGGGTAGGCTGAATCGGGCTTAACCATCTCCTTGTAATTGTTTTCTTACTAGCCACCAAAAGTAATTGCAGCAGCTTTATCTCGGTCCTGCATTTCAAAAAAGAGACAAGACCCAGGTACAGAACATCAAAAACCAGAGGTATTTGAGTGTTAAAAAACGTGCTTAAGGAAGCCTGGATACCCCTCCAGAAATCATTTAACTTGGGACAATCCCAGAAGATATGATAGTGGTTAGCAACAGTTGAACCACATTGTCTCCAGCATGCCATATGTGTGGAAAAATTCTGATTCACGTTCTGTAAGGTCGGTCAATTTACATTCATAAGCAATATATGATCGTAATTGCAGGTATCTATGAAATTTGTTTCGTGCCAAGCCGTGATTATCCCGCAAGGTCTCAAAGCTGTGCACAGGCTTTCTTCGAGTAAGTGAAAGGAGTGTTGTGAGACCATACAATGTCCATGATTTAAAACTAGAGTTGTGCCTATTGGGAATAAAATCTGAGTCATAGGCAAACCATCTGAAAATTCTCAACATTCTATGCATCTCACAAATATTAATTACCTTCTGCCAGACTCTGAGTGTGTGGGATACCCAGGGGTTCGCCGACTTTTCCAAATGAGACGTTAGACCTTATCCGCTATTACACATATTACCATATCTGATCTATTGTGTTGAAATCTGGGGTAATACTTACAAGAGTACCTTAAAAAGGATATGCACATTGCAAAAAAGAGCAGTAAGGATAATAAATCATGCTGGGTATCTTGATCATACGAATCCTCTATTTTTTAAATTACAGACTTTGAAATTTATGGACTTAGTGAAAGTTAGAACAGCAATAATAATGTTTAAAGCAAGAAATAATGCACTGCCTGAAAACATTTAAAAAAATGTTTCAAGATAGAGAAGGTAAATATCATCTAAGAGGAAAATTAAATTTTAAAAAACCTTGTGTACGTACTGCTTTTAAAAGCATGTGCATATCAGTCTATGGGGTAACATTGTGGAATGGTCTTGAAGAAGAAATCAAAGTACTAGCTCTATACAGTTTAAAAACAGATACAAGAAAGCAATTCTTGACAAATATAATAAAAAAATAAGACCTCAAAACAACTATCTATTTTCTGGATGTAATTATTCTATTACATTTCTGTTCCTTATACGAAGCAATATGTATAATATAAATATAACTAATTGCAATCACGGCTGGGTTATGGAATACAGTACTTCACTTTGGTGGTATATGGGGAGTGACTGGGGAATTAACTTTTTCGAGTTTAGGATATTGTAGGAGGCTAGTTTAAGTATGCCTTGATTTTTTGTTAATTGTTTTGTTGTATTTATCATTTTGTCATTACTTTGTATTTTACTTTTATATATTTCTTTTTTGTTGTATTTATTTTATGATGTGAGGAAGTTGTGAAGAAGGGACAGGACTAAATAAGCTTTCTGCTTCCTCCTGTTCCCTCTCGAACAGATTATTTTGTTTGTCTGACATATCATTTTGATGGCTACTTGTTGTTCAAGATAAAATGAAGAATAAAGAATGAATTGTGATTTTGGGCTATATAAATAAAATTTGATTTGATTTGATTTGATAAACCCCCCCCCACTCGCTGTTTACTACGCACAAGTTTATCTAGAGGCTGCTCTTTTAATGGTTGAAGATGGCCACCCTGTTCGGAGATAACACAGTGCCTAACCTGGAGGTATTTGAAATAATGGGTGTGGAGTAGTCCATACTGAGATGAGAGCTCTTCAAAAGTCTGAAGGGTTCCATCTTTGAACAAATTCCCAAAAGTTGTAATACCTCTTGTAAACCATAGGTTTGTAATACCATCTCTAAGGGCTTTAGGTAAAGAGGGATTGGAGTGGAAAGGGGATTTGTCATAAATAGGTTGAATACAGCCCGTTTTCTTCCAAATTTGCTGCCATATCTTATAAGTATGGACAATAACTGGGTTTGTTGTTGTAACCAAAAGAGAGCTAAGCGAGCTGTTATATTGAACTGATTCCAGTTTGAACTCTGTTAAATGGTTCTGTTCAATTTGTTTCCACTTAGGTGAATGGGATTTGCACTGTTTGCCAGACCCACATTGCTGTAATTTGTGCTGCCCAATAGAAATGCTCAAAATTGGGGACTTTTCAGTCCACCTTTTTCTAGAGGGTTTTGCAATATTAACATCTTTATCCTGGGTGGTTTGTTTCTCCATATAAACTGTGTGATGCAAAGGTTGAGTTGTTGAAAATTGCTTTGGGACCAGAACTGGTAACATCTGGAAACCTGTACGCCTACAGGTGAGAGATTGACCATTTGGTGACCTGGTGCAGCCAGAACAACCTGGAGCTTAATGCTCTAAAGACAGTGGAGATAGTAGTGGACTTCAGAAAGAACCCAGCCCCATCCGCCTCCTTCAACCTGTGTGGCTCCCCAGTCAACTCTGTGGAGTCCTGCCGTTTCCTGGGCACCATTATCACCCAGGACCTAAAATGGGAGCCGAACATCAGATCCCTCACCATAAAAGCCTGGAATGGGAAATTGCATTACTATACCATTTTTATTCATTATGTCGTCTTACATTGTCTTCACTGTGTTCTTCCCACATCCTCGAATGTTTGTACTGTCAGCACAAAGAGAGATATGTGCTTCTTGTTATGGGAACGGAGCCTGGTACAGACATGAGAAGGACACAGGGCATTCCTTTCCTTTAACAAAAAGGGTTCTCAACTGTCTCATCTTGTTCTTCTTTCTGCAGACCGCATGCCACTCTGTTGATTGATGAACCTTTTTTATAAAGAATAAAATCCTTAAAAGACAACTGGTATTTCTTACAAGTTTGTTTCAGATATCTCACAAATAAGACAAATTTCCACAACAATTTGGTGTCAGAAGTGGGATTCCTTGTGTGACAGGATCTGGAGCCTGCAGCGGACTGTGACCGGCCAGCCTGGAGGAAAACTTCGTCCAGCCTCTACCTCGAGAAAAAATCTTAAGAGACGAGAGGACTGACCGCTGCGGCCCCGGACCGTCATCACTGGAATCCTTATTGAGGGAAAAAGGACCACGTTGCTTAACAAACGGTGAGATACTGAAAGAAACGAAACTTCTTTAAGAGGGAAAATAAATGAATAAATAATTATAATTATGTTTTGGAAAAAAAAAAAAAAAATTAAGTAAATTAGTAATTTTTGCTGGATTTCTGTTGATCATTGTGATAGTTGGGCGACTCGAACCAATTCAGGGCAGAGTAATACCGGGTTCTGGGAACACCGGCGCTAATAGGAAGAAAAGGTGTTTATCCTATTAAGCTGTTTTACCGCTGGATTGGGGGCCAAATCAGGGCCGAGTGAAACCAAGCAGAGACAAGGGGTCTCTTAAGGTTATCACCGCTGGTTGGCTGCTTTTTTTCAGAATTTGTAGCGTAATTAAACTGAATTCATGGTAATGACCGGGTCTTAAGGATAAATATAAAGTGCACTGGGACAAGTGACAAGTAGAACAATGGGAGGCAAATCCAGCAAAAAAACAGGAAGCTGGCGTAGGACCAGACCTGGCTGCCCCAAACATAAATTACATAAAGGTTAATGATGGTAATGAGGCTATAGAGCCTTTACATGTCTGGGTGAGAGAGTTTGGTTTTCCCTGCGGAGGGACATTCAGCATGAGACAGCTGAATCTGTTGGAGGAGAAGATTAATTTTAGAATAAAAGAGATAAAAGCAAAAAGAAAAGTGTCACATAAAAAAACTTGGGGAGGTTGAAAGGCATTTGAAAGCCTTTAGGATGTGGAAAGTGGATGCAGGGAGAGACGTAAATGTGCTAGTCAAAATGAGAAGGAAAAGAAGAGTGCAAGTGATGAGAAAAGAACAGAGTTGTCTTCTCAGAATCGGGTTTCTTCTCTGTATCCCCCACTTCCAGGTCCTATGCCTCAGTGTCTCAGAGTGGACTATGACCTCGACGCGTCCCTCCTGTTCAACCCATAGCACCGCCGAGACCACCACCGCCACTACGGTCTCCAGCACCACCGCCATACCCGGACGACCAGAAACCGTCATCTTCTGCTTCCCAACCAGATATGAGCGCAGCGGGACACAAACAAGGGGATGCGAAGCTCAGTGCCAACAAAGGACAGCTAACCAAAACCACATCTGTTGCTGCAAACTTTGGAGAACATTCCCCTCTTACTCCTCGACCTTACACCAGAAGCAAGGCCAACAAGGAAGATAATACAGGAGCCACCGGCACCTATCCCATGGTGGAGGTGGCAGGAGCCCGGGGCGTCCAAATGGTTTTCCGCCCCAGGTCTGATACTGATGTGAAAGAGGCCATGGCACACCTGCCACAGCCGAGTACATGTGGAAAGAAATTTGATGAGGACTTAGAACTTTTCTGTCGAGAATTCAGCCCAACCCTTCCTGAACTGAAACGCCTGCTAATCCTGAAAATGGGAGCAGCAGACTGGTCAAAGCTTTCAGAAAAGTTTCCAAGTGGCGACACGTGCTGCTCACATCATGACTGGGACGACGTGGAAAATGAAGACTATAGACATGCTGTTACCGCGCTGTATACAGTAATTACAGCTGCCTTCCCACCTCGGATGAACTCTGCTAAGATCTCTGACTGCGTACAGGCGAAAGGTGAAACTGAGGCTGCATATCGAGGACGAGGTCACAGAGGATACGGTGACTGGAGACGCTCTTATTGTGATCCAGAAGTGTGTCTCCGATGTGAACAAAAAGGACATTGGGCCAAGGATTGCACCAAGACTCTAGCTGCGACCTCCAGCCAGGCGGACTGAGAGAAGGGAAGGGGGGTGCGGCCGGACAGCTCATTCTCTACTCTGACTCACCCGACGCATCTGGAGCCTGGTAACACACCCACATCGCACACTACAGATCACACGTTTGAATTGTTATGTGATGCAATAACCTTCCTTGAAACAAAATGTTCACCTCCAGCTGGTACATATGTGAAATATGAAAACAATGCCTTTAAGAAAATGCCAACATATTCTCTATCTGTGAATGACAGAATGGTTTCTTTCCTTGTTGTCTCTGGTGCCACACACTCAGTGATCAAAGGAAAGGAGTTTCTGAGCTCTCCTAAAATGTGAGTCTGCTTTGTCAACTCTGCAAGTGCTTCTGGTGTAGTAGTACGTGAACATTTTACTGTTCCTCTTAAATGTTCCGATGATAACAGCACCAACTTCAAACATGCATTTCTGTTGTCAGACTGCTGCCCTATAAATTTATTGGGCAGAGATCTCATGTGCAAACTGGGAATAACTCTTATTCCCACACCAGATGGTGTTCAAGTCATAAAACCTCATGAAAATGCACATTTGTTTGTGAAATATTGCCCTGATCAGCTGTTGTATGCTTATCAGTGGAAGCTACCGTAGAGCGATATCTGCAGTCTATTTTTGGAAGAGGCCAGAAAACACACACCCCCTGGCCCACCACACACGCACGTGCAGTGCATGCCAAATGACTCACTTCAGTGTACATCTTTTGTTTCAGTGGGTCCAGATAGACAGTATGAAAAGAAATGGTATGATGACAAATACAAAAATGAACGGTTGTGTATCACACACCTATGTTGGACAGAAAACAAATGCATTGCATCTGTGCAACTTACACCCACTCAAAAACATCAGTACTATGTAAATAACTCTGCGCCGCACATTGCACTTGAAAAAGCAAACACTGATAAATGGGAGGATTTGGGTCTTTTTGCACGTGCATGTAGATCAACCACTAAGTGGGACCCCACAGATGACCCACATGTGTTTTACAATCCAAAACTGCATGCATTTAGAAAGGTTTTTCTGCAACCACTCACACACAACGAACAGTTCAGTTAGTTCCACCTATAACATCCTCGCACATTTTTCTGTCAGAGACTGAGGCTGCAGCCATCCCAGCCCTCCAGGAAGTCCTAAGACTCTGTGGGCTCGAGGAAAACATGATGTTGGTCTAATTAAAACAGCAGAACCAGTGGTGATCACCCCCAAATCTGATTACAGACCTTGCCAACACCTTGCCAAACCTGAGGCTATTGAAGGTTTTTGAGTCCCTGAAAAAGGCAGGAGTAATTGTGCCTTGTGACACTTCTCCTGTGAGGACTCCTATTTTTTCCTGTGAAGAAAATAAGAGACAAAGGTCAACCAACTGAATGGCGTTTTGTACAAGACTTGCAAGTCGTAAATGATGCTGTACAGCCGAGAGCTCCTCAAGTTCCTAATCCTTACACAATTTTGTCACAAGTGGTTTTCGGTGGTGGACCTGGCCAATGCATTTTTCAGTGTTCCTGTTCATCCAGATAGTCAGTTCTGGTTTGCGAGTCCCGTACTGTTTACGACGCGTTGCGGAAAAGTCTAGAGCCTCTGGCTTTGTCCGAGGGCTCTGCACTTTTGCAGTATGTGGACGACCTTGTGATTTGTGCGCCAACAAAAGAACAATGCGAACGCGATACGATCCGACTCCTAAAACATATCCGACAAAAGGTCACATTTTTGGGTCATGAGATTTCCAGCGACGGGAAATCCCTTTCACCCAATCGTGTTGAGGCAATTCAGAACATTCCCAGGCCTAGAACCAAAAAACAAGTTCTTTCGTTCCTGGGAATGTGTTCTATGCAGTGTTAGAAGCACCACTTGGTGCCACGGTGCATGGTAAAAGCCCACAATCACATGATTTAGTGACATGGACTCCTGAGGCTGAAAAGGCCTTCACTGACCTGAAACTAGCTCTACAGACAACACCTACTTTAGGGCGACCTGACCCGAGCAGACCATTCACACAGACTGTTGATGAGAGGAATGCATGTATGACATCAGTGCTGCTCCAAGATCATGGGGGGAAACTTAGACCTGTGGCTTATTTCTCTGCTAAACTCGACCCTGTAGCTGCTGGGTTGCCACGTTGTCTCCGGGCTGTAGCAGCAGCTGAGAAAGCTGTTATGGCTTCGAGGGATACTGTAGGTTATTCAGATCTGACTCTCCTTGTTCCTCATGCTGTTTCTCTAATTTTGCTTGAACAGAAAACCTCACATCTCTCCACAGCACGATGGCTAAGACACAATACTGTTTTGCTTGACATGCCTAACATCAAGATCAAAAGATGTACTGTTCTTAACCCTGCTACATTGCTTCCCATTCAGGGGGAGGGTGAAGATCACAACTGTGTTGCTGTGTTGGACGAGGTGTGCACCCATTGCACCGATTTGTCTGAAACTCCACTGATTAATCCTCACTTTGTTTTGTTTGTTGATGGCTCAGCATCCCGTAACCCAGAAACCGGTAAAAAAACAGGTTGGTTATGCTGTAGTCTCACTACATGAGACTTTGAAATCAGGTTCTTTGCCGCCTCACTACTCTGCTCAAGCTGCAGAGTTAGTTGCTCTCACAGAGACCTGTAAACTAGCAGAAGATAAATCAGTAACGATCTGGACCGATAGTCGTTATGCTTTAAGCGTTTTGCATGATTTTGGTGCTCTATGGAAGCACAGGAAATTCATAAAATCTGATGGAAAGCCTATTCTGAATGGTGACAAAGTTTCTGCATTATTGGATGCTGCGTTATTGCCCAGAGCCATTGCTGTGTGTAAATGTCAGGCTCACACTAACAACAGTGATTCAGTTTCTACAGGGGGGTATTTCAGACAGTGGGTTTTGTGAAAACTCTGAGTTTGTTAACCCTGAGATGAGAGAAACTCTGAGTTTTTAGTTCCAGAAAGAGAGGTAACTTAAACTCTGAGTCTGTTACTGCGGTAACTGACTCTGTGAACATAACCTGCTCACTGGCAGGTTTACCTGAAGAAACCCTGAGTCTGACGGAGCTGTCTGACAGCAGCTGTCCTTTCCTTCAGTCCGATCATGTTGAAGCAGAAATAATTCACATAGTTTTACACCAGGAGGAGAATTTAGATTCATTTAGATGAGCTCTCACTCCCCGACGAGGACTGAACCGAACAGTAGACCGCTTCTCATCAGTCCGTCATTTATATTCTCCGGCCACACAGCGAATATCAGGCTACACATCGCTGACGTGCTCTCAGATCTGAACAATCCTCTTTGTTTGTTTTTTTTGTTTGTTTGTTTTTAATCACTTCGCAGGTTAATCAATCACCTTCAGCAACCAGAAAAAGAGAAATAACTCACATTTCATTTGACTTTCTTTATTTCCCACAGATAGCTACAAAAGTAACCATCAGTAGAGCCTATTGTATTTTTTCCAACAACGTAATTTCAATGTCCGTGTTTCTAGTTTGCAGCCGCATTGAGTATAAGATTAAATGACTTCTAGTTAAATCTGTAGACAGTAGGCTACGTGTGTGTCTGACTCCAATGTTGGGTACTGGGGGAGAGTGACGCCCTCAGCCTCTGGTCACCCAGCGACCTGACTCAGGACCAGCTCCTCTGTCTCTGGCGGACGTGGTGGAGGTGAGCACCACTTCATGTTCATCTACTCAGCAGGATGTTAGGACACAGATGTGTGTTAAACAGCATCTGTTGGTGGTAAAAGCTACTACAAGTTAAAATATCCACTGAATAAACTTTTACTTTGTTTAATATGTGAAATAAAACCAAAGTGAGGAGCCATCGTGAGACTGTTTTTATATTTTCAGCCGATTTGAATTAAATAAAATAGCCTAAAATAAAATAAAACACTGAACAACATTCAACCACTTCCTCAAAGGCTAATATAAAAGAAAGTGATGTTAAATTCAAAATGAAAAGACGGCCGCATCTAAAACTCTGTCAGTGATTTTTATTACGGCTGCAGCCGTGTTACTTTTTTTCCCCACAGAAAATGTCTGCTTCCTGTTTTCTCCCCTGTTGCCATGGTGAATCACAGTATCGGAGCTCCATTGATGATGGCTTTTTACTAGTCGTCAGGCACGAGCTCAACTCAGAGTTAACGTACTCAGAGTCGACTTACCTAACTCAGATCAGCTATCCTGGAACTGAAAACTCAGAGTTTCACTTCACAGGGTAAGTCAACTCAGAGTTCAGGGATAGACTCAGAGTTTGTTGAACCTCCTTTCTGGAATACCACTCTGGAAATGCACGAGCAGACGCAGCTGCTAAAGCTGCTGCTGGAAAACATGGAGTAAGACACACCCACACCCTGCTTCACTCTGACCCTGAAAAACACACAGACACTAGTGCTTCCAACTCTGACACACACACACAGATATTAGCGCTTCTGCTGATGAAAAAGGAATCTGGCGATCACTCGACTGCACATACACTAACGGCATCTGGCACGGACCTGACAGTAAACCATGTTTACCAAAACACTTTTTTCCACATTTTGCCAAATTTGGGGGGGAATGGGGGAATGTTTGATCTGATAAAAAAACATTGGTTCACAAAAGGCTTTACAGCCTATTCTCAAAGATTTTGCCAATCCTGTCATATCTGCACTACACATAATGCAGGTAAAACTACACGACAGCCACAAGCAGCACATCCACAACCAGAGGGACCTTTTGAACATGTCATGATGGATTTCATTGAACTAACCCCAAGTGAAGGCAAGAAATATTGCCTTGTGATGGTTGACATGTTTTCCAAATGGGTTGAGGTGTTTCCCACCTCAAAGCAGGACAGCGCTGCTGTGGCCAAGGCCCTGATGACGTGTGTGATACCACGATGGGGTATCCCCAGGAAAATAAGTAGTGATAATGGTACACCATTTGTGAGTGAAGCTATTAAACAGCTAGGAGGTTTTCTTGGGATTGACTTGAGACAACACTGCTCCTACCATCCAGCGAGTGGGGGTGCAGTGGAAAGAGAAAATTGCACTTTGAAATCAAAACTTGCAAAGTGTTGTGAAGAAACAGGTCTCTCATGGACTAAAGCCCTGCCGATTGTGCTAATGTACATGAGAATGAGAAAAAGAGCGCGCGCAAATCTAAGTCCCTTTGAAATCCTCCTTGGCAGGCCTCCCGAACTGGGAGTAGGGCCTGTTAATAGACCACTCCCTGAGACCTGTTTCTATGAAAATGATATGTTGCAATATTGCCAGACGTTGTCCTCTGCTTTATCTCAAATCCACAGACTGGTAAAGGACGCCCTTCCTGCTCCGGCCAACCATCCTCTCCACAGCCTTACTCCAGGCGACTACATCGTGATTCGTGACCTCAGGCAAAAACACTGGAGGTCCAAAAAGTGGAGCGGCCCGTTCCAGGTCCTCCTCACCACCCACACTGCCGTCAAAATCGCTGAGAGAGCCACCTGGGCACACGCCAGCCACTGCAGGAAGGTCCCAACTCCACAACACGCTGAGGACCAGGAGTGTTCATAACGCCAGGAAGAGAAGCAGACGGTCACAGTATTGACATACTGTGGGAGGAAACAACTTTTGGAGCGCCGATTGATCAAAGCACTGATTCACCTGTGTGCAACATGGAAAGACGTCAACGTCCGTGGCATCCATTCAGGCAGCCAGGCATGTGCGGTCTCCGAGGCACCTTGTGCTGTCTTGTGGGGATCGCTGTCATCATAGTGGTACCCATATTATGGCCTTCGACTCATCCCAGCAAAAGTGTCTCACAAAACACTACCACTCACAACAACACTGCCAGGGCCGCCTTAACCTAATGTTAGGCCCCGGGGCTGAGAGGTTTTGTAGGCCCTCCATCCCCTCGATTTATAGAGTCTCATTTTAAAAAAGTGTAATATCTAGGTAATCTACATCATAAAATGCATTAGTTTCTTTCCAGACATACAACAGTGAGTTTTCCTTTTTTGATCCAGAAAACACCATAATATTATTATTGTTACCACACACAGCAACTTATGGTGATAATAAAACCAAAATGTTGGAAAGTATGATTTCAAACGATATTATGAAAAACATCACCAACCATCACCGGTCTGCACAAACATTGATAATAACTAATAATAGCATAAGCAAAGAACAGCAACAGATCAAAGTAGGAACCTCTTCTCTGGCCTCAGCGGGCCCTGTGAACCAATCACATGCACTGCACTGACACACAAACACACTCCATTCAGCACCATGGATAGCAACACGGCCTAATGCCAGGTACCAAAAAGATGAAACTGAGCAACATTTATAGAAGGTTTGCAGTATAATCTAGACAAACATCTAAGCAAATGTGCATTTCTCTTAAAACAATGCACAACCACAACAATTTAAAACCTGCACAAGCTATAAATACAGCACTTTCTTACCTTTTTAGAAGTGCTTTCGTCTGGTCTTCTTGGAAGAAAACGCCCTAATTATGTCCTTAAAATCCATATCACGAAGGATGTCATGCTGAATAACAGAGCCATTCTCTGGGCACACACTCTCCGTCACTGAGTCTGCGTTTGAAATGCATTTTTGAGAAAAATCTTCTCTGCTGTTTATATTGGCGTTCCGATGCCGACATGTTAGCATCTTTATTTTGACAGGACTCCGGTCCCATTTTCGCCCAATAAGCACGCACTTTTGCGTCAATATTGTTTCCCCAGCGGCCCGGGTCACTGTTATATGGGTCATCTGACTCGTCTCCCCCTGACTGCTTTGCAGCCCGGTCCTCTCTCTGGGGCTCGTCGTGTGCTCCCCGCTCCTCCTCCCCTCCACTGCTGCGGGCCGTCCCCTGCTCCTTTCCAGCTACATCCACCTGCGCGGCCTGCGCCTCCTCCGCTCCCTCCGGTGTGTGAGTTGGCGAGTTTCCCCTGGTGCTGGGTCCATCTTCAGCAGCAGCTGGTTTAAAAAATCCGGTGAGCTTTGGGATGCTCTTCAGTAATTCTTTTTCGCGCAACTCTTTCTTAATAAGTTTTTTTCTTTTCTGGGCACCACTCTCAAACGTCCTCCCTGACATTTTCCACTTGATGTCACTCAATCATAGAGGGACACACCCCTAAACTAACTATATACATTCTGATAGGTAAGCCCACGGGCCATAGGCTATAAGGCCACGTGGGTCACTCCTAATTTGGATCAATCAGCAGCCACTAACGTGCGATTAGAGTGATTGACAGAAAACCTGACAAGTTAAAAAACAATATGACCTGAACATGGGAGGCCCCTGAACTTGGGAGGCCCCTGGGCTTCAGCCCAGGTAAGCCCGTGCATTAAAGCGGCCTTGAACACTGCACTTCTACACAGAACCAAAAGACACCTGACCTCTGACCCCTATGGACCAGACAGGGCCCCTGAAGAATCTGTGGATGCAGTATGTCAATTATACTGCACGCACAATGACAAACTCATCATGCCTCATCTGTCAAGGCTACACAGCAAACCTGTCACTGGTCAGTCTGCCTGGAAATCCTCATTGTCGCACTGAACCCAAACCAAGAGTGGGTCCCTTTGTAGTGTGTCTGGTGGACTGTTTGCTCACTAGAATATCTACACAACCTCACTGGAGGTACAGCCACTCACTGTTCAAATCTTGCCCTCCGCTGCCCCGTTTCTCAGTTCCTTCACCACCATTACCAGTTGCAGGACAAGTTGAAGTAGCATCGGGTGCTACCTTTATTTGTTTCAACCGCACCTATGGCAGTATCAGTGTTGGACAGACACGTCTTAAATGTGCAAAAACTCATATCCTGTATCCTCCTGACAGCAGCAGGCAAAGAACTAATCGAGGATGGCTCTTATGGTCGGCGCTGGAAGCGTGATGCGTTTGACTATAAGATAGAGCCATACCCAGACATCTACTGGGATTGTGGTAGAATGCGAAAATCTCTACCTGCTAATTGGACTGGTTTGTGTGCAATAACCATGTTTGCTTCGCAGGTACACCTGTGGCCGGTTGGAGAATACCATCACTCCCAAAATTACAGGGTGAAACGTTTCTCTAACCCACTTGGCAGTTTTGACAAAACAGTGTACATCGATGCTATAGGGGTGCCTTGTGGTGTCCCTGATGAATTCAAAGCTAGAAATCAGGTTCTTGCAGGCTTTGAAACAGCTTTTTGCTGGTGGTGTACACTGAATAAAAATGTGGACTGGATTAATTACATCTATTACAACCAACAGAGGTTCATAACTACACACATGATGCCCTCACTGGACTAGCTGAGCAGATGTCAGCAACATCTCTGATGTCTTGGCAAAACAGAATGGCGCTTGACATGCTGCTGGCTGACAAGGGGGGCGTCTGTGTAATGTTTGGTGACTCTTGCTGTACTTTCATTCCCAATAACACAGCCCCAGACGGATCTGTCGCCCAGGCTCTTGAGAGACTGAGGTCTCTTCGTGGAGAACTTTCTGGTATTAACAGCACCTTTGGCTGGTTTGATACAATGTTTGGTAAATGGAAAGCACTGATCTTGTCTCTGCTCACTGGGCTCATTGTAGCATTAACTCTCATGGGACCAGGGCCGCCCCTGGCCAAATTGGGGCCCTAAGCAGAATTTTATTTTGAGGCCCCCCCCCCATTACAACATGACTCTTTCAACAATGGAACAAGCCTTTTACAGATGCACACGTCTGCATTTTCTGGATGCAAAGTCATCAATGAGGTCATCATATGACAGCTGCTGTGCCACTTCTGAGTTGATGCTTATGATAGCCAGGCCACTAAAGCGTTCTTGCGCCATTGATGAGCTTCAGTTTTTGCTCAGCAAAGGCAACTGTAACAGGGAGAGTTCCTGCAATGGTGCTAGCCTCCTCACAAAGATTAAAATGCAATTAATGCAAATACGACTACAACTAATAATAATATGCATTATGATTTGATTTGATGATATTTCTATATTTAAATATTTTTATATACTTATTTATACATTTAGTAATTAGGTTCTATATTCACACTGCTGTTTGCTGCTGCAACGCTTTAAATTTCTCCATTGTGGGTCAAATAAAGGATTATCTTAATTTATCTTATTTTATTTTATCTTATATGACTGTTATGAATTAAATTCACCAAGAGATGGCGATATTTTACCTCCATAAAAACAGCCCAAAACTTCTACTGATAGCATAGATTGATAGGCTATAAACCTGAGCCAACATACGACCACCAACTGGTCAATTAACCGCTCCTTTTTCAACAGAGGTGAATGTATATGCAGTTAACAAGCAATCAAAAAATGATAATCAGGGCCGCTGGAAAATTTGATCTCCAGTCCACATCTAGACAGAATTATCCTCTCTTCTGTCTCATGATTAGCAGGCTAGCAGCTGGGGTGTTTATGCCACAAAGTTTGCTTTTTTATTTCAACAACATACCCACCTTCAAGTGAAGCACGAGCCTCCTCTTGTTTTCACTTTGTCTTTCTTTTGCTTGCTCCTGATTCATGTTGCCGTTTAGAGGCCATCTCTCCACCTGCATCCAACTGCCTGTTGGCGCATCTGACCGCTGATTGGTCAGATATTGCGTGCTGTCAGTTGTTGCGGCAACGTGTGCGGTGTCAGATTACTCGTCTCTTTTTTTTCTCTCCTGCCTCGGACTGACTTGGTGCTCTACGCGCGCCTCACGGCAGCGATGCGCATCCTTTGCGCATTTGCAGAGAAAGCGTCCCCTTGCGCAAAATGGGCCCCCCCCACGGATCGTGGGGCCCTACGCACAGCGCGTGTTCTGCGTTTAGGGAGGGGCAGCGCTGCATGGGACTGTGTGGTTGTTGCATCATTCCTTGCATTTTTTTTTTTTTTTAATTTATTTAGCACAAACAATATCATATAAAGAAAAAAACCAACATGAACAATCAACATGACAGGGATGTGCAAAGGGGAGGTATGAAACCCAAAAGGGCTTATATGAAAACCTCACCCACATATTCAAAGATCAAATTTAATACAGTTTAAAAACAATAACATAGGAAAATAATTAAACAATAATGAAAAATAAGTAGAAAAGTAAGTGATTAAACAGCAAATGTAAGGAAGTAAGGGGAAAAAATACATACATAAATGAATAATACAAAACAGAAATAATGAATGAGATGATAAGGAAAGAATAAGAAGTGTGAGAGAGAGAGAGAGACAAAGGAAAATCATGACAATAATTGTCTTATGTTTGATGGTACATGGTTTGACTGATTAGGTACTTTTTGAGAGCCTTTTTAAATGACGATAAATGAATAATTTTTTTCAGATAGTCGGGTAGCTGATTCCAGAGACGTAATTGCATTAGAGTCTTAATTGTTGGAGCCATAGATAGGTCCATCTCAACGTCAACTGGAATGGCATCACTGGAACCACCTCCATATTCAGAAGATAATTCCCTTGATCTGTTCCCTCACCCTGGTTGGTCCCCTCCTCCTTACCCTGACTCTGACGATGAAGACGTGTAAGGTGTGGTGAGTTGAAAGAACACACAGAGACTAATGAAGTCACTGTGTGTGATATCAGTATTATTTTTCTCAAGCTTATACTATTATGAAAAGTTTTGACATTTAGTAACAAGTTCACTAATCATTTTTTCTCAAATGTTTACAGCTATACTTTTATGATTATTGTTTACCCATTTCTAGTCATAAAATATGTGATGAATAAAGATCAGGGATTTGCAGCAGAAGACGACATCATACTACCTTGTGATCGTGCTAGTAACCTCTCCAAGGTAGTGGCCCCCTCTACGCTTGCAAAACACAGGGGCTGGAGAGGAGCAAGCCTGCGTCCCTGAATCTATTTTAGCATGATAAATTGAAAAATATTCTTTAAGACACATAGATGATTAAGATGTGTTGGTCTATTTTATTAGTTGATGTTTGCTTAAGAATCAAATATATGCAGTGTTCTATATTTTTGTTAGAAATAATCACATGACATGATCAGTAATTCACATGTGTTTTGCCTCCTCCCAGCTTGCAATGAATACTAGTAATGTCTATGTTCCACAAACACAGCTATTATTGATTTTACAATATGTGATAACTTAAATTAAATCCTGAGTGAATTTTTAAGTTTGATGTCTAGTGTGTAGTTTGTATATACTTAAAGTGATCAATAAATGATCAAAAGGGAGGAGTGTAATGGGAAATTGTATTACTATACCATTTTTATTCATTATTATGTCTTACATTGTCTTCACTGTGTTCTTCCCACATCCTTGAATGTTTGTACTGTCTGCACAAAGAGAGATATGTGCTTCTTGTTATGGGAACGGAGCCTGGTACAGACATGAGAAGGACACAGTGTAGGAGATACACTAGTAAAAATTGTAATTTATTAATCAGGGGCGATTAATAAAACACTCGTTAGTGGGGCACCACCTCCGATGTTTTGTCTATTTGAATAATCCGGAGGTAATTAATCAAATCCGACTAAACAAGGTTAACTTGTATCAATTCTAATCAATTTTAAATCAATTTATTCAATCTCATAAATGAAGTAGTGAATTCTACACAGTTTCCATCGGTTCTCCACATTTAAAACAAACCTGCACAGACAACGACATACGGTTAAATAGGTTTATTGACTAAATAATTCAGATTAAATAAATGAAATGGCAATTTAAATGAATAGCAACAGGTAACAGGAAATGTTACCAAATTTCTCTTAAACTAAAAGATCAGAACCCTAAGACACCACTCATTTATCATGTGTGAATCCAGCTGTTATGGGTGATGGAGAGCCTACTTTCTTAGCAGAGTGGCGGAGTCAGCGGCGGAGGGTTTCTCTCCGGTGGTTTGCGACTCTAGCCGGAAGTCCCGGTCCAATGGCCGAGTGTCAGCTCATCGGGAATCAGCCGGTTGGGGACCACGGTCCGATGTCTTAGGAAGAGTGTGGCTGGTCCAGTACTGAGCCGGTGACGATTCTGGCTCACTGCCCAGCGGGGAGTTACCGCTTGAGAGTGTGCTGTCTTTCACAGGAACTCACTTAAACTAAACTATAGTTTTAAACGTTTCAAAACTGTACTTCACCTTTCACAGAATCTCACCATGGCTCAATAGATGAACTTTGTCTATCATGAAAAAGGATTATGTCATGATTAAAAATCACTGAACAATTAAAGGAAATTAAAACGGGATCAAAATAAAAACACACTTGAATATACCGTAGAACTAGTAGAATTGATCACTTACTTATTCCTCCTGGTTCTAGCTTAATAATTGTTAAAACAAAACATATCAGAAACATTTACTGGTTATCAAGGAACTTATTACACAAAAGATCTCCTGAAGGTCTGTCCCAATCGTACCAGGGCTTATCATCAGGAGGTGCTGTGGTTTCACCGAATACAGGACACATTAAACATTAAAATTGATTTTAATCAAATTTCATCACAGAGACACGGGGAAAAGTTCAGTGTTATCAACTTCTTTAGCTGTTTCTTAATCTGTTAACATTAAGAGCATAAGTTCCTGGTTTAATGACAATTAGAACTTGCTTAAAATCTGGATGAGTGCAGAAACCATTATAGGATGGAATGTGTGATAAGAGAGGCATAGTCCTAAACCATTTGGGCAGGAGGGCTAGGAAAACAGAGGAGAGGCCCAGAGTGCTTTTACTCTGGAGGGTGTACTTGATAATTCTTGTCACAAGAAGACAAGAAGACACAGAACATCAGAGTCGTTACCTAATTTACAATTGCAAAGAAATAAGTTATAACACATGATTATGACAGTTCTTCTGTTCCTCATCATCTCTGAAAGGAGATTCATTTGATGATGAACTCGACCTACCTGAGAGAAAGGAGTGTTCATCTTGAGTGGGGGAAGAGGGCAAAAAGGGTTATTCAAGCTGTAAATAAAGAAGAGGGGTTTTTCCTGTGATGCGTCAATCTGACGGTTTCATTGGAAGCAAAACAAGTCAGGTGAAGAGGTGAGAGACTTCATAGCGTCTTTTTCCTGAAAACAGTCAGCTTGCAGATGAGAGGAGTAATTAATGCAAGAGCAGAACCTCAATGGAATGTAGAGGCGATGGACATGTGTTCCTACAACAGGGCATTCCTTTCCTTTAACAAAAAGGGTTCTCAACTGTCTCATCTTGTTCTTCTTTCTGCAGACCGCATGCCACTCTGTTGACTAATGAACCTTCTTTATAAAGAATAAAATCCTTAAAAGACAACTGGTATTTCTTACAAGTTTGTTTCAGATATCTCACAAATTAGACAAATTTCCACAACAAGCCCAACAGAGGATGTTCTTCCTGCGGCAGCTGAAGAAGTTCAACCTGCCAAAGACGATGATGGTGCACTTCTACACTGCCATCATCGAGTCCATCCTCACCTCCTCCATCACCATCTGGTAAGCTGCTGCCACTGCTAAGGACAAGAGCAGACTACAGTGTATCATACGTTCTGTCGAGAAGGTGATTGGCTGCAACCTTCCATCCCTTCAAGACCTGCACAGCTCCAGGGCTCTGAGGCGTGCAGGTAGGATTGTGGCCGACCCCTCCCATCCCGGTCACAGACTATTTGACCCTCTACCCTCTGGCAGGAGGCTGCGGTCCATCAGGACCAAAACCGCCCGCCACATGAACAGTTTTTTCCCCTCTGCAGTTGGGATCCTCAACAAGTCCCGGGTCCCCCACCCCCACTGACACTGACACTGACTCTTTCACTCCTGCACTCAAACCCACCTCTGCACTTGAATCTTTGCATTACATTAATGCAGAATTTGTACATCCTGTATTTTTAATATCTTCTATATTTTATCTTCCGTCTTTATTTATCAGCCATCCCACACTTTTTGCCTCTGTGTGTTGATAGCGTTTATATTGTTTATATTGTATATGTTATAGTCACTGTTTGTTTGTTTATTGTTTATTGTCTTCAATGCATGCACCTTATTCACCAAGAAAAATTCCTTGTCTGTGTAAAATCCCTCTTGGCAATAAATCTGTTTCTGATTCTGATTATTATGAATGCAGAATTGACTTCAACATAACACTGTAATGTATCTTATATTAGTGACAGGGGGTTGTAACTGCATGTGTTGGCATGTGTTGAAAGGCGTGCAAGATTACAAATTGTTATGTGTATGTGGATGGATTAGTATTTTGCACTGCATTGCTTTAGGCTCAAGTTCACATAGAATTGTTACGTTTATGAAATAAGAAAAAGTTTGGGAAATACTTCATACTTCAAGTCTCATGTGCTGATCAGAGTTGTGATTAAAAATAAGGGCGGGCCCCAGATGATTTCCAAATACCAATAGGGTCGCGTCATTCTTAAAGTAGGGAATGACTACACTCCCATTAAGTGTAATTGTTGTTTTTGTACACTTTTGTGCAGTTATGGTTACACATACCCTTTTTCCACCCTCCCACTCTTGTATTTCGTTTGTTATTCATTTGACATAAAAGAGAAAAACACACAGTAAATCATGCAGTGAAAAGCTGACAGCCCTATGCCAAACACATACTTTATATGACTTGTTAATATGGATTCAAATGGGCAAGCTGAATCATCAAGATACACATTTTGTAAACAACCCTAACCTGAAGCTGCACTTGTACTACTGGGATTGCTTTGAGTGTTGCTGTATATAATCTGAAACCATAGACAGCTGTTCTTGATCACGGAGACAAAGATCACAAACAACAAAGCATCAGGGTACTGTCAGTCCAATGGCCATTGTTCTCGAACATTTTTCAAAACAATTGAAGCACCCAGCCTTTACACCCACTGACTCATCCTCAGCATTTTTTTAATGTACCACAGTAATTTAATTTTTTTTAATGTAAAGTATACACTTACTTACTGGACAAAAGATTATGAGGTGCACACTCCACAGTAAACTGCACCCCAATAGACCCTAAAAATTGCTTCTTTTTTTCTTTAATGCCACCTAAAGATGTGCACTGAGCTTAAAACTCATATCTGCATATTTTGTTGTAGCCACACAGATATTGGCCGCGTTTCCCAGATACCATAATTCTTAAGGACTTAAGAAGGCTTGTAAATGACCTTTAATATGAGCATAGTATTTCTATAAATGTGTTTTTATGTTTACTTATTAACATTCTTTAAAGCCAGGCTTTTATTTTTTATATATTAAGCAGACGTTACATTCAGTGCTTTTATTTTGAAAGCGTCTCGCCGAGACCTCGTACACATCCGGTGCTTCGGACTTTACCTGCAGTAGGAAAAGTGTGTCTGCAAGGCTAAGAGTTTGTCTTCAATGCTAAAGTGTGCCTAACTCACATGAAACGCCCTAGCACCTGGCTAATAAGGGGCACAAGGTTTGTTTTGTTACCTTTTCATGCCATATTTATGTCCGGCTCGAGTTTGGTTGCCGTGGATATTTTCATGTATAGAACGTGTTGTGGTTAACGGTAGCTACTATTAGCAACGGCCAAGCTGCCGTGTCGGTCTGTATTGGAAATGAGATGAAGCTATAAGCTAACTCGTAGGTTGTTTTATTAATGCAACAGGATGTATTTTGTCTGTTTTATGTGAGGTCTGCTAAGGTTAAAAACTGTTTATTGAGTTAAAAACGAACGGTTAAAAATGCTAATTTCATGTTAAATATTGTTTTATATTTCACTCTATGGGAGGTTGTCCTTCAGTTAAAATGTGAATTTTCCTTCATGATTGTAACATCAATCGTAGCAGTTAAAATATATATTTAAATTCATGGAGTAAAACCTGTGCGTCTACAATGAGTTTATTAAAATAGATAAAAGGAGAGTCAACTTGCATGATTGTTTATGGGATAAAAGCAGTTAAAAGTAATTTCATTTAAAGGTAACTGTATTTTATTTTCTTCTTTCATAGCTCTTACGGTGTGTTTACATTGAATACGGTCCAAGGAGTAAATCATTGTGAACCATCAGTTTGAGAGTTCGACCATCATTTAGCCGGGGATGCTACAAGGCTCTTAAGAAGGGTTCGGCTAAGAAGGAGCGCTAATATACAGGTGTTTCCCAGACGCGTTCTGAACTGCCTTCTTAGGAGAACCTTAAGATCAAGCAAAAGAAGCTCTTAGTGGGAGCTGTCCACCGCAGTGGTGCTGAAACTGAATCAATCGATGCCAGGCAAATTGATCACCCACCTCTTTATCAGCACAAAAGTCACACACAGCGCCCCGTGGTCCCCCCACACAGTGCAATTAGGCTACGCATGTATCGTGTGTGTGGGGGGGGGGTGTGTGGGTGCGGGTGTGTGTGTGTGCCAACAGGTGTATCCAAGTAGTAATCAAGCCCATTAGCGCATATATACCCTCGTGGATATAGCCACACACATGTGAGAATGGAAGAAACTGGCAGCAAAAGAAACAAGCGGGCACCGTCGTTTACCGCGGAGGAGATGGGCGTCTTAGTGGACGAGGTCTGGCAGCACCGTGATGTTTTATTCGGGGGAACAAGGGGCAAAAAGAACATCACAGTGAAGAACAGTGTTTGGCAGGCCATAGCCGAAAAGATCTCCCCCTCCAGCCCATGTGGCCTGCGTGAAAGTCCTCTCCATCATCGAGAAGACGGCCTCTGAACGCATTAGTGGGGGCATCGATGTTCAGGGGGACGAGGGGCTCTCAGAAAGTGAGGATGAAGAGGAGCCATCCGGGAGCGGAGCAGGGGTGTGCCCGCCCCCAGGAGAGGACGACCCCCCACAACTGTGCCCTGTCCCTGCGTGCCAACCAGCAGGGCCTGCTGTCTGCATGCGGGGAGGCTTAACAGGGCAGCCCACAATAACGACCTGCGCCTGCAGCGAGATGCTGGTGGAGAAGCTGGTGGTGCTGCGGGGGATAGAGGGCCGACTCGAACGACAAACTGCCCTGCAGGAAGAGATGGTCCGGATAAAGCAGGAGAGGTTGGAGCTGCACCGGAGACAGCTGGCGCTTGCCGAGGCGCAGTTCAACCGTCCCTCCATCTCGGTTCCAATCATCCTTCCCCAGGATTCAGGTACGGGGCATTTCTATTTTGTATCTGCATTATGCAATGTATCCCGTTCAATTTTACTAATCAATCTCCCTTCATTGCAGGCGATGCAGACGCCCAGTAAAGACAGTGCGGAGCCATAATGCTATCCGCAGCTCGAACATCTGCATCCCAGCTGACTTTGCTATCATTAGTAAGAGGATTTAGTAAATCTAATGCTGGGATTCAAAGGAAAATATCTGTGAATGAATGTTTAATTTTCATAGTTTTGGGGGACCATTTCGATAAATTATAATAGTCTAAATAATATAATATAATATAATAGTAGTGACCAAAATAATTTTTGAAATTAGCGCTAGCTAAAAGTAAATAGATATTTTACTGATACCTTTCTAAGTTTGATATATTCCAGGTATGTTGTGCCGTTGTCACTACTAGTGAGTCAAATACAGCAGCCTGGTCAGTTGTCCTATGCTTCTGAGTATGACACTGTAGTTACCCCTCTATCCCATTGTACAGTGATTCCCAAAGTGTGGGCAGCAGCAGGCTGTGGCCCCTGGTGGGCTGTGAAGGTAATTCACAGTAAATAAATATGGTTTAAAAAACATAAACACACAATAAAACTAAAATCACAGGATCGTGACAAGAAATTTCATTAACAGTCTGATGATTGCCCTAATAGATGTGTTCAAAATACACAAATCACAATTTCCCTCAAGATACACCCTTGATTTGGATAATGAAAAACTCCCAGCTTTGAATTTACAACTGACAACGTAAGAGCTATTTGAGAAGGTGGTTACATACTAAAGTTGATACACAAACAATTACCTTACCAACATACAGTAGGCTAGCAAGGGATATTGAGCGGTAGGATAGCAGATAGGGATGCTGATTATCAATCACTGATCGAAACACCGTTAAGAATTTTTTGTTGTATTTAGTTTATTTTTCATGTAACTTGGTGTATACCTTGTCTGTTCCTTTAACTCATAATGTAGCCTTATGTTGGGACCCACAGATGAAGTCATTCATTGTGGATTTCAAAATGGACTCTGAACTGAACTCAGTGTCCCAGAATTCCCCATTCTTCACACCTAGGTGCAATATTTAGCTTTGAGCTACTATTGGTCAGGGTGACAAACCCCCCTCTGATCAGAGAGTCAAAACTCCAGCGCCTTCCTTTGTTCTCTCTCTTCTCCTCAAGCCTCTCCACTCCTTTGACTTCTTATCCTCAAGGGCTCCTCTCCATCTCCCCCCCACCGGGCTGCCTGCCCTCAAGATCTCTTCTTCCGGGCTTAACAGCTGCGGAGAGCTGCAAGCTTCATTTGCAGCAGGCCCAAAGAACTTCTCCTCACTGCAGCGACACGAGGTCCTGCCAGTATTCCTGATCAGTTAGCACCAGCAGCTGCGACACAAAGCTTGCCAGCTAACTTCACCATCTGAGGAACACCAAGCAGGTTAGCACTGAGCTGCTACCCTCGCAAAGGACAGGAGCGAACCTTTTCCTCCTCTGCTGACTTTCATCGGTCCTTGCACAGCAAGAACAGCATTCATTGGAATCCCAACGTTCTCCTGCAACCACCAACACCTTTTCTTCAAAGACTGGTAACATTGAACTGGGCTTAGATAGCATAGCATAGCACGGCTAAGCACAGGACTTTAAACTCTGATTGATGTAATGCATGTGTGTTCAATTTATGTGTGTCCACTGTTTGAGTGTTATTGTAATCTCAGGTCAGGTTATTGGTAGTTTGCTTTCCTAGACGGCTAATTCTACATTAGTCGATTGATGCTTCACACAGACTCAGGGTCTTTGCATGCAACTAACCATCTTCTATAACCTGGCATCCCGTCACACACACACACACACACACACACACACACACACACACACATTCCTTGAGCCTGGAGCATGTCAAACCCACATGTGATATCAGTGACCACCATTGTTTCTTTGTTCTGCCAGACACACACTCACACACACACACACACACACACATACACACACAAACCTGTATATAGTACATGGAAGTTAGTGTGTTTCATCTTTGTAAATAAAAGACTTTTGAACCCACATGTTGTCTATTTAATATTGTACAAGAGTGATTGTTGCCAACCTCTACTTTGTCAAGAGCTCCAAAATCCTTCAACCATTACTAGCTGTTATGGTAATTGGTTGTAGTTATTAAGTTCATTATTAATCAGAGTTACAAACAGTTTAGTACCTTTTCTGAGACTGATTTGGTGAATTGGCTTTTTTTCCCTTCTTCAAGGGTGGTGCCCCGAGGTGATCTAATGTAAATTGGAACTTATTAGTAATCATAATTTATAATTATCCCTGATAATCATTAATTATTATTGATAGCCAAATTTAACCCCAAACTCCCTATTACTGTTGCATGAAGCACTACATTATGGTGGCTCGTGTGTTGTGAGCACAACACTTATGTTTAAAGTGTTTTCCATAAAACAATATTCATATTTCATATATTATTAATGATTAATTGATAATCAGCAAAGTATCAATTAAAGAAATTGTTTAAAATGTACATCCCTAGTAGCAGATACTACGAGCAGTGTTACTTTTAAAGCCCCACTCCAATATCCAGTGTTACTTCATTATTAACAGTTTTGTTGTAACATTCTTTTCTAACAGACTATGAGCATTTCTCAATACCAAGAATGCAAAGAATGGACTTGTGTTCTTGAGGAGAATGTTCTTGCTAGTCGTTCTCCGAAGAATGAACTCCGGAGATCACAAGAATACAGAATGCTCCGTTTTCAGTTTTGAGATGATGCATTCTTGTGGAGCCAAATGCAGCCTGCACTGATTAAACAGCTGGGCGTTATCATCCAAAACAAGTGCTCTCTCTCTCTCTCTCTCTCTCTCTCTCTCTCTCCTGTGTATGTGACATGTAAATAAATAAATACACACGTACATAAAGCAGCAACAACCTTCATTCGTTGTACATAAGTATGTTATTTATTTTATTTTTAAGTGCTTCTCAATCTCACGAGCCAACAGCGGGAAAAAAACCCCGCGAAAAGGCTGTTGTTTGTAGATGATCGCCATTGTGGATTTGTGGATTGTGTAGTTAGTAGAGTATTACCACCGTTAAATATGGACCGGCAAGTGTTGCTAGCTGTCGCGGTCGGTATTCTTTACTGGGAGGCTGAGGAGGAAGCTGCTGAGCTGAGGGGGCGTCTTCAGCGGAGGAGAGCCAGGATGAGAAGGAGGAGTCTGGAGAGACCTCGCGCTATCCTAGCCTTTGCTGGATTCGTAAGTTATCTTTTCTTCGGGAGCACTTGGTTTTCCATTCATATTAAAGTTAACAAAATAAATATGGTACGGTTTAGAAGTATTATTATAAATATTAATGTATGAAACAGGATTAACAGGGTCCGCCCCAAACTGTTTAGTAATAGTAACGCTATAGACCCACCCCTTTCATTCATAAATTTCCTACTATGCTACTATACTTGATATGTGATACCTAGCACCACCTACTGGTGAAATCATGGGGGGACCCAACAATTACAGGTGAAATAGAGGAGCATATTAAGTTGTATAATTTCTTTATTTCTGATATCTGATACAAGTCTGATAAGTCTTGTGTAATGAATCAAGTGAAGCTCATTTGTATAGAACACAAAACATACATTAAGTTTCATGAGAGAACTATAAATACATTTTTACAGCATGTGTTTAAATTCATCAGTCTATTCAAATATTCATAGTTGATAGTTAAAAGCAAGTCATTAATAAATAAATAAATACATTCAAATATTATTTCATAAAGTAATAAATAAATAAATAAATTCAAATATTATTTCATAGTTTTACTAATTAAAAAATATTTTTTATTTTACTACAGGATCATTCTCCTCGAATGTATGCACAAGTTAACAACACTGTGCCCATCCTCTGCGCCTTCTTCTCTGAGGAGGCTGACCTCAAACCAGCCTTCAGGCTGTCAAGGGAGACCATCAATCTGTTGGTCCAGATGTTGCCCCGGCTAAAGCCACATGGCAGGAGCCACGAAATTGAGGTGGCTGTCTCTCTGTACTGGCTGGCATGTGGCACTTCCTACAGGGTCACGGCAGACATATTTGGAGGCCATGATGGGCATCCTCCACAAGGCTATCCATTTCCCCAAGCCTGAGGAGATGGAGGAGGTGGGAGCAGGTTTTGCTCGGCTGGCTGGGCATGAGGCTTTTCCGGCGTGCAGTTGGAGCCATAGATGGATGCCACATCCGGCTTGTCCCACCTGCGGAGCAGAAGAAGAGCAACAGGGGATTTTTGCATTTTTGGATGTTTACATCGGCAACACGGGGTCAGTCCACGATGCCCTTGTCCTCCAGAGGTCTCCTATGTACAAACAGTCCCTCTACTCACCAGCTGGCTTCTTCCTCCTGTGAGACGGGGGGTACCCTTGCCTGCAGCATCCGGTGGCCCTCATGACTCCCTACCGTCAACCTGTAGCAGGTGAGAGAATAAATTATTTATTACAGTTGTTACTTTGAATTTGAATTCCTGGATGTATTCTACATTACCTGTATTTTAATCAACAGGCCAAGTTGAGGCCCGTTTCAACAGGCATCACGCCAAGGCCCGCAACATTATTGAGCGCACCTTCGGGTTGCTCAAAACCCGCTGGAGAGCCATCTTCCTCCGGGCTTTGGAGATCCGGGCTCTGTTCGCCCCCAAGGTTGTTGGAGCATGCTGCATCCTCCACAACCTTTGCCTGTTAGCTGGTGACATCCAGGAAGAGGAGGAGGCAGAGGAGGATGACTGGGAGGATGAGGAAGCTGGGGGGAATGCTGCCCAAGGTCAGGAGCTGTCGGGAGTCAATCTCAGAGGCAGACTTGCTGCCGAAGAGTCTGCCCCTCAAGAGCTCCCGGCATTTCTGAGGGAGCATGATTACTAAAGAAAAACCCCAAATTCATAATCAGTTCAATAATTATTTGTAATTTTAATTAATGTTAATTGTAAATATTGTTTTGCTGATTAATTAAACATATAACAATGGTTAATTGTAAATATTGTTTTGTTGATTAATTAAACATATAACAGTTAGTTAAACATATAACAATGGTTAATTGTAAATATTGTTTTGTTGATTAATTAAAAATGATTGTATAGTTTATCTCAATTAAAAATGATTATATTATGTGTATAGTTAAACATATAACAATGGTTTGAAAAAACACCTGTAAGTAAAGTCAACCTCCCAATCAGATTTCAGTTTCAGAAGCGTTTGTTGTGACCACCGTTACAAGCCTTGGTGCCTCGATTTGTCTAGGAAGACGTTTTACCTCTCATCCAAGAGGCTTCATCAGTTCATGTTCGCTGACCAGGCTGAGACTGGTCCAAGGTCCGAGGACCAGTCTCAGCCTGGTCAGATGCGAACATGAACTGGCAAATAACTGACAGATAACCAAGTCCAGTTGCGTTTCGAATTTCTTTGAGACCACTTCATTCACAACTCAATACTCACACTATTTAATTGACAGAATAACAATAAAACAACAACAAAGAACTACATTTAAAAATTACCTACAACTACTACGTATATACACTATTTACATTTTCTCCACAAGCCTCTCAAAGAGAGACAAATACTTGTCAGCTCTCTGACTTGCTGCCCTCTCCCTCTCTTCTTCCCTCGCCTCTGCCCTCTTCTCCCTCTCTTCCTCTTTTTCTGCCTGCTCTCTCAGAAAGTCCATC
Source organism: Pagrus pagrus (assembly GCF_965226575.1). Taxonomy (NCBI): domain Eukaryota; kingdom Metazoa; phylum Chordata; class Actinopteri; order Spariformes; family Sparidae; genus Pagrus; species Pagrus pagrus. The sequence goes on from NW_028175420.1 coordinate 88,793, forward strand.
AGCTGCCCACTGGCCCTGGCGGCTTTTCCCCTTCTCTGGGAGGGGCAGAGGACGGGAGGGTGACAACACCACCTGTAGCGGGGGTCAGATTGGCCGCAACTACCAGGGGCGGACTAATGGAGTGCTGCCCCTGGAGTGCGGCATCCATCTGACCATACCATGGCCAGATGGCAGCTGTCACCCCTCCTGCCTCCACCCCTTTCCCCGTTGGTGGGTCCCTAAGCTCCTAAAAAAATAAAAATTCACTGAATGAATGTTGCCATGTCCAACTTGTTTACTGAAAAGTAGATAGAATGGTGGTACCTTGTACTTTTCTTTCAGGTTATTCCACTTCTTTTGCGCCTGTTTGGGGGTGACAGGCACAGCACTGTCTCTCACAAAGACTCTGGATAAAGCACACACATTCACACAAAAAAGGACAACTTAAACATATTATTACACGTTGAGAACACGTTAACAAAGATATTACAGTGACTAACACACAAGCTGACAGAGACTACTGAATGTGATGTAGTTAGGATGATTGCACTTACATGCATGCAAGGAAGAGAATAGAGAATCACTATTCTCTTCCTTGCATTCATGTAAGTGCAATCATATTATATAGTGAATGTCTGTGTAAATACAAATACTTCATCAATAGTTATATTGATAATATATAGTTAATATTGTTAGTACAAACTAGTATATCACTTAGGTTGATAACTACACCTGTACTATTGCTGTTGCCCTTCACTTGTACTTTGTGGCACTTTAAGTCATTTTTGTTCACCAGGTTACAATTCACACTACTTATTTGATTTGTAGTATTATAAACATTTAGTTTAGCTTTATACTATATTTTTCTTTTATTCATTTAGGTTGCATCAAACTATTTTAAGAGGCTGTGAAGTCTGGCACAAACAAACACACCACCGGACCACTGCTCCTCGTATAAAAACACATAAAAAGCTTACTCACTCCCATCCGGTTTTAGACGAATTCCTCCATCTGGTGAAGAGGGCTTCGTTAGCGGCTCTCCATTTTATGAGAGCTGCGGTTTCGTCAGTTGTCCCTTGATTGAAGTTAAAACAATACAAAAATCAACCAAAATACAGGTCGTTAAACATTTGGCTAGGCTAAGTATAATCTCTTGAACTGACGTTAGTTTACATTATAATTACTCGGATATTAATTTGACGGAATGGCAGCTGTACGAATATGAATTGAAACCGGGGAGAACGGAGGAGCCTGATCCGGGGCCGGGGAGCGACTGAGCAGGAGAGGGAGACCAAAAAAAAAGACATAACATACACACACATGCGGGGCCGTAACACCATGCATGATGTACACTTATTTACGTTTGAAGGCACGGACCACAGCACCAAGCACGCAGCACGAAATACACAGACCACAGTTCGAGTGGACAGACCACAGAACGAGAGCACAGTATACAGTACACAGCATACACACACAGACCACAGCGTACCGTGTAGATAGATAGTTTATTTCGAACATGTAAAAACCAAAATTATCATGTACAAGGTAAACATAAACTGAAAACTATAAATTCTGTTTACATATCCGAAAAGGAATGGGAGGAAGGATAAACTTATTTTATTCCACCCCCTTTTAATAAATAATACCACTGAAATACTTAAAAACAATATACCCCTATTGATTATCAAACACCTGCCTCATTTCTGTACCTTGTAAAAATCATCTCCTTATTTTTAAAAAAAAACTGGTTTATGTTTGGACATTCCCTGAGCGTCCCCTCCAGACTGTTCCATACCGTTCTAGTTTCTTGAATAATATATCATGGTTTTAGGTCTATGAATATCTCAACTGTATACTCTTTTTGGTCTATTGAATTTGTTAGTTCCTCAACTGAATCGATTAATGCCAGTGATGTTGCTCTGTTCGATCTAAATCCATATTGACTTTTAGTGAGTAATTTGTGTTATTTATGAAACTGTCCAGTCGGTTATTGAAATGTTTTTCTAGAATTTAAGAGAATCTATAGTAATGACACAGGTCTGTAGTTTGTGAATTGGTGTTTGTTCCCAGTTTTGTACAGAGGTATGATCTTTGCTATTGTCATTTTGTCTGGAAATGTCTGGATCTGGGATTTCAGAATCAGAATCAGAATTCCTTTATTTGTCCCGCAAATGGGGAAATTTCTTTGTCACAGCAGCCAAAGGACAGTATCACACTTAAACAGTAATAAAAGTAAAAAATAAACAATATAATAAGACATAAGAAATAGAATTTAACTGGTATATACATAATATCTACAATATGAAATTGGTATTTACAATATGACATAGTATTTATTATTTATAATATGGACAGTGTAAGTTTAAACAGTTGGTATTTTTATTTACAAACAATAAATAATAAATATGGATATTAAAAATTGTCCAATTTGTGCAAAACAGAAAGTGTGTGGATATGTGCAGAGTTTTTTATTGTACAATGCACAGTGAGGTCTACTGGGAGCAGTGCTGGTTGTAGACTCTGACATCAGCAGGAAGGAAGGACCTGCGATACCTCTCCTTCACACACTTGGGGTGTATCAGCCTGTCACTGAAGGAGCTGACCAGTGCTGTGATAGTGGCCTGTAGGGGGTGGGACTCCTTCACCAGCAGCGATGATAGCTTGGCCATCATCCTGCTGTCTCCCACCACCTGCACTGGGTCAAGATTTGTTCTGCTAGGTCAGGTCCAACACTAACAAAACATTTATTAAAGCTGTTAACTACTTCATTCATATCGTACTTTTCAGTGTTATTGATAATAAAATACTTAGGATAACTTGATTGTTTAGAGCTATTTTTTATTACAGTCTTCAGTATGTTCCATATACCTTTAATGTTATTCTTATCATCTAATAGTTTGTATACTATTCTTTCCGAGCTCTTATAAAAAATATAAAAACAAGTTAACTAATATTATATTTTTTTTCTGCCTCCTTGATTCTCTGTCTCATACTTTCTCTGTACAGTATATTTCTCTTTTTGCAGGCATTCTGCAAACCCTTTGTGATCCAAGGATGATCAGCATATTTTAGTTTCCTATTAATTTTTATCATAGTGTTTTAAATATTTTTAAGAATTCATCATATGCACTATTTATATTATTGCTATTGTATACAATATCCCAGTTTTGCACCATTAGGTCATTTTTGAATGCCGTTATCGATACTTCTGTTCTCACTCTCCTGTACACAGTTTTATTGTCAAGTCAAGTCACAAGACAAGTCACAATTTATTTATAAAGCACATTTAAAACAACCTCAGTTGACCAAAGTGCTGTACAATTGCAAAAGCACAACAAAGTTAATCACAAACACTACAACAAATAATTAAAACAACACAAGGGATAGTAGTCAATTTAAAACAAATTTAGATTAAAAAGAGAGAATAAAAAAGGAGTAAAAAAGAGAGAGAGAGGGAAAGAAAAAGAGAGAGCCAAGATTGCTTGCTTTGCTGGGAGTGAACGCCAAGGAGAAAAGATACGTTTTTAGGAGTGTTTTAAAATGTTCAACGGACTGTGCAGCTCTAACATGGAGAGGTAGGCTGTTCCACAGCTTAGGAGCCGCGACTGAGAAGGCTCTGTCTCCACGAGTGGAGAGTCTGGACCTGGGTACTGCCAGGAGCACCTAAGTGCCCTAGCAGTGGTGTGCAACTGTAAAAGCTCAGATAAATAAGGTGGTGCCAGACCATTCATACATTTAAAAGCAATTAATAAAATTTTAAACTGAATCCTAAAATTAATAGGCAGCCAGTGCAAAGATGCAAGGACAGGAGTAATGCGCTCGCGTTTTTTCCTTCCAGTCAGCAGGCGGGCAGCCGCATTTTGAACAACCTGCAAGCGGCGCAGTGCTTTCTGGTCAAGGCCAACAAACAAGGAATTACAATAATCTAAACGTGATGTAATAAAGGTGTGAATTAATCTCTCAAATACATTTTTTGGGAGATAAACATTTGCTTTTGCCAACAGCCTTAGTTGGAAGAAGCTTGTTTTGACTATGGAGGATATCTGCTTGCCTAAAGTCACTCTCTAAAATAACACCAAGGTTCCTTGCAAAAGAATGACAGTAAAACTTAAGGGAGCCAATGGCGCCGTCACATCCATCAAGCAGATTTTGTTGACCAAATAAAATGATTTCAGTTTTGTTTTTGTTTAAAGACAGAAAATTAACTTCCATCCAAGTTTGGATATCTTTAAGGCAGTCTAGTAGAGTCTGAACAGAGGCTCGCCCATTTATCTTTAGGGGTAAATAGATTTGTACATCATTGGCAAAACAATGAAAAGAGATGTTGTAATTTCTAAATATGGATCCCAGAGGCAACATATATATCGAGAAAAGGAGTGGGTCCAAAACAGAACCTTGGGGCACTCCACAACTTAGAGGGGAAGTGGCTGAAAAATGCTGGCCAAGCTGAACAGAGAAGCTCCGGTCTGAGAGGTAGGACTGAAACCACTTAAAAACAGTGCCCCTAATGCCCACACAGGTGTTCAAACGTGACAGAAGAATTTTATGATCCACTGTGTCAAAGGCAGCTGTCAGATCTAAAAGGACCAGGACAGCAGAGTTACCAGTCAGCTGTCAAAAGAAGGTCATTAAACATTTTTAAAAGCGCTGTTTCTGTGCTGTGGCGTGACTTAAACCCAGACTGGAACTTCTCTGAGATACCATTTTGATCAATAAAAGACTGAAGCTGTTCATATACCACCTTCTCCAAGACCTTAGAAAGAAAAGGAAGCTTGGAGATGGGCCCTAAAGTTTGATAAAACTGTTTGGTCAAGGTTATGCTTTTTGATGAGGGGCTGGACCACAGCATGTTTTAAAGCAGCTGGAACACAGCCGGTCATCAAAGATAAATTCATCAGGTCCATAACACGAGGGCCAATGATATGGAAAACCTCCTTGAAAAGGCAGGGGGGGGGGGGGGGGGGGGGGTGCTGTCAAGAGGACAATAGAAAGGCCTGAGGTGCTGTACAATATCAGTTAAAGATGGGAGGGAGACTTGCTCAAAATTCTCAAAGACAGCAGGGCATATAGGAGGGACAGCAGGATCTGATGCAGACGGCAAAAGAGAGGACCTAATAACAGAAATTTTATCAATAAAGAAATTCAAGAAATCTTCACACAGTTTGGATGAAGGAATAATAGCACTGTGATCACAGGGGGTTCAAAATATTATTCAAAGTACTAAAGAGAAACTGAGGCTTATGGTTGTTAGCTGACACAAGATTGGATAGAAACTGACTTTTAGCAAATTTGACAGCATTTTGATATTTGATCAGACACTCATTTAAGATTTCTATGGAAACTTGTAGATGATCTTTTTTCCACTTTCTCTCAGCAGGTCTGCATGTGCGTCTTAACGTGCGAGTGGTGTCATTAACCAAGGCTCTCCTACTCGCTTAGAGCGTTTGCACCTAAAGGGAGCCACTGACTCTAATATGTCAATACAGGTACCATTAAACATGTCCAAGAGCTCATTAAGAGTGAGACCACAGTCGTGATCCTGCAGTAGAGTCGCAAAAGGCTGCAGAGAATTCGCAGGCAGTTGAAGGGTTAATTGTGCGCACACGGAGCTCCGTGGCGCACAATTTAACCGGGGGATGAGGCAGTGTGATATTGAATAAAACAGCAAAGTGGTCGGAGATGTGTGTGTCAACAATCTCAATGACATTTAACTCCAGACCGAATGACAATATGAGGTCCAGTGTGTGTCCCTTTTCATGTGTTGGGTCAGATACAGACTGAGTAATATTAAGGTAGATTAGTCTTGTAGTCATTGTCATACACTGTAAAAACTGGCAGATGGTCACTGATGTCACTAAAAATCTCACACACACACACACACACACACACACACACACACACACACACACACACACACACACACACACACACACACACACACACACACACACACACACACACACACACACACACACACGTAGATGTTGCTCGCTGCACTATACTGTATAGTATACTGTAATACATACAAGCAATGATATATACCTATAAAGTCTCCCTAAATGTCCCACCCACAGCACTCTTTGTATATATAAACTGTATACACACAGTCCACATACACAGTATACGTATACAGTCCACAGGATATGAAAAGAAGGATTGGCTGACTGTGGCTATCCTGAAGAGACTGTTGCCGGTGTGGGGAAACGAACCCACCATAGATGATCCGTCAGATTCATAGTCCAGTATTTCAGTTTCAATTAAATTCTTTATTGGTGATTGAGCATGATTGCAAACTTAATTAGGTGTGGTTTTCCTATAAAAGGAAATAAACAACAGAAATAATAGCGAAGGCTTTGACCATCTGGAAGCCCCCGGCAAAGGCACGGACCGCCGGTGGCGAAGGCTCGGACCCTCTGAAGCCGGAGGCGAAGGTGGCTAGAACCCTCTGTAAGCCGGCAGCGAAAGGCGGCTGGAACCCTCTAGAGGTCGGCAGCCAAGGCTCAGACTCTCTGGGAGCCGGCGGTGAAGGCAGCTGGAACCCACTGGAGGCCGACGGCGAAGGCTTGGACCCTCTGGAAGCCGGCGGTGAAGGGGGCTGGAACCCAATGGAAGCTGGCGGCAAGGGCGGCTAGAACCCACTGGAAGCTGGCGGCAAGGGCGGCTAGAACCCTCTGGAAGCTGGCGGCCAATGATCGGACTCTCTGGAACCCAATGGAAGCCGGCGGCGAGGGCGGCTAGAAACCTCTGGAAGCCAGCGGCCAAGGCTAGAACTCTCTGGAACCCACTGGAGGCCGGCGGCCAAGACACGGACCCTCTGGAAGCCGGCGACGAAAGTACGACCTGCAGCGTGAAATACACAGACCACAGAACGAGTACCCAGTACAAATGCCGCATACACAGACCACAGTACGTACACCGAATACACAGAATAGAGTACACAGACCACAGTACATAGTATACAGCATACACACAGACCACAGTAAAAATCCACGGTATACAAAACAGTCCACGGTATACGTATCAATCTGAAGTGCACATACACGGTATAAACAACAGCCCACAGAATACATACAGTCCACATAATAGTCCACAGTATGAATACAAAGTATATATAACAGTCCACGGTATCAATCCACAATATACATAACAGTCCACGGTATACACAAGAGTCCACGGTATACACAAGAGTCCACAGTGCACAGACACGGTACACATAACCGTGCACACAACAGTCCACAGTATGAATACAAGGTATATACATAACAGTCCACAATATGAATCCACAGTACACACAGTCCACATAATAGTCCACAGTATGAATACAAAGTATACACAACAGTCCACGGTATAACTCCACAATATACATAACAGTCCACAGTATGAATACAAGGTATATACATAACAGTCCACGGTATAAATCCACATACAGGGTATACATAACAGTCCACATACAATATACATAACAGTCCACACAGTCCACATAATAGTCCACAGTATGAATACAAAGTATACACAACAGTGCACATAACAGTCCACGGTATAAATCCACAATATACATAACAGTCCACAATATGAATCCACGGTACACACAGTCCACATAATAGTCCACAGTATGAATACAAAGTATACACAACAGTCCACAGTGCACATACATGGCATAACAGTGCACACAACAGCCGACATAATAGTTCACAGTATGAATACAAAGTATACACAACAGTGCACATACATGGCATACATAACAGTGCATACAACAGTCCACAGTATGAATACAAAGTATACACAACAGTCCACAGTGCACATACATGGCATACATAACAGTGCACACAACAGTCTACATAACAGTCCACGGTATAAATCCACAATATACACAACAGTCCACATAATAGTCCACAGTATACACAACAGTCCACATAATAGTCCACACACAGTCTACATAATAGTCCACAGTGCACACAACAGTCCACATACATGGCATACATAACAGTGCATACAACAGTCCACAGTATGAATACAAAGTATACACAACAGTCCACAGTGCGCATACATAACAGTGCACACAACAGTCTACATAACAGTCCACGGTATAAATCCACAATATACACAACAGTCCACAGTATACACAACAGTCCACAGTATACACAACAGTCCACAGTATACATAATAGTCCACACACAGTGCACACAATAGTCCACAGTGCACACAATAGTCCACACAACAGTCCACAGTGCACACACATGGCATACATAACAGTCCACATAATAGTTCACAGTAGGAATACAAAGTATACACAACAGTCCACAGTGCACATACATGGCATACATAACAGTGCACACAACAGTCCACATAACAGTCCACGGTATAAATCCACAATATACACAACAGTCCACATAATAGTCCACAGTATACACAACAGTCCACACACAGTCCACAGTATACACAACAGTCCACACACAGTCCACAGTCCACATAATAGTCCACAGTATACACACCAGTCCACAGTATACACACCAGTCCACAGTGCACACACCAGTCCACAGTGCACACACCAGTCCACAGTGCACACACCAGTCCACAGTGCACACACCTGGCATACATAACAGTCCACATAATAGTTCACAGTATGAATACAAAGTATACACAACAGTCCACAGTGCACATACATGGCATACATAACAGTGCACACAACAGTCTACATAACAGTCCACGGTATAAATCCACAATATACACAACAGTCCATATAATAGTCCACAGTGTACACAACAGTCCACACACAGTCCACAGTCCACATAATAGTCCACACACAGTCTACATAATAGTCCACAGTGCACACACGGCATACATAACAGTCCACATAATAGTTCACAGTAGGAATACAAAGTATACACAACAGTCCACATAATAGTTCACAGTATGAATATAAAGTATACACAACAGTCCACAGTGCACATACATGGCATACATAACAGTGCACACAACAGTCTACATAACAGTCCACGATATAAATCCACAATATACACAACAGTCCATATAACAGTCCACAGTATACACAACAGTCCACACACAGTCCACAGTATACACAACAGTCCACACACAGTCCACAGTATACACACCAGTCCACAGTCCACATAATAGTCCACACACAGTCTACATAATAGTCCACAGTGCACACACGGCATACATAACAGTCCACATAATAGTTCACAGTAGGAATACAAAGTATACACAACAGTCCACATAATAGTTCACAGTATTAATACAAGGTATATACATAACAGTCCACGGTATAAATCCACATTATACATAACAGTCCACATACACGGTATACATAATAGTCCACAGTATGAATACAAAGTATACACAACAGTGCACATACATGGCATACATAACAGTGCACACAACAGTCCACGGTATAAATCCACAATATACATAACAGTCCACACACAGTCCACATAAGTCCACAGTATACACAACAGTCCACATAATAGTCCACAGTGCACACACATGGCATACATAACAGTGCACACAACAGTCCACACACATGGCATACATAACAGTCCACAGTGCACACAACAGTCCACAGTATGAATACAAGGTATATACATAACAATCCACGGTATAAATCCACATACACGGTATACATAACAGTCCACAGTATGAATACAAAGTATACACAACAGTCCACACACATGGCATACATAACAGTCCACATAATAGTTCACAGTATGAATATAAAGTATACACAACAGTCCACAGTGCACACAACAGTCTACATAACAGTCCACGGTATAAATCCACAATATACACAATAGTCCACACACAGTGCACACAATAGTGCACACACAGTGCACACAACAGTCCACAGTGCACACACATGGCATACATAACAGTCCACATAATAGTTCACAGTATGAATTCAAAGTATACACAACAGTCCACATAATAGTTCACAGTATGAATATAAAGTATACACAACAGTCCACAGTGCACATACATGGCATCCATAACAGTGCACACAACAGTCTACATAACAGTCCACGGTATAAATCCACAATATACACAACAGTCCATATAATAGTCCACAGTATACACAACAGTCCACACACAGTCCACAGTCCACATAATAGTCCACACACAGTCTACATAATAGTCCACAGTGCACACACGGCATACATAACAGTCCACATAATAGTTCACAGTAGGAATACAAAGTATACACAACAGTCCACATAATAGTTCACAGTATTAATACAAGGTATATACATAACAGTCCACGGTATAAATCCACATACACGGTATACATAATAGTCCACAGTATGAATACAAAGTATACATAACAGTGCACACAACAGTCCACGGTATAAATCCACAATATACATAACAGTCCACACACAGTCCACATAATAGTTCACATTATGAATACAAGGTATATACATCCACATACACGGTATACATAACAGTCCACAGTATGAATACAAAGTATACACAACAGTCCACAGTGCACATACATGGCATACATAACAGTGCACACAACAGTACACATAACAGTCCACAGTATAAATCCACAATATACACAACAGTCCACACACAGTCCACACTATACACAACAGTCCACATAATAGTCCACAGTATACACAACAGTCCACACACAGTCCACAGTATACACAACAGTCCACACACAGTCCACAGTATAAACAACAGTCCACACACAGTCCACAGTATACACAACAGTCCACATAATAGTCCACAGTATACACAACAGTCCACACACAGTCCACAGTGCACACAACAGTCCACATAATAGTTCACAGTATACATATAGTCTACATAAATTGCATACAGAACAGTCCAGTCCACATACAGTCTACAGACCACAATAGACATAGCACAGTCTACATACCACCGACCATAGTATACATACCACAGTACGAGGATCTTCTGGAAGCCTGCGGTGAAGGCGGCTGGAACCCCTCTGGAAGCCAGCGGCAAAGCAAGCAGGAACCCTCTGGAAGCCGGCGGCAAAGCCAGCAGGAACCCTCTGGAAGCCGGCGGCAAAGCCACAGACCCTCTGGAAGCCGGCAGCAAAGCTGGCTGGAACCCATTGTAGGCCAGCAGCGAAGGCTTGGACCCTCTGGAACCCGGCTGGAACCCACTGGGGGCCGACGGTGAGGGCTTGGACCATCCGGAAGCCAGCGGTGAAATCAGGGACCATCTGGAAGCTGGCAGCGGAGGCTCGGACCCTCTGGAAGCCGGCTAGAACCCACTGGGGGCCGACGGTGAGGGCTTGGACCATCCCGAAGCCGGCGGTGAAAGCAGGGACCATCTGGAAGCCGGTAGGAACTCGATGGAGGCCAGTGGCGAAGGCTCGAAACCTCTGGAGTACACAGACCAAAGTATGAGTACACAGCATGCAGACCACAGCAGGAAATACATAGAACGAATGCTGAGTACACAGTGCAAATACACAGTACCAAGTACACAGACCCTCTGGAAGCCAGCGGCGAAACTGGCAGGAACCCACTGGAGGCCAGCGGCGAAAGCTCGGAACCTCTGGAATACACAGCACGAGTACACAGCATACACACAGACCTCAGTACGAATACACAGTATGAGTATACAGCATATATACAGACTGCAGTATCAATACACAGTACGAGTACATAGCATACATGCAGTCCACATACCACAGAACATAGTATACATAACATAGTATACATACCACAGTAAAAAAGGATTGAATCCTCTGGAAGCCAGCGGCGAAACTGACAGGAACCCACTGGAGGCCAGCTGGGAAGGCTCGGAACCTCTGGAAAACACAGTACGAGTACACAGCATTCACGCAGACTACAGTACAAGTACACAGACCACAAAACTAGTACACAGATCACAGAACAACTACACAGTACGAATACAGAGTAGACAGGCAGACCCCAGTACCAACAAAGAATACACAGTACGAGTACATAGACCACAGTACATGCAGTCCACATACCACAGAACATAGTATACATACCACATAAAAAGGATTGAATACTTTGGAAGCCTGCAGCAAAGGCGTGGACCCTCTGGAAACCGGCAGGAACCCACTGGAGGCCAGCGGCGAAGGCTCCGAACCTTTGGAATACACAGTATGAGTACACAGCATACATACAGACCACAGTACGAATACACATCATACATACAGACCACAGTACAAGTACACAGCATACACACAGACCACAGAACAAGTAAACAGCACAAAATACAAATTATTATTATTATTATTATTATTATTACATAAGTTTATGATGAAACCTAAATGCAGTTTAATTCATGGTTCTGCCATCAGACTTTATTGAAATGTTTAAGTTAAAATAGTGGTGAGAGATTACTTCCTGTCGGACTAATGTAAGACGTGAGCCGGAAGTTGTGAGTGAGAATTGAGGAAGAGAAAAAGAGACGAGAGAAACTACTGGCTAATCAGGCACACACGTTAATTATTCTGTATATTTGTGTACGTTTTGTATGGTAAATAATTTCTGAGAGTGATGTATGTGAATTGTGTTTGTTGCAGTTTTCACAGTGCTCCGTAACTTTCAAAGAGAGAAAATAAATTGATTGTGGACATCAGTAAGAGGCGTGATTCCTTTAACCAGAGTAGATACAGTGAAAATGTGTCCTAATCCATCACAAGGCTTCAGAGTTTCTCATCCGACTACGGCTAAGACGAGTGGCAGTGCTTACATCCTGCAGCAAGCTACAGGCAGTGGTGCTACACATCCTGCAGCAAGCTACAGGTTTCGGTGGGCAGCAGTGCTTCTCATCCTGCAGCAAGCTACAGGTTTTGGCGGGCGGTGGTGTTTCTCATCCTGCAGCGAGCTACAGGCATCGTTGCTACACATCCAGCAGCAGCTGCAGGTTTCAGCGGACACGCCGTGGAGCAGTTTCGGGCTACAACGTGAGTCCTCAGGTCAGACTGCAATTATTATGCCTCAGGAAATCGATGGATAGAACATAAACTACCGTTTAATCTCGACAAACAGGAGTAAAGGGATCCTGAACATCAAAAAAAAAAAGGGTTCTATTGAATGCTTTAAAAATAACTGCTATTGTTTTGCCGAAAAGACTGCTCAATATTACTTGATTTCATCAAGTTGGGAAAGTTAATTTCAGGTACTAACTAAATATTAAGGTGTCACTTTTGAGTGAAAGTTCAAAATGTCTCAAAATGGTGATAGTCAGTCTAATGTCATGTCACAAGGGCAAGATGCAGGAGAGTTAGATGAGGAAAAAAAGAAAATCCTCTCGTGAAAGACGATTAACACCTAAAATGCAAGAACTGAAAGAGTAACAGTTAATTCAAAATAAGAAATTTAAAGTAACATGAGAAATGGAAAAATATAAAGGAGGTATTAAGCTGGTTTAGATCCTACCTATCTAACAGAACTCAGTTTGTACATGTTAACGATGAATCCTCTTTGTACACCAAAGTGAGCTATGGCGTTCCACAAGGATCAGTACTTGGTCCAATTCTATTCATTTTATATCTGCTTCCTCTTGGTAGCGTTATTAAAAAATATGACATTAATTTTCATTGTTATGCGGACGATGTTCAGTTATACTTATCCTTTAAACCTAAGGCAACCAACAAAATTTCTAAACTTCAAGCTTGTCTGCAGGATATTAAAATATGGATGACTCGTAACTTTCTGCTGCTCAACTCAGATAAGACTGAAGTTATTGTACTGGGTCCTAAACATCTTAGAAAACATCTAGTCAATGATACTGTTATTTTAAATGACATCTCTTTAACTTCAGCCCTCACGGTCAGAAATCTTGGTGTTACTTTTGATCAGAATTTATCATTTGACTCTCACATTAAAGAAATCTCAAGAACTGCCTTTTTTCATCTGCGTAACATTTCCAAAATCAGATCCCTTCCATCTCTAAAGGATGCTGAAAAATTAATTCATGCATTTGTGACTTCACGACTTGACTACTGTAACTCTTTACTGTCGGGTTGTCCGAGTAAGTCACTAAGGACACTCCAATTAGTTCAAAAACACTGCTGCCCGTGTCCTGACTGGGACGAGAAAAAGAGACCATATCTCTCCTGTCTTGGCTTCTCTACACTGGCTCCCAGTAACTGCTAGAATAGATTTTAAAGTTGTCCTCCTAACATATAAAGCACTACATGGTCAGGCACCCTCATATCTTTAGGACCTTATAGTTCCCTACCACCCAAATAAGACTCTGCGATCCCAAAATGCAGGCTTGCTGGCTGTGCCTAGAGTATTAAAAAGTAGTATGGGAGGCAGGGCTTTTTGCTATCGGGGCCCAACTTCTCTGGAATCAACTCCCAATTCAAATTCGTGGGACAGATGCTCTCTCTATTTTCAAAAATCGACTTAAAACATTCCTTTTTAAAAGAGCATATAATTAGGGATCCGAGTATGGTATCTTATCTTTTTATTTTTTCCTCAAATTGATTTGTTTTTACCTTGGCCTAATTTTATTTGTATGATTGTTTTTTTGTTTTATCACTGCTATTGTTTTGTTGTCACTGTGTATTTTTACTGCCTGACTGTTGATTAATACTGTTTTTAATTGTTTGATGATTTGTTTAAAGCACCTTGAGATGCATTTCATGTATGAAAGGCGGTATATAAATAAAATTATTATTATTATTACTCGTACAAGGTTGAAGCAAGAGTGCTCTGAGGGCGCCATGTATGATATGTTGGATAGAGCTGAGAAGCTTGGTTCCCAATTAAAGGAGCTGTACGATACCATCCGACTCCAAACTACACCAAGTCAAGAAATTTGGAGGAAAGTTGATGCATGCTCAGCTGTGACAGCAGACTTACCGCAATTAATGAGTACGCCTCACTGGAGGAGGAGATGAGTTTGATGCTCAGGCAGAAAGATCAAGGTTACACATGCTACTTGATAACGACTATGCTAGGTCCATATATGGATCCGCAGCCTCCAGAGTTACTGCAAGCAGCTGCCACCATTCTGACCATCTCTCAGAGTCACCTAGCATTTCGGCTAAGAGGGCAGAAACAGCTGCTCAGTTGGCTGCAAAGAGAGCTGAAATTGATATGGAAGCTGCCATTGAAGCAGGTGAAAAAAGTGAAAATCAGAGAGACATTGATGTTATTCAAGCAAACTAAATGTTTACACTGAAGAAGAGACAAAAGGAAAGGATGGATCATGCAGTCCTGTATGCAGCAAAGTTAATGATACGAACCCACTCACTCACTCACTCCATCCCAGGCCAAGAACAGCAAGCTGTAAAAAAAAATGAGACATCCCTAGTCCAGGCATTACAAGAGTCATTAGCTCTCACTCGCCTTCCAACCCCAGAACCTACCGTATTCTCAGGTGATCCTTTGAAGTTCACAGAATGGAGTACAAGCTTTAAAGCTCTTATAGAAAGACGATGCTCTAATCCTGCAGATAGGCTGTTCTACCTGCAAAAGTACATGGCAGGGGAAGCTAAATCTTTTCTTGAGGGCAGCTTCTACAGAAAAGACGAAGAAGCCTATCAACAAGCATGGAATAGGTCGAACGCCAGATATGGCCATTCCTTTGCAGTGCAACGGGCTTTCAGAGAGAAGCCAAAGATCGGTGGAAAAAGAGTGTCAAGCTGAGAGAATTCTGTGATTTTCTCCAAACATGTAGTAATGCCATGTCCCATGAAGAGTTTACAGGTTCTGAACGACTGCGAGGAGAACCAGAAAGTGCTGGTCAAGCTTCCTGAATGGGTGACATCCAGGTGGAATTGCGTCACAGAGCAGCTGGATCAAGGCCGTGACTATCCAAGCTTTCATGAGTTTGCTTCATTTGTCGCTAAAGAGGCACATATTGCATGTAATCCAGTGTCATCCTTACATGCTTAAAGGCACTCTGCAGAGACACCAGCAAGAGAGATGAAGCGCTCAAAAGCGAATACGTTTGAAACAAATGTGAAGGCCCCAGTTTCATCGAGCTCCACATCCAAACCAGACCTTAATGAAATCCGGTTGAAAGATGCTGGAAAATCAAAGCAATGGAGCACACCGCTACAAAACTCAAACATAAGCAAGTGTATTTGCTGTGGAGAAAACCACTCCATACATAGATGCAAAAAGCTAACAAATGTCTGCAGGAAAAGAAAAAAAATTATACATGAAAATAAACTGTTTTGTGTGTCTGAGAAAAGGTCACAATTCTAAAGACTGTAGAAACAGAGCCATGTGTGGAACAGGCCCGGACTGGCCATAGGGAGAACCGGGAGTATTCCCGAAGCGCCGGCCTATGATTGGCCTGCTGGCCTGCATCTCTCTCTCTGGTACCTGCTGCGGTGTGTGTGTGTAGCGAGTGGACCGGGAGAGGAGATGAGGCTTCGTCGATGATGGACCCTAACCCGGGTAAAAAAAAGAGGAAAGGCGGTGCCGAGAGGGAGAGAGAGAAGAAAAAGAAAGGCGCTGGAGGATGACGCGGCCAAATGCCTAAAATTGACTAATTTATCCCCCCCCCAAAGCTAAGTTATCTAAAAAAAACACTGGTTCTTGTCAAAAGCTACAGGCAGCAATGGAACCAGTAAAGCTGAAGCTCTCCACCATGATGGGGAAAGATTCAATTGTGCAGAGTCAAAGAGTATGTGATCTCAAAGTCAGAGGTCTCTCCTCAAACATTTCCATCAACTTACCTCCAGCCTACACGAGAGACTTCATTCCTCTTGACCGCGCACATATCCCCACTTGTCAAACAGCCAACAAATGGAAACACCTGGTCAACATAGCCCAAGAGATACCCCCATTAAAGGACTGTGGTGTCGGATTATTGATTGGCTATGACTGCTCCAGAGCGCTAATTCCAAGGAAGGTCATCCCTGGGTGTGACTGAGCCCTACGCTATTAAAACTGACCTTGGTTGGAGCATTGTGGGAAGCGCACCACAGCGTGCGACTGCTAAAGAGGTGACTGGTCTTTGTCATCGAGTATCTGTCAGAGAGCCACCACCTATAACACCATCTTCTGAATATTTGCTTCCTGCAGATTTTAAAAGGGAAGAATCAAGCAAAACAAGCATGGTCACCTTGAGATGCCTCTTACCTTTAAGGTACGTCCTCACCTCCCAGACAATAAGAAGCTGGCTTTGGCTCGGCTGAAGCACCTCAAAAGGAAGCTGGACAGGGATCCCAAGTTTCAAAAACGACTATGTGAGGTTTACGGAAGGCGTTTAAGGATGAGGATGCAGAGAAAGTAGACACCCAACCAGAGCCTGGGAAAATCTGGTATATCCCACATCAAGGGGTTTACCACCCCAGGAAACCAGACAAGTTTCGGGTTGTTTTCGACTGCTCTGCAAAGTACAAAGGCACCTCATCAAATGATTATCTGCTAACAGGACCCGATCTTACAAACGGTCTCACAGCTGTACTGTGCCGTTTCCGTAAACATCCCATTGCAGTCATGTGTGATGTGGAAAAAATGTTCCACAGGTTTCATGTCAGCAAAGAAGATAGACTATTTGCGGTTTCTCTGGTGGGAAAACGGGGATACAAACTCAGAACCCACAGAATACCGCATGAAGGTGCACCTGTTTGGAGCATCATCTTCCCCTGGATGCGCCAATTATGGCATGAAACACCTCGCTAGTCAAAATGAGAAAGAGTGCCCCTTGCAGCTAGCTTCATCAGGAAGCATTTCTACGTCGATGATGGCCTCATAAGCGTGAAATCGGTTGGTGAGGCAATTGAGTTAGTGAAGGAAGCCCAAGTTGTGTGTGCTAAAGGACAGTTGCACCTTCACAATTCCTTTCAAATAGCCGAGAGGTACTAGATTCCATTGACATTGCAGAACGCGCTGTGGAGATAAAAAATGTTGATCTCAACCATGATGACTTACCAGTGCAAAGAGTGCTAGGTGTAAGATGGAACATTGAAAGCGACAGCTTCTCCTTTAAGGTGATACTTGATGAGAAATCAGCGACATGACAAGGGATTCTTTCAATCGTGGCCTCTTTATACAACCCTTTGGGGTTTCTAGCTCCATTTATCCTTGAAGAAAAAAAAGAGTACTGCAGGAGATGTGTCAGAGAGGTATGGGGTGGGACGATTCACTACTGGATGAAGGATTTGGAAAACCTTGAGAAGATCAAGATTCCAAGATGCTTCATACCTGATAGCTTTGGTGAGGTCCAGAGAGTTGAACTGCATCATTTTTCTGATGCGAGCAGTCAAGGATATAGCCAGTGCTCTTACATCAGGTTGTTGAGCAAAGAGAAAGTGCACTGCTCCTTGGTCATGGGCAAAGCGAGAGTCGCGCCAACCAAAATAGTCACAATACCAAGGTTGGAGCTAACTGCCGCAGTAACCTCAGCAGCCGTAAGCAACATGTTAAGGGAGGAGCTGGAGCTCACGATCGATGAGGAATATTATTGGACAGATTCTCAAGTGGTTCTTGGCTACATCAATGAAGCACAAAGGTTTCATGCTTTTGTTGCGAACCGTGTCCAGAGAATTCGAGAAACCACTAACAAGACAGTGGCACTACGTCGACACAGGAGAGAATCCGGCTGACGATCCCTCCAGAGGCCTCAAGGTGGCCGACCTCATCAACTCAAATTGGCTCTCTGGTCCTAAGATTTTATGGGAGAGAGATAACCACAAACCAGGTCACATCAGAGCTGTTGGTGGGAGATCCGGAGGTGAGGATTACACAGGTGCTGAAAACTGAGGCTATAAGGCAGTTTGACATCCAAGGACACCTGTCAAGGTTCTCAAGATGGACCACAGCGCTCAATGTCATTGCTTGTATCTAGCGGTTGGCTAAGAGAATCAAGACCACGGAACCTTTAAAAAGGTGAAAGAGAGAAGGCAAGCCGCACTGACTCATTAAGCTTGCGCAACAAGATGCCTTCCAAGAGGAGTTGGACATGCTCAGTGAGAAATCAGGAAAGCTGCCTTGCAACCACCAACTCAGCTTGACCCGTTTCTCCAAGATGGTATAATGAGAGTGGGAGGAAGACTGAGAAAGGCATCTGCGCCTTTTGAGTTGAGACACCCAGTAATCCTTCCTAAAGATGGCGCTGTCACAAACCTCATCATTGCACATCATCATGATAAAATACAACACCAAGGCAGAGGACAAACTCTCAATGGACTAAGAGCCAACGGTTACTGGATAGTGCGTGGAAGTATAGCTGTAGCCTAATACATCAGGCAGTGTGTATGGTGCAGGAGGGTGCTTGCACCGCCAGAGGAACAACGGATGGTGGACTTACCGAGTGACCGTGTTGATCCTACACCACCATTCACTTACTGTGGCATGGACTGCTTCGGTCCCTTCCATACCAAGCAAGGTCGTAAGGAACAAAAACGGTACGGCCTCCTCTTCACATGTCTTTGTTCCAGAGCAGTGCATATAGAAATGTTGGAGGATATGACGACCGATGCGTTCATCAATGCCTTCCGATGCTTTGTCGCTATCCGTGGAACTGTTAGACACATTAGATCGGACCAGGGCACTAATTTCGTGGGAGCAAGAAAGGAAATGGCAAAGGCTCTGAAAGAACGCAATAAGGAAAGAGTGGCTGCATACCTGGCAGACAATCAGTGTGACTTCCAGATGAATACGCCGCACTCAAGTCATGCTGGAGGTGCCTGGGAGCGCCAAATCAGGACAGCGAGAAGTGTACTGAGCACAGTCCTTGCCAGCAGTGCTGGAAGGGTGGACGATACATCCTTAAGGACATTCCTTTAGGAAGCTATGTCCATTGTAAACAACCGCCCACTCACTGTCGACAACATCAGCGATCCCACAAGTTTGGAGCCACTCACGCCAAATCGCTTGATCACAATGAAATCTTCTGTTCCACTCCCTCCATCGGGAAAGTTCATCAAGGAAGACCTGTACACTAAAAAACGGTGGAGAAGGGTTCGATACCTGTCAGAGCAATTTTGGCACGGATGGAGGAAGGAATACCTATCAAACATTGCTCTATGACAGCGATGGCATGCGCCAAGCCGTAACATGGATGTGGGTGATATTGTAATCATCAAAGAAGAGGACGTCCCTCGCGATGAATCGAAAATTGCTAAGGTTGTTGAAGCACGTGAAGATGATGGTGGACTGGTACAAAAAGTGACAGTGCAAGTTGGAGAACGAAAGTTAGGAAAAGGGGGTGAACGCCTCAACCAGCCATCCATCGTTCAAAGACCCATTCAGAAGCTAAAAGGGGGAAAGATTAGTCATTGATTAAATGTCTCCTTTAAGCTAAAAGTGGTCATTAGCCGCTTCAAGGGACGTCCCCTTGAAGCGGCTGAGCTGCAAGCAGCAACAGAGCGCAGCAGAGCCAAGTTTGAGATAACTTGCACTACAAGGAAAGTGAAAAAAGGAGAAAAAGACAAGTGAGAGGAAATGGGGAAACCTAGAACAAACACCAGGTCGGAGAATAGCGCCGAAGCTGAGTCAATGTTGGACGCTATGAATGAAAGCCTGGCGGCGATGAGAGAGGAGCTTAAGGAAAGCATGACCGAAATCATGAAGAAGATGGAACCTCTCCAAAAGGTGATAGCTGAAATCAAACAGCTCCAGGAAGAGAATGCAAAAAAAGACCAGCTGCTAAAGGAGCTGGGGAACAGAGTGGAGGAGCTGGAACAGCAGGGAAGACTCAATGAGGTGATTGTGACTGGCCTCAAAATTAAGCATCAGACATACGCAAGGGCGGCTGCGGCCAACCGGTCGTCGGAGCCTGATGAATCGGATACCAAATCTGTGGAGAAGCAGGTGTCTGAGTTCCTGGCTGACAAAGACATCGATGTGGATTTCAACAATGTGGAAGTATGTCACCTCTTACCCCGGAGGAAAGAGTCTGGAACGCGAGCTGTCGTGCTGAGATTCACCAATAGAAAATACAAGACAGCACTGCTGAAGCAGGGCAGGAAGCTCAAAGGCTCGGATGTCTACATCAACGAGAATCTCATCAAAAAGAATGCTGACATCGCCAGAAAAGCTCGCCAACTGAAGAAAGGGGGCAAGATTCACCACACCTGGACGGCAAACTGCAGAATCCACATCAAAACAAATGGATCTTCAGCAGAAGAAGTCATAATAATACAAATCAGGAGTGAGGACGAACTGGAGAAATTCAACAATTAAGGTATGGCTCACGAACACTCCATAACTACAGCACAGCAAAGGTCAAGGGTTTTTACACAGACTAAAAAGATGATGGAAATATCAGAGGATTGCTGAGCATGAAAGTGAGGAGCTGATTACAAATCAACATGTGAACCACACCTTAACAGAACCGAATGAAGGAATTGACCCGGATAATCACTTCTACTTTAACATGACTGAGAAATGCCAGTGCTACACTGAAGATCAATACAACGAGAGCATTGAGATGGATGGGAAACTGTCTAATTCACTTTAATAGCAGGAGTCTATAGACCAACTTCAACCACATCAAGGAATACCTAACATCACTTCAAAAATCCTTTCATCATTGCGGTGTCGGAAACATGGATTAATGAAGACGAAGGCACAGATTTTTGCCTGGATGGATATAAACTTGTTTGTATTAACAGAAGAAACAAAGGTGGAGGAGGAGTGGCCCTGTTCTTTGACAATAACATCAAGTATGAGACTGTACAAAATATGTCTAAAGCTGTTGAGCACTTAATGGAATGTGTGACAATTGAAATCTGTGACAAAAGGTAGAAATATAGTGGTAAGCAGATTCAAAAATAGAAGCTATCAATGAATGTGTGGGAGGAATAATCTCAGAAACTAGCCAAAAGAGGGTTTTTATCTGTGGTGATGTAAATATTTACTTACTCAACCCAAAACAAAATACAGTGATTGATGAGTTCACTAATATGATGTATACGATGGGCTTACAACCTCTCATTACACGACCAAGCAGGATCACAACACACAGTGCTACTCTAATCGACAATATTTTCACTAATATTATATTATATTGTATTATATTATATTATATTATATTATATTATATTATATTATATTATAGGGAATGACATAATAAGAGGACTACTGATAAATGATACAAGTGACCACCTACCAATCTTTGCCATCTATGACTGGAAACACTGAGACAGACACTGAACAAAAACACATATAGAAGGGTCAGGACTGAAGAAGGAATGAATACACTGAAAAATGAACTACTGAGGCAAAACTGGAACAATGTTTACAATGAAACAGATGTGAATGGTGCATATGATTCCTTTTTGCAAGTATTTAAAACGCTGTATGACAGACACTGTCCTGTGAAAAAAAGACAAATCAAAATAAGGAGGGGAAACCATGGCTAACAAACATTGCTAAATGCCTGCAGGAAGAAAAACACCCTGTACATAAAATTAAGGACGGACCAGTCAGAAACGAGATACAAACGATATAGAAACAAACTAAATAGCATCCTAAATGATCACAAGAAAGAATACTACAGTAATCTACTAGCAGAAAACAGGAACTATACCAAAAAACTATGGGATACTCTAAACGATGTGATCAAGAATAAAAATACAAAACCTAGCTACCCTCCCGACTTAAAGGATAATACCATGAAGGAAGATAACATGAGAATCATAGCAGAAAGATTCAACAACTTCTTTGTTAATGTGGGGCCAGATCTAGCCAAGGACATTCCTGACTCATCCCTACAATGGGACCACTTTGATAAGGACAGAGGCAGAAATCCCAGCACAATGTTTCTCACACCAGTGAAGGACATAGAGATTAGACACCTGGTCAACAAATGCGTAGCAAAAACATCCACTGATGTCAATGACCTCGACATGACGCTAATTAAGAAAGTATTAGATGGAATCATTTCACCTCTAACACATATCTGCAACCTGTCATTTCAAACTGGGACATTTCCCACCAAAATGAAGTTGCAAAAGTTGTGCCACTGTTCAAGAAAGGTGACATACACGAAATTACTAATTACAGACCAGTCTCAATACTGCCACAACTGTCAAAAACTCTAGAGAAACTATTTAACAATAGGCTAGACAACTACATCAACAAACACAATCTGCTATACGATAGCCAATATGGATTCAGAAGAAACCACTCGACTGCTCTAGCTTTAACTGAGTCTGTGGAAATCATTACTGATGCTGCTGACCAAAAACTACATTCAATAGGAATTTTCATAGATCTGAAAAAAGCATTTGACAACATTAACCATGATATTTTGATAGCTAAACTGGAGAGATATGGTATTAGAGGTATAGTACTGGAATGGGTCAAGAGCTACCTACACAAGAGATCCCAATATGTTAAAATGGGTGATAACACAATAACTTGCTTGGACATAGTTTGTGGGGTCCCACAGGGGTCAGTTCTGGGTCCAAAGCTGTTTATACTATATATAAATGACATATGCAAAGTATCCAATATTCTGAAATTAATATTATTCGTAGATGATACTAATATTTTCTGTTCTGGGGATGACTTGAACCAATTAGTGGAAACAGTCAATAATGAAATGGCCAAGCTTCATATGTGGTTTAATATAAATAAACTATCACTAAATCTAGAGAAAACTAAATACATGCTGTATGGGAAAAAAGGCTACAAGAAGAGTATTAACATTCAAGTTAATGGAGTGAATATTGAAAGGGTTAGTGAGAACAAAGTGCTGGGAGTGATTATCGATGACATGTTAAGTTGGAAGCCATACATAAGACACTTAAAAAGTAAGCTGGCCAGGAGTGTGTCCATACTTTGGAAGGCACAAAAACTACTAAATCAGAAAGCACTTTATCTGTTGTATTGCACACTAGTCTCTCCACACCTACAATACTGTACAGAGGTTTGGGGACACACTTATAAAGGCAACACACATGCCCTGCTAATACTCCAAAAAAGAGCTTTGAGAATTCTACATTATGCCAATTACAGGGAACATACAAATCAATTATTTATCAAATCAAAAATACTCAAATTATATGATTTAATAAACCAATTGTACCCAAACAATAGCTGACATTGAAAAGCACAAATGTCAACTTGTGTGAAGAACTCAGCTGACTCCTGTAAATCGAGACACTAAGGAGAATCAATTGGTCCATGATGGAGTTGCTAAGCTGGTCACTGAATGCGATTGACAGACTGTTCTCAACAAGGCGTGTGGGTTCTGGTGAACCTACATGCCCGGACGGGACCTTCCTACCTTCCTATCGGAGTCAGGAATTGAGTCTCTAAACGACCCGGACTGATTTGAATACTCCAGCCCTCGCGCTGGGTATCTCCTCCCACACTATGCCAGCTACCTTACTCGCTTACTTGTAAGGTAATTGGCATAGTGTGTAATCTTAGCTGCTGGCATGAGAGACCAGACCTGAGAGCACCAAAACGTTATCTGCAGTAAAGCAATCACTACTTTGTTTTGGAGCCGGAGACAGGGGTTACCTGCTACATGTCTGCTGTGCTACTATCAGTTATATGCAGGCACGGACACAGAAAAGTTGCTTTGCGTTGTGTATTGCTCGTTGCCATGGTCATGCGATGCCATCCTCACGTCTTCCTCCTGGCAGGAAGAGGTAGGAGGCGCATGCAGTAGGGAAAGGCACTCAAACCGGCCGCTTAGAGCAGGGCTGTGAAACTGGTGTGTAAAGAACCCTGCTGTGCTTAATCCTACGTTTTTTTCGACCAAAGCATGTTACTATCATTTCATTTAGACCATTTAGTCACCTTTAAAGGACACAACAGAACAGTACTCAGAAATCACCATTAATCATCTAATGAAGAGTAAGTGTATTTCACATCTCCATTTGTGCTAATCAAAGGTAATTTGGTGAGAGTGTAGCTGACGCTCGCCATAGCATCTATGTGTTACCATGGCAACACCGAAGTTGGGTTGATATCACATTTGACTTCTGAATTATTATTATTATTATTATTATTATTATTATTATTATTATTATATGATGAAACCTAAATGCAGTTTAATTCATGGTTCTGCTGTCAGACTTGAAATGTATGAAATGTTTAAGTTAAAATAGTGGTGAGAGATTACTTCCTGTCGGACTAACATAAGATGTGAGCTGGAAGTTGTGAGTGAGAATTGGGGAAGAGAGAAAGAGACGAGAGAAAACTGTCTACTACTGGCTAATCAGGTGCACACGGTAATTATTCTATACATTTGTGTACGTTTTGTTTGGGAAAATAATTTCTGAAAGTGATGTATGTAAAATGCGTTTTGTTGCAGTTTTCACAGTGCTCCGTAACTTTCAAAGAGAGAAAATAAATTGGTTGTGGACATCAGTAAGAGGCGTGATTCCTTTAACCAGAGTAGATACAACAAGTACATAGCATACATACAGACCACAGTACGAGTACACAGACCACAGTACATGCAGTCCACATACCACAGTATACATACCACGGAACATAGTATACATACCACAGTAAAAAGGATTGAATCCTCTGGAAGCCCGCAGCGAAGGCGCGGACCCTCTGGAAGCCGGCGGCGAAACCGGCAGGAACCCACTGGAGGCCAGCTGGGAAGGCTCGGAACCTCTGGAATACACAGTATGAGTACACAGCATACATACAGACCACAGTATGAGTACACAGATCACAGAACAAGTATACAGTACGAATACAGAGGAGACAACACGCAGACCACGGTACAAACAACAAATACACAGTACGAGTCCACAGCACAAAATACACAGCAGGAAATGCATAGAACGAATGCTGAGTACACAGTGCAAATACACAATACCAAGTTCACAGACCACAGTATGAGTTCACAGCATACATGCAGAGCACAGTACGAGTATACAGCATACATACAGACCACAGTACGAGTACACAGACCACAGTACATGCAGTCTACATACCACAGTATACATACCACGGAACATAGTATACATACCACAGTAAAAAGGATTGAATCCTCTGGAAGCCCGCAGCGAAGGCGCGGACCCTCTGGAAGCCGGCGGCGAAACCGGCAGGAACCCACTGGAGGCCAGCTGGGAAGGCTCGGAATCTCTGGAATACACAGTATGAGTACACAGCATACATACAGACCACAGTATGAGTACACAGATCACAGAACAAGTATACAGTACGAATACAGAGGAGACAACACGCAGACCACGGTACAAACAACAAATACACAGTACGAGTGCACAGACCAAAGTACGAGTCCACAGCACAAAATACACAGCAGGAAATGCATAGAACGAATGCTGAGTACACAGTGCAAATACACAATACCAAGTTCACAGACCACAGTATGAGTTCACAGCATACATGCAGAGCACAGTACGAGTATACAGCATACATACAGACCACAGTACGAGTACACAGACCACAGTACATGCATTCCACATACCACAGTATACATACCACGGAACATAGTATACATACC
Organism: Pagrus pagrus; assembly: GCF_965226575.1. Taxonomy (NCBI): domain Eukaryota; kingdom Metazoa; phylum Chordata; class Actinopteri; order Spariformes; family Sparidae; genus Pagrus; species Pagrus pagrus. The sequence continues at coordinate 115,163 of NW_028175420.1, forward strand.
ACAGTAAAAAGGATCGAATCCTCTGGAAGCCCGCAGCGAAGGCGCGGACCCTCTCGAAACCGGCAGGAACCCACTGGAGGCCAGCTGGGAAGGCTCGGAACCTCTGGAATACACAGTATGAGTACACAGCATACATACAGACCACAGTATGAGTACACAGATCACAGAACAAGTATACAGTACGAATACAGAGGAGACAACACGCAGACCACGGTACAAACAACAAATACACAGTACGAGTCCACAGCACAAAATACACAGCAGGAAATGCATAGAACGAATGCTGAGTACACAGTGCAAATACACAATACCAAGTTCACAGACCACAGTATGAGTTCACAGCATACATGCAGAGCACAGTACGAGTATACAGCATACATACAGACCACAGTACGAGTACACAGACCACAGTACATGCAGTCCACATACAGTATACATACCACGGAACATAGTATACATACCACAGTAAAAAGGATCGAATCCTCTGGAAGCCGGCAGCGAAGGCGCGGACCCTCTCGAAACCGGCAGGAACCCACTGGAGGCCAGCGGCAAAGGCTCGGAGCCTCTGGAATACACAGTAAGAGTACACAGCATACAGACCACAGTACGAGTACACAGCATACACGCAGACCATAGTAGGAGTACACAGACCACAGTACATGCAGTCTATATACCACAGAACATAGTATACATACCACAATAAAAATGCACAGGCCACAGTATGACTACACAGACCGAGTACACGGGTACGAACACCAAATCGCAGTACAAGTAAACCTACCACAGAACGAGTACACCAACCACAGTAAACAGTACACCGCATACCACAGTGTACATACCTTAGACCACAGAACAAGTACACGGTACAAATACCGAGTACACAGACCAAAGAACTAGTACACAGTATGAATATCGAATACACAGTACCGAGTACACAGTCCACAGCACAAAATACACAGCCCACAGCACACAATATGCAGACTGCAGCACAAAATACACAGCAAGCACAACAGTCAAGCAAAACTTTGTCGTCTTTTCAAAGATTTTTAAAAACGGGTATAAAGAACAGGATTGTAATGTAGGACAGTAGCTGAAATAATGCAAAGTACTAACTGGAAAATAAATCATATTTTAAGCCATCCCTGAATCAAGTTGATTTCCAAGTGCAATGTTATGCCCCTGGTCTAGGGGAACCCAGGACATAACTGGATGGGAATCTACCCATTCTTTTCACTCCAAAAGTCAGTGTCACAGAGGAGTCACATTAAAGAAGCATTTATTTTGCTTCAGAGGGAGAACAAGGCTAACACAACAAACAAAATCCGTTTACCCTAACTTCCTGCCTCAAATCAAAAATATAAAGACAAAATCTTCCCTCACTCCTAAATCAGTATAAACAGGAGAAAAATGGGTTGTCAAAAGAAAAAGGCTTCTCCCTCCTACTATGCTAACACACAAGTAGTCTATTAATGAATTAAAAAGGACAGGTAAAACCAAATTCAACCAGTTCAGGCTATGAAACACCTTGAAAAACCTTTTTTCAGTCAAATACAGCTTATGCTACTGTACAGTGCAAAAAGAGACTTCTCTCGCTCAAAATTGACATAAGCCAGTTTTCACCCTTAATGACAGGTAAAACCTTGTTTGTCATGAAATGGATCCAAATTCAACATTCAGGCCAGGAAACTTGCTTGAAAAACCTTTTTTCAGTCAAATGCAGCTTATGCTACTGAACAGTGCAAAAAGACTTCTCTCGCTCTGAATCACTCAAAATTGACATAAGCCTGTTTTCACCCTTAATGAATTAAAGGACAGGTAAAGCCTTGTTTGCAATGAAAGATCCAAATTCAACCAGTTCATGCCAGGAAACTTGCTTGAAAAACCTTTTTTCAGTCAAATACAGCGTATGCTACTGTACAGTGCAAAAAGAGACTTCTCACTCAAAATTGACATAAGCCAGTTTTCACCCTTAATGAATTAAAGGACAGGTAAAACCTTGTTTGTCATGAAATGGATCCAAATTCAACATTCAGGCCAGGAAACTTGCTTGAAAAACCTTTTTTCAGTCAAATACAGCTTATGCTACTGTACAGTGCAAAAAGAGACTTCTCTTGCTCTGAAACGCTCAAAATTGACATAAGCCAGTTTTCACCCTTAATGAATTAAAGGACAGGTAAAACCTTGTTTGCAATGAAAGATCCAAATTCAACCAGTTCATGCCAGGAAACTTGCTTGAAAAACCTTTTTTCAGTCAAATAAGCCAGTTTTCACCCTTAATGAATTAAAGGACAGGTAAAACCTTGTTTGTCATGAAATTGATCCAAATTCAACATTCAGGCCAGGAAACTTGCTTGAAAAACCTTTTTTCAGTCAAATACAGCTTATGCTACTGTACAGTGCAAAAAGAGACTTCTCTCGCTCTGAATCACTCAAAATTGACATAAGCCTGTTTTCACCCTTAATGAATTAAAGGACAGGTAAAACCTTGTTTGCAATGAAAGATCCAAATTCAACCAGTTCATGCCAGGAAACTTGCTTGAAAAACCTTTTTTCAGTCAAATACAGCTTATGCTACTGTACAGTGCAAAAAGAGACTTCTCACTCAAAATTGACATAAGCCAGTTTTCACCCTTAATGAATTAAAGGACAGGTAAAACCTTGTTTGTCATGAAATTGATCCAAATTCAACATTCAGGCCAGGAAACTTGCTTGAAAAACCTTTTTTCAGTCAAATGCAGCTTATGCTACTGTACAGTGCAAAAAGAGACTTCTCTTGCTCTGAAACGCTCAAAATTGACATAAGCCAGTTTTCACCCTTAATGAATTAAAGGACAGGTAAAACCTTGCTTGTTATGAAATTGATCCAAATTCAACATTCAGGCCAGGAAACTTGCTTGAAAAACCTTTTTTCAGTCAAATACAGCTTATGCTACTGTACAGTGCAAAAAGAGACTTCTCTCGCTCTGAATCACTCAAAATTGACATAAGCCTGTTTTCACCCTTAATGAATTAAAGGACAGGTAAAACCTTGTTTGCAATGAAAGATCCAAATTCAACCAGTTCATGCCAGGAAACTTGCTTGAAAAACCTTTTTTCAGTCAAATACAGCTTATGCTACTGTACAGTGCAAAAAGAGACTTCTCACTCAAAATTGACATAAGCCAGTTTTCACCCTTAATGAATTAAAGGACAGGTAAAACCTTGTTTGTCATGAAATTGATCCAAATTCAACATTCAGGCCAGGAAACTTGCTTGAAAAACCTTTTTTCAGTCAAATGCAGCTTATGCTACTGTACAGTGCAAAAAGAGACTTCTCTTGCTCTGAAACGCTCAAAATTGACATAAGCCAGTTTTCACCCTTAATGAATTAAAGGACAGGTAAAACCTTGCTTGTTATGAAATTGATCCAAATTCAACATTCAGGCCAGGAAACTTGCTTGAAAAACCTTTTTTCAGTCAAATGCAGCTTATGCTACTGTACAGTGCAAAAAGAGACTTCTCTTGCTCTGAAACGCTCAAAATTGACATAAGCCAGTTTTCACCCTTAATGAATTAAAGGACAGGTAAAATCTTGTTTGCAATGAAAGATCCAAATTCAACCAGTTCATGCCAGGAAACTTGCTTGAAAAACCTTTTTTCAGTCAAATACAGCTTATGCTACTGTACAGTGCAAAAAGAGACTTCTCACTCAAAATTGACATAAGCCAGTTTTCACCCTTAATGAATTAAAGGACAGGTAAAACCTTGTTTGTCATGAAATTGATCCAAATTCAACATTCAGGCCAGGAAACTTGCTTGAAAAACCTTTTTTTCAGTCAAATACAGCTTATGCTACTGTACAGTGCAAAAAGAGACTTCTCTTGCTCTGAAACGCTCAAAATTGACATAAGCCAGTTTTCACCCTTACTGAATTAAAGGACAGGTAAAACCTTGCTTGTTATGAAATTGATCCAAATTCAACATTCAGGCCAGGAAACTTGCTTGAAAAACCTTTTTTCAGTCAAATGCAGCTTATGCTACTGTACAGTGCAAAAAGAGACTTCTCTTGCTCTGAAACGCTCAAAATTGACATAAGCCAGTTTTCACCCTTAATGAATTAAAGGACAGGTAAAACCTTGCTTGTTATGAAATTGATCCAAATTCAACATTCAGGCCAGGAAACTTGCTTGAAAAACCTTTTTTCAGTCAAATGCAGCTTATGCTACTGTACAGTGCAAAAAGAGACTTCTCTTGCTCTGAAACGCTCAAAATTGACATAAGCCAGTTTTCACCCTTAATGAATTAAAGGACAGGTAAAATCTTGTTTGCAATGAAAGATCCAAATTCAACCAGTTCATGCCAGGAAACTTGCTTGAAAAACCTTTTTTCAGTCCAATGCAGCTTATGCTACTGAACAGTGGAAAAAGACTTCTCTCGCTCTGAAACACTCAAAATTGACATAAGCCAGTTTTCACCCTTAATGAATTAAAGGACAGGTAAAGCCTTGTTTGCAATGAAAGATCCAAATTCAACCAGTTCATGCCAGGAAACTTGCTTGAAAAACCTTTTTTCAGTCAAATACAGCTTATGCTACTGTACAGTGCAAAAAGAGACTTCTCACTCAAAATTGACATAAGCCAGTTTTCACCCTTAATGAATTAAAGGACAGGTAAAACCTTGTTTGTCATGAAATTGATCCAAATTCAACATTCAGGCCAGGAAACTTGCTTGAAAAACCTTTTTTCAGTCAAATGCAGCTTATGCTACTGTACAGTGCAAAAAGAGACTTCTCTTGCTCTGAAACGCTCAAAATTGACATAAGCCAGTTTTCACCCTTAATGAATTAAAGGACAGGTAAAACCTTGTTTGCAATGAAAGATCCAAATTCAACCAGTTCATGCCAGGAAACTTGCTTGAAAAACCTTTTTTCAGTCCAATGCAGCTTATGCTACTGAACAGTGGAAAAAGACTTCTCTCGCTCTGAAACACTCAAAATTGACATAAGCCAGTTTTCACCCTTAATGAATTAAAGGACAGGTAAAGCCTTGTTTGCAATGAAAGATCCAAATTCAACCAGTTCATGCCAGGAAACTTGCTTGAAAAACCTTTTTTCAGTCAAATACAGCTTATGCTACTGTACAGTGCAAAAAGAGACTTCTCACTCAAAATTGACATAAGCCAGTTTTCACCCTTAATGAATTAAAGGACAGGTAAAACCTTGTTTGTCATGAAATTGATCCAAATTCAACATTCAGGCCAGGAAACTTGCTTGAAAAACCTTTTTTTCAGTCAAATACAGCTTATGCTACTGTACAGTGCAAAAAGAGACTTCTCTTGCTCTGAAACGCTCAAAATTGACATAAGCCAGTTTTCACCCTTAATGAATTAAAGGACAGGTAAAATCTTGTTTGCAATGAAAGATCCAAATTCAACCAGTTCATGCCAGGAAACTTGCTTGAAAAACCTTTTTTCAGTCCAATGCAGCTTATGCTACTGAACAGTGGAAAAAGACTTCTCTCGCTCTGAAACACTCAAAATTGACATAAGCCAGTTTTCACCCTTAATGAATTAAAGGACAGGTAAAACCTTGTTTGCAATGAAAGATCCAAATTCAACCAGTTCATGCCAGGAAACTTGCTTGAAAAACCTTTTTTCAGTCAAATACAGCTTATGCTACTGTACAGTGCAAAAAGAGACTTCTCACTCAAAATTGACATGAGCCAGTTTTCACCCTTAATGAATTAAAGGACAGGTAAAACCTTGTTTGTCATGAAATTGATCCAAATTCAACATTCAGGCCAGGAAACTTGCTTGAAAAACCTTTTTTTCAGTCAAATACAGCTTATGCTACTGTACAGTGCAAAAAGACTTCTCTTGCTCTGAAACGCTCAAAATTGACATAAGCCAGTTTTCACCCTTAATGAATTAAAGGACAGGTAAAACCTTGTTTGTCATGAAATGGATCCAAATTCAACCAGTTCAGGCCAGTTCAGGCCACTTGCTTGAAAAACCTTTTTTCAGTCAAATGCAGCTTATGCTACTGTACAGTGCAAAAAGAGGCTTCTCTTGCTCTGAAACGCTCAAAATAAGCCAGTTTTCACCCTGAAATGCCAGATTGTAGTGCAGCTGAGTTACTTACAACTGGTTTACGTCACAAACAAAACACTGGTCAAACCAGACACTGGTCCATGTTGGAAGTGGAAGATTGGTGGAAAGGGAGATTGCAGTAAGCCGGTGGTTTAAAAAGGGCTGCTCTCCTCCCTCTGACCAATCCAATGTCAGCAATCAAGCTGAGCAAGCCAATCAACAGGTCCAACCTGCTCTCAATCAGAAACACACACAATCACACAGAGACTGCTCACACACAACACTGAGGAGGAGATTAAGATCAGCAGCAAATGAAAAAAAAAAAAAACACAATCATGACTCAGGGTCACAACAGTAGGCCTAAACTATATTCACTATATATTTAATCACATAAATGTCTGAACTGATTACACTTAAATTGCAGACACGTGTTTGCTTTTATCACTATTGTCACTACTATTTGATCACAGGTAGGCCATATCCATGGACACCGCAGGAAATCGGTGTTGGGCTGTCGAGGTCATAAAACAGCCGTCATCAGAAACGGACATTGCTTCACGTGACGCTGCAGATGAAAGGACGTCTCACTTGTATTCAAACAGATTTCTTTGGTCCTCTCTCCTCCTGTGGTTTCCTCGGGTCTCTCCCTGAATCCTTGGGGGCTGGACTAAGACACAAGGAAAGGACGCAAGAAAGGACGCAAGTGAGTGAAACGTGGATGCAATTTACTGGCCAAATTGGGGCCCTAAGCAGAATTTTATTTTGAGGCCCCCCCTCCCCATTACAAAATGACTCTTTCAACAATGGAACAAGCCTTTTACAGATGCACACGTCTGCATTTTCTGGATGCAAAGTCATCAATGAGGTCATCATATGACAGCTGCTGTGCCACTTCTGAGTTGATGCTTATGATAGCCAGGCCACTCAAGCGTTCTTGCGCCATTGATGAGCTTCAGTTTTTGCTCAGCAAAGGCAACTGTAACAGGGAGAGTTACTGCAATGGTGCTAGCCAAATGCAATTAATGCAAATACGACTACAACTAATAATAATATGCATTATGATTTGATTTGATGATATTTCTATATTTAAATATTTTTATGTACTTATTTATACATTTAGTAATTAGGTTCTATATTCACACTGCTGTTTGCTGCTGTAACGCTTTAAATTTCTCCATTGTGGGTCAAATAAAGGATTATCTTAATTTATCTTATTTTATCTAATCTTATACTGTTATGAATTAAATTCACCAAGAGATGGCGACATTTTACCTCCATAAAAACAGCCCAAAACTTCTACTGATAGCATAGATTGATAGGCTATAAACCTGAGCCAACATATGACCACCAACTGGTCAATTAACCGCTCCTTTTTCAACAGAGGTGAATGTAGATGCAGTTAACAAGACATTCAATAAATGATAATCAGGGCCGCTGGAAAATTTAATCTCCAGTCCACATCTAGACAGAATTATCCTCTCTTCTGTCTCATGATTAGCATGCTAGCAGCTGGGGTGTTTATGCCACAAAGTTTTCTTTTTTATTTCAACAACATACCCACCTTCAAGTGAAGCACGAGCCTCCTCTTGTTTAGACTTTGTCTTTCTTTTGCTTGCTCCCGATTCATATTGCCATTTGGAGGCCATCTCTCCACCTGCATACAACTGCCTGTTGGCGCATCTGACCGCTGATTGGTAAGATGCTGCGTGCTGTCAATCGTTGCGGCAACGTGCGCCATGTCAGATTACTCGTCTCTTTTTTTTTCTCTCCTGCCTCGGGCTGACTCGGTGCTCTATGTGCCTCATGGCAGCGATGCGCATCCTTTGCACATTTGCAGAGAATGCGCCCCTTGTGCAAAATGGGGCCCCCCACGGATCATGGGGCCCTACGCACAGCGCGTGTTCTGCGTTTAGGGAGGGGCGGCGCTGGCAATTTAGGTGAAATGGGATGCACTTCTGCTGTGAACGGTTGTTAAGCTGTCTAGGGAGGGAACTCAGAACTGCATTGTAGGTGGGTGATAGGTAATGTCGTAGACCACCTCCTCTGTTCAAAGATGGTTGTTCCAGTTTGACATAGATGGACTCTTTTACTCCTCTTTCAAAACATCTGTCTTCTCTGGACAGGATGTTTACATTGTTGTCCTCAAAGGAATGATTTTTCTCCTTCAGATGTAAGTGGACAGCAGAGTCTGGACCTGAGGAGTTGGCCCTCCTGTGTTGTGCCATTCTTCTATGGAAAGGTTGTTTTGTTTCCCCAAACAGTATTATTTAGTTGTAAAGCCTGAAGCTGCTCCTCTGTCACTAACATAGTTTATAACTCCATGGTATCATAAACTGTTTGATATAAATAATCTAAATTCAAATATACTGTTATATCCCACATTGTTATTTATTCAACTGAACATCACCCTGAAAGTTTTAGTGTAGCACAGAGTGTAGAAGATCAATTGACTACTGTGTTGTTGTTTTTCTTTACTTTTTCTACAAGTGGAGTTTTGTAGTGTATTCCTGTTAGTCATTATATTTCATATGACTTTGTGCTCAGAATGCCGAAAGGCCTTGAAATTGTAATTTCCTAGAGAAAGATATCTGTATACAGTAATTGATAAAATAAAATAATAATAAGTATAACCAGTATAATAATACTGGACCAGTACTGAGTGATAAACCTACACTTGAACCACAGATAATGATGATGGAATTAGTAAAGCTCATACCAACAATTGGAAAGTGTGTATGTTGCAGCTGCAGGTGTGCCACTGGAAGCACAATGACATCATGACTTGTAACCAGGCCACTCTTGTCCAGGTTCCCAAGCCTCCTCTGTACACCTCACAGCTCAACCGAGAGAGGCGTCACCATCAGAAGCAACGCTTAGCACAAGAAGCTCAGGTGTGATCCACATTAAATATTGATCGTTTATATTTTTTGCCTTGATGACAGGATGAGATATACAGTGTTTTGTAGGCTAATGCTCACTGAAAATGGACCTTAAATCTAGGCAAGCAGAAGTTCAAGTTTGTTATTGCTCAACACCTGTCATTGTTCACAGAGGGGATTTTGTTTCTGAGTCACTTTCTCTGTCAGGATGTAATTGGAATTCCAACTGATGGCCCTCTAAATTGATTAATTTGACTAAAGTTTAACAAACTTTTCTCCCAGCACATTTGTTTCACATGTCAAACAAAGAAGAAAACAAATGAGTGACATGAGTTTGTTTGTCTTGCTGTTATTATTGTAAAGTCTGTCCACTTTGTCCATGCAGATGGTCCAGACTTAAATAGCCCAGTTTGAGATGAACAGGAAGAAACTGGTTACTTATGGCTTTGCTTCCTCATCAAGGCGAAAGAGAAAAAAAACATTTCCATGTTAACATTTAAGTAGAATTATGTATTTTTTTAATTTAGTTTAAGGAGTTTTATAGCAATATTTACAATCATACATTAGAAACATGACATTATGTTTGATTAGAATCTTTTTTATTCCAGTGGTCAGCCCTTGCCTGGAGACTTTGCTCTTCCTGGCAGCAGTCAGGGCTGTGACGCCTGTTCAGAAAGCAGCTGTACCAGGAGCGGAGAGAGAAGGATTTTCAGGAAGCTCTGGAGAGAGAGGTGGTGAGATAGGATGAATAAGGAGGAAAAGAAATCCTCTCTATTGTCACTTCGTATTAAGCATATTAAGCACAGGCTTGACTTTGTTAGTTTGTGCAGTATCATCAACAGGGTGTTAGGTATTATGAAGAGAGAGAGAGGGGCAGGAGGCGTAGTAAGACTATATGACCCATTACATGAACAATTATATGTTTATGCTATGTTTATGTTTAACAGCAATAACAAATTTAGTTAAGAATGCACAGATACTTGCATAAACACTGTTGGGACCCACAGATGAAGTCATTCATTGTGGATTTCAAAATGGACTCTGAACTGAACTCAGTGTCCCAGAATTCCCCATTCTTCACACCTAGGTGCAAAATTCAGCTTTGAGCTACTATTGGTCAGGGTGACAGACTCTCTGATCAGAGAGTCAAAACTCCAGCGCCTTCCTTTGTTCTCTCTCTTCTCCACAAGCTCTCTTCTCCTCGCGCCTCTCTTCTCCTCCAACTTCTTATCCTCAAGGGCTCCTCTCCATCTCCCCCCCCCCCCACGGGGCTGCCTGCCCTCAAGATCTCTTCTGGGCCTAACAGCTGCGGAGAGCTGCAAGCTTCATTTGCAGCAGGCCCAAAGAACTTCTCCTCACTGCAGCGACACGAGGTCCTGCCAGTATTCCTGATCAGTTAGCACCAGCAGCTGCGACGCAAAGCTTGCCAGCTAACTTCACAATCTGAGGAACATCAAGCAAGTTAGCACTGAGCCGCTATCCCTGCAAAGGAAAGGAGCGAACCGTTTCCTCCTCTGCCGACTTTCATCAGTCCTTGCACAGCAAGAACAACATTCAACAATGGAATCTCAACGTTCTCCTGCAACCACCAGCACCTTTTCTTCAAAGACTGGTAACGTTGAACTGGGCTTAGATAGCATAGCATAGCACGGCTAAGCACAGGACTTTAAACTCTGGTTGATGTAATGCAAATGTGTTCAATTTATGTGTGTCCACTGTTTGAGTGTTATTGTGATCTCAGGTCAGGTTATTGGTAGTTTGCTTTCCTAGACGGCTAATTTGACATTAGTCGAATGATGCTTCACACAGACTCAGGGTCTTTGCATGCAACAAACCATCTTCTATAACCTGGCATCACGTCACACACACACACACACACACACACACACACACACACACATTCCTTAAGCCTGGAGCATATCACACCCACATGTGATATCAGTGACCACCATTGTTTCTTTGTTCTGCCAGACACACACTCACACACACACATACACATACACACACACACACCTGTATATAGTACATGTTAGTTAGTGTGTTTTCATCTTTGTGTTGAATAAAAGACTTTTTAACCCACATGTTGTCTATTTAATATTGTACAAGAGTGAATGTTGCCAACCTCTACTCTGTCAAGAGCTCCAAAATCCTTCGAATATTACTAGCTGTTATGGTGATATTGGTTGTAGTTATTAAATTAATTATTAATCAGAGTTACAAACAGTTTAGTACCTTTCCTGAGACTGATTTGGTGAATTGGCTTTATTTTCCCTTCTTCAAGGGTGGTGCCCCAAGGTGATCTAATGTAAATTGGATCTTATTAGTAATCATAATTAATAATTGTCCCTGATAATCATTAATTATTATTGATAGCCAAATTTAACCCAAAACTCTTGCATGAAGCACTACATTATGGTGCCTCGTGTGATGTGAGCACAACAACACCAGGATGATGGCTACAGTTAAGCATGGTTTCAGTGTTAAATACACAGTATGCTTGTCTTCATTTGTCCAACAATCCTAGAGCAGATTGTCGAGCAATTAAGTGTCAGACTCTGCGGTTATTTAGATTTAGGGAGAAAATCACACAATCAAACGTACATCCATACTAGCAGTTTAATGAGTTATTAATTATGGTGTGTCCATTGACAAACTAGGGAGATGATAAAAATATTCCTTTCTTTTTACTGAAACCTTTAAAGGAAAAGTTCACTCTAAGTCCGGTGTAGTTTCTTATTCCTCAAAGTGCAGCTGGAGACCCGCGGGGGTACCCTCCGGCAGCAATAATCCATATAACGAGCGTTAATGGCGTCCGAAACGCCATTAACGCTCCTCCATACTGCTCTTCCGCTGCAATCCAAGTGTCCTGAAGTGGTGACATCCAGAGTTTACTCGAAACAACGTCATTTAGTAAATTTTTCTAGCCTAAAGAGTCACTATACTATATTTGTTTGGAGGCATGCTCCCGCGTTCACGCTAGTCTCCCTCACAGCGTTTGCACTACGGAAGCCGTGCCAAACAAAATCAACGAGACTCGCGATAGATACACACCTGTAGTTACATCCTCCATTAAACCTCAACTAGTGTTCACCCAAAGGCATGCGGGAGACTCCAAGGTCAACTGGAAGAAGTTTCTTTGGTCTGATGAGACCAAAATGAATCATACTAGATGCTATGTTTTGCAGACACCAAACACTGAACATCACCACAAACATACCATCCCCCCTGTGAAGCATGGTGGTGGCAGCATCATGCTGTGGGGAGAGGGTTTAATGAATGAAGCAAAATATAGGGAAATCCTGGAGGACATCCTGATGCAGTCTGCAACTACTACTTGGGAGAAGATTTATTTTCCAGAAGGACAATGACCTGAAGCAAACAGCTAATGCAACACAGAAATGGTTTAAAGACAACAAGGTGAATGTTCTGGAGTGGCCCAGTCAAAGCCTAGACCTCAGTCCAATAGAGAATTTGTGGCTGGACTTGAAAAGGGCTGTTCACACCCGACCCCCATTCAACCTCACAGAGCTTGAGCAGTTTTGCAAAGAAGAATGGAGTAAAATTGCAGTGTCCAGATGTGCAGGCCTGATTAAGATCTATCCACACACACACAGATTCAGTGATTGTATTGAGGGCAAAGGTGCATCTACTAAATACTGACTTTAAGGGGCAAATACTTATGCAGTCACTTATTTTACATTATATATATTCAGTTAATTTACATCAATTTGTAGAAATCTGTTTTCACTTTGACACTGAAGAGGTTTTTTTTGTTATATATTTTTGTTTTGTATATATTTTCTATATTGTCCATGATTCCATTTCTAAAAGCAATGAAAAGGGGAAAACAAATATATATTTATATATGTTAATGGGAGATATGAGATCTCAATATCTGCTCTTATGGCAAGCAAAATGATTTGTGACAAAGCCCCTGCAGACCAGACTAGGAAACCCGTTTAATTCGCTGAGTAGCACGTTACCTTCCCTTCATTAAATCGCCATTACATTGTCACTTCCGCCGGTAGGCTTTTAATGTGAAATCTAACAGGAAGTGGACTATCATACAACCGCCGGCGTTACAGCGCCGTGCCACCGCTGAAGTCGATGAAACAGGGTATAACAAGCAGCGTGTTCAGTAAGTACTAAGTATTTCATTAAAATATACAGTAGCGTAACCATGACAAGCCATGACAGTTTGATGCGTTGTGTAGCCATTTTTTATTTACTAAAACTGTCGGCTTTCTTGTTTAAAGGTCGCTTGCCGAACACAGGTGTATCATAAATTAGCACTTGCTAACAGTCACAGTCAGCTTAAGACAGTTATCAGAGTTTTCGGTCACCAGGGTGGACTGACTCGTTAAAATTAAGGTCATTTGTATGTTCGGGTGTCAGTTATTTTATTTATTTTTTATATTTTATGTTTGCCACGGTAGGAATGTAGCGGCTATATTCACTGAGTCCATCACACCTGGTGTGGGGGGATGGGTGGTTGGTTTCGCAGCACAATGCACTTGACTTGATCACAATTTGACCGGAAGTCATGCTTATGTGGGCTACGATAATCCAACCATATTGAAGTGGGCAAAGTTTTTAGAGCCATGCTTTTCAGACGAGGCGCAGTTAATATCGAAGATTTAGTGTTGGTTGGTTATAGTCATTAAACAGTGTAGCAAGCCAGGTTTTGCTTAGAATATTAATTAAGAATGTAGTGGATGTGTAACCTAAATCATGCCAGTGGAAATCAAATTCAGAGAATATATGTGTATATATATATATCATAGAAGAAAATAATAAATGAACAATATGTTAAATGAAGGATTTGGGGGCCCCACTGTACTGATTGATTTCATTACACAATAAACTCAATATTTCACAACTAAATTCAAGCTGGATTTAACAGAAATTGAGCTGGAATAGCACAATAAAAAAAAAAAGAGATGGTAAAAATGGAATGTTTACGCTTGCTGTTTTTCAGTTTGCTAAGGGGAAGAGTCCATATGCTACTTGGGTAACATATTGTTTAAAACCCTGTAACCTTATTTTACTAGAACTGATGCCTAAGCTATCTCATTTTTTATTAATTTCTTTGCAGTTTGATCCCGATCTGAGTCATTTAATATTTAGTATCTGCCGATACCAAGTCCCGATCCGATACTTAGCCCAATATTTTCTTAGATAATACAGCTGCATTACGAAAAAAAACACCTGCATCCAAGCTGTTCTTAATAGCTTTTTTTTATTTTGTTGAAACAAAGTAAATACTTTCATATGGCTCTTTCTTATTCTGCATACCCTATTGCAACATTGGTTTTCATTAGTTTAACAAAAACAACAAGTAAACAAAGTCAGTAAGTAAACCCTGATCCTCTACCACAGAGGTGGGCTGGTTATCCGGAGCGATGAATTCAATGACCTCTGTAATATTTGTTGCCATGTCGCTGACTCGAGGATATTTCTTTTTCCTTTGGAAAGTATCCACGAGTGTTTGTTGCTTCGGTGCCTTTGCCTGTATTGCTTGAGTGAACTCATGTTTTTGTTTATGTGCTAAACAGATAATAAGAATTTTTTATCTATTATTATTTATTGTTTCTAGAGCAGCAACAGTAAAGCTAACAGCAGGAACATCACTATATAAACTAATATATCACTGGAAATGAGTCAAAATGTAGGTAAACATAAATACATATTCTTTAAAATCATAATATTGAGTGAAGTTTAGAAAGGATAAAGAATACAGACGTCAGTCAGTAACAGCCATTCACCCTGTCCTCCTCCCTCTGCTGAGGTGATGCACTGCCTGCATGTATCACCTCAGCAGCAGCTTCGTGGCTGAAAACATTTTTTTCTCATGTTGACCCTTTTCTTTAAGAGCCCCAGCATTTTCTTGAGTTTGACAGTATAAAGACAGGGCATGAGCACACCACTACCATTTTTTCATAAATTCAAATTAGTCATTATTCTCGCTCTTTATCTACAGTGTGTATTTTTTAATACATTAAGCAACAGATCAAAAAACAATTGTAGTGGACATAATTTTTTTTTTTGTCTTATTTTTTTCTTACAGGACGTGGTTTATTCACCCAAGGTTCATTCTGCAAAGGAGACTTTGTAGTTGAATACAGGGGAGATTTGATTGATGATGACAAAGCCCAGAGGAGAAGAAGCTCTTACCACTCCTCATGCTCTGCATTTTTGTTTGCATTCAAGTGGAGAGGGAAAACATGGTGGTAAGATTTTCAGTTACTATACTGCTTTATAGTTATATACATTGTTAAATTTGACATACAGGCTTGCACAATCAGTGATCGCCATTTTGCCATCTGCTAATATGATCCTGCAATGTAAATGAAATACATTTCGAAATGTATCAAAGTTAAAACAAATAATTGTATAGGACCTGTAGGAGACTATTTTCATTTCTGTAATATTTTCCCCCTCCCTTTACTTGTTTTTTTATCCTTTTTAAGTATTGATGCCTCCAGAGAAGACGGTTTATTTGGGTGTTTAGTTAATGATGATGCTCTCATGGGTAACCACTTCTTCTTTTCTACTTTGTGTATGGACTTTTAACTTTGATGTGAAGCAAGACTTATTTTTTGTAAGATTTCTACATGTTTTATCCTGCCTTAGGACAACGGATAAAATTTAGCAACTGTGCTAACTCCGGCATATTTACATTGATGCTTTTCGCTGATATGTTGATTAATATGCATTGTCCTAATCAAATAGATAAATAAATAAATAAAAATGAACACAGACATCCAAATTGTAAGATGAAAAAAATTGATGTGGAAGGAAGACCACACTTATGTGACATAAAGGAAGGTGAGGAAATTACATATGACTATGGAGGAGATGACTGCCCATGGCGAATGCAAGTTTGTGTCACAACTGCACAGTGTTTAAGTGTGTAGGGTTTATTGTCTCAGAATAACATGGTGGTTGAATGTAGCGTCATTTGAAAAATAAATGAAATCTAATCAATCTGTGTATGAATACTTTCACGAATTTATGACATTTAGGACAGATCTGAACTTTAATAGACATGTTTTCCTTTGGCAGAAATATTACTCTAATCGGGGACATTCACAACGTCCCCACAGTGCACTTTTACTCTGGTGTACGAGTACAAACTTTTTTTGTTTCTGATGACCTGGAGACAACTGGTCCCCATAAATGATGACAACGTGGTGTGTGAAATGTCCCCACTAAGCTTCTTGTTTTCAAGATGTGTGACAGCACACAATAGCTGAAGTAATTGTAGGAAAAAATGCAGTAGAATTGGGTGTTTGTTTTCCTCTGAAGTCTGGTGTGTAGGCATGTCTTTATCTTTAGAGCTAAGTCCTTAAGGAAATGTATTACTCTAATTGAATATTATTAGTGTTAACATCAAATTGACCAATTGCTTAACATATTTTTTATTTTTTTTCTTCCATGAAATCATTGCAGACGACCACAACCACAAGGGATGTTCCTCCTGTCACAGGCTCCAACCATGCTGTCGTTACAGAGATGGAGATAACTGATGCTTCTTGTCCACAGGACACTTATCAACAGGTACGTTCATAGTTGATGTTAACTTCTGGAGTCTCTGAGTCTTCTTTTAGTGCTGTTATCTTTAAGCAAGTAAATGCAACAAGTAAGGTCAATATGAGGGAAATCTATTGTGAATCAGGTGAGCCATACAGTTTGATCTACTGCACCCATAAGGCAGATGATTTAAGGGACATTTAGGATAGATCTGAACTTTAGTAGACATTTTCCTTGGACAGAAATATTGCTCTAATCAGGGAAATTCATGACGTCCCCACAATGCACTTTTACTCTGGTGTACGAGTACAAACTTTGTGTGAGGTTTCTGATGACCTGGAGACAACTGGTCCCCATAAATGATGACAACGGGGTGTGTGAAATGTCCCCACTAAGCTTCTTGTTCTCAAGATGTGTGACAACTAGACTTTTAGTCAAGACTGCCTAAACCGAGACCAAGACACTACCAAGACCAGAGAGTATCGAGTACCAAGACCAAGGCAGACCAAGTCAAGACCAAGACTAGTTCAGCTCAAGACCGAGACCAAAAGAAAACTATTTTTTTTTGCCATTTTGCACGAGTTGTAGAACATAAGCACCATATTGGGTTCAGCTGCTTAGTATAAATATGAGATTGTATTATTTCAACTACAGGCACAATAATACAGAGACAGTGCATGTATCATAATGCATCAAATATGTGTAGCAATTGCATGACCGCTATTTCTACACTATTTGAGGATTGACTTCTTGAGTGCTGTTAAGGACTGACATGACTATAGTCCCAAAGTCATCTAACAAAATAACAAGCCTCCAACACCACCCTGCACCTCAAAAAAAGTCTATGGGAAACATGTTATGATTTAAATTAAATATGATTTAAATTGTACTTAATTTGTAGATGAAACGTGAATTTTAAATATAAAAGATACACACAATTATCAACTTGAAATTGCATTATTTCCAATTATAGTAGCCAAATTACACCGTATAATATCAGCATCACTGAAATGGCATAGGCCTAATGCTTAATCAATCACAACGATATGCAAATATTATTCAAAGGCCAATGATGCCATATATTTATTCAAAGGCCATTATAAGCACAATGTTTCACAATGTTTTCACAATGTTTCCATGGAGGGTTTCCACACTGTCCAGGCTGACAGGGACTGCACTATGAGCGGTAAGCGCAAAGGAGGGGGGCTTGCTGTTTATGTGAACAACAGGTGGTGCAATCCTGGTCACATTACTATCAAAGACCGCATCTGCAGCTCGGATATTGAACTGTTAGCTGTGGCTCTCCGTCCCTACTATGTACCCCATGAATTCTCACATGCTATTGTCGTGGCTGTGTATATTCCACCGTCCGCTAACCCGATGTCGGCATGTGACGTCATCCACTCGACAATAGCCGGACTACAGACTGCTCACCCGAGTGCTCTCATTATAATCTCGGGTGACTTCGACCATGTCTCCATTAAAAAAACACTCCCGAAATTCACCCAGTATGTGACCTGTAAAACCATAGAGGAGAAGACCCTGGACCTGCTGTATGCTAATGTAAAGGACGCATACACCTCCACGTCTCTCCCCCCACTGGGAAGATCAGATCACAACCTGGTGCTTCTCACCCCCTGCTATGTGCCTCTAGTGAAGAGGCTGCCTGTGACCACAAACACAGTGAGGACATGGTCAGAGGACTGCTATGAGGCACTGCAGGGCTGCTTTGAGGTGACTGACTGGAATGTACTCTGTGAGCCACACAGAGAGGACATTGATGGCCTTACTGAGTGCATTACGGACTACATTAATTTCTGTGTGGAGGGCATTGTCCCAGCAAGGACTGTGCGCTGTTACCCAAACAACAAGCCTTGACTTACAAAAGAGGAGGAGCTGAGGGACATTCAGAGGGACCTGAATGTCAAGATCAAAGAGGCTAAGGACGGCTACAGAAGGAAGCTGGAGTGGAAACTCCAGCAGAATAACATGAGGGAGGTCTGGAGTGGTATGAGGACCATTACCGGCTTCAGACCAACTAGCAGTGGAGCTGAGGGTAGTGTGGCTAGGGCCAATGAGTTAAATCTATTCTTCAATAGATTTGACACTGCAGCCCTGGCCCCTGCTGGCTCTCCTGTTGACTGTCTCCAGCCACCACAGCTTCAGACCCCCCCTCCTCCTCCTGCTAGCACCCCATCCAACTTCTTGAGCACCTCACACCCATCCCCCACTCCTCACACCTACTCTGGCTCCCATGCTACCTGGCCTCCTCTCATTGTGGACTCCAACTCTCCCCCTCCTCGACCTGCACTGTTTACACCGCTTCATGTCAGGAGACAGCTGAGCAAACTCCCCGCCGGTAAGGCTGCAGGCCCTGACGGTTTCAGCCCACGGTTTCTCAGAGCCTGCGCCGAACAGCTCTGTGGAGTGCTTCATCGTGTCTTCAACATGAGCCTTAGCCTCCAGAAGGTCCCTGTGATATGGAAGACGTCCTGCCTCGTTCCAGTGCCAAAGACGCCGCAGCCCAGTGGTTTCTCGGACCGGTGGCACTGACGTCACATATCATGAAGACCCTTGAGAGACTCGTCCTGGAGCAGCTCAGGCCTATGGTCAGGCCGCACCTGGATCCCCTCCAGTTCGCCTACCGGCCCCGGATTGGAGTCGGGGATGCCATTATCTTCCTGCTGAACCGTGTCCACGCCCACCTGGACATGCCGGGGAGCACTGTGAGGGTCACTTTCTTTGACTTCTCCAGTGCTTTCAATACCATCAGGCCTGCTCTACTGGGTGACAAGCTGACGGCGATGCTGGTGGATCCCCCCCTTGTGTCCTGGATTGTGGATTACCTCACTGGCCGACCACAGTACGTGCGCTTGCGGAACTGTGTGTCAGATGCTGTGGTCAGCAACACCGGGGCTCCACAAGGGACTGTCCTCTCTCCTTTCCTCGTCACACTTTATACCACGGACTTCAGCTACCAGACAGATGTCCCCATTATGGACATCTAAATCTACCCAGCTCAAACCAAACTGGGGACAAGTAGTGGCGGCTCCAGAGATTTATTACTGGGGGGTCCATGGGGGGGGGCCGGATTGTTTATAGGAGGTGCTAGTGAATTCTGACACAACAAACACCAAAAAAATAATCTTAATAATAAGATTTATTGATCCCAGATTAATATACTGTACATAAGGGTTTTGTGTTTTGCTTTACTTCAATTATCAAAACAATCATACAATCAACCCAGTATTTATGTCCCCTAACCAAATAACATGACGGCACAAAACAAAAACAGCAGCTGATCACCATCACTCCAAAACTAAATAGAAAGGGTTCCAGATCTTGTCCGACTTGTGTTTCAGGCTGTAACATGTAACATCATAAGCACTGTGAATTATTTTAACAAGCACCACAGAGAACATCTGTAGATTTACAAAATAGTGCAACTGTGAGCAGCAACAAATGTAGCACAGTATATAGTTAAATATACAAAGCCATCTAACAAAATAAACTGTTACAGGCTACATAACTTGTGTGTCACTCCTCTTGTGTGTCCTATAAACTCCTCTCCACTCCCATCCTCCTCTGTTCTCCCCTCCTTTTAGGGCTCCACTGAAACTAACAAACAATAAGTAGCATAATTCAGACCTGTCAAAAAAGAATTGTGTACTCACTAGTCATAAGAGAATGATCCGCCTGTTGTTGTGATTAGCTGCGAAGCGGTCAATGACTGCATCCACATCCAGTTCTTTGGTCCTTTTTGGAGCTGATTGCCAGCACACCCAGATTGCTGGTTCGGGCATATCCACTTCTGTTCCTGAGGTAGGTTTTTAAACGCCGTAAGCAGGAAAAACTCCTCTCACATGCAGCTGATGTGATGGGCAGTGTCATGGAGATGCACACAAGTTTGCACAGGTCGACAAAAGCATCCTTGTATGTCCTCAATAGCACCAGCACATCATGGGTGGTGCTGACAACGTCCCCACTTTGTTTTTTCCTCACAATAAGTCTTTTTACCTGGTGAAGTTCTGCTCCAAGGTTTTCCTCCAAGACTCTACAGTGTTTAGCCATGGGCAAAAGGGCATTTTTGTCCATGAATGTCTTGTGTTTGGGGTTAACAGCTGCTGCTCCTTTCAGAATGTGGCAGCTTTCAGAAGAAAATCGCCTGTTCAATTCACTGATTAATCTGTCGATTACTGGGGAAAAAGCAGTGCTTGCAATAGTCATCTGAAGTTTCCAGTGGCTCTTTTGATCCTGTTTGGCTGTTCACCACAAACTCCAGCAGGTGGCGGGGCTGTTTTTTTCTCCTCACTTGTGGGCGCTGCATGTCAATGCTAAGTGACTCACACATGTCACTGGCACAGTCCCAGATTTTTGTCCATGTTTCAGCATTGCGTTTGTCATTGAGGGCATCAACAACTGCAAAGACCAGGTCAATGGCAGATGCCAGCTCCAAATCTGTGGCCTGTAGATGATCAGATAAGGTTTTTGTGAGACTAAATATGCTCTCCAGCATATAGATGTGCAGAACAAACTGTGCATCAATAAGTCCAATCAGTGATTTCGCTTCAGTAGCTCTATGAGCATTCGTCTGGTTGCTCACATCCACAAGAGTTGCTAAGATATAAGGGATTGTTCTTTTTATTGCCCACAGTGTAGAATATTGGCAGGCCCATCTGGTATCTGATAGTCTTTTCAGTTCTGCTGTTCGTTTAGTGGGCTCGAGTTCTTGCTGTTTCTCCATGAACACCTTGTGTGTCACTGCCCCAGAAAAAAAGTTGTACAGCATCTGGACTGTTGCAAAGCATTCTGCAGCTGGTTTCACATTATGCACACAGTCAACTAAAACTAAGTTTAGTCTGTGCGCTTCGCAATGGATGTAAAGTGCATGTGGCACTTCTTGGCGAAATTTTTCCTGGACACCGTTGTTGCACCCGGACATGACAGATGCCCCGTCATAGCACTGTGCAATGCATGCATTTTTGTCTATGTTGCACTTAGCCAATGTCTGTTTAACTGACTTGAGTAAAGACTGTGCATCCAAGCCATCTGCAGGGATAAAGTCCAGAAACTCCTCATGAATGTTGTCATTATTTAGGCAACGCAGAACAACAGATATCTGCTCTTTCTTGCTCACATCTTTTGTTTCATCCACCATTAGAGCAAAGTGCTCTCCTAGCTTAACCTCGTTGCTTACTTGTTCTCTCACCATGCTGGACATAATATCAATCAGCTCATTTTGAATATCATGGTGCACATATTTAGCATTACCGGGTCCACTAGATAATTTCTTTGACACAGTACTGTCAAATTTCCCCAGCAGATTTAACAGTTCAAGGAAATTACCTCTGTTGGTGGACTGCTCATCCTCTCTGTGCCCCCTCTGTCCAATCGTTTGACAAGCTGTAAACTGCAGTGACTCCACCACTGCTTGCATGTACTGCCTGTTTTCTTGTACAATCTTGCTATGTCCAGTATCAAGGTGCGTCAAAATCCTCGACCCGCTTTTCTGTTTTTCCTTAAACTCACACCATCCTTCCATGGCTAGTCTGTGAGAAGCACTTGCATTGTGCTGAGCCAGTTTCTCTGCTCCTTTTCTCCAGTTTGTGAACCCGGCATGGGTGAAGCTCTTTTCTGTGTGACTCGGCCCATGGCCAAGGTGGTGGAAAAAATGCCTACAGGCATGGCAAATGGCCTCATCAATTGACAGCGAGTATTGCAGCCACGAATACTGTTTGAACCACAAGTAGTTAAAACTCCTTAAAGTTGGCTGGGAATAGGATCCAAATCTCTGACGCATGTATGACTGGAGTTGAGGCCGCCTCGGTCCCTCTGCTGGGTCTTGGCTCAAATCCACAGGGCCACCAAGATTCCTGCCGCCCGTGACCACAGTTTCACCGCTCGTTGAAGCACGCCCTTCCATCTCGGCACCGTTCTCATTTTCGTGTCTGTTAGCATTACCTCTGGTCTCAGAGTCAGAGTCTGTTGTTGTTGGAAATAAACCCTCTGCGGATGCAGCAGTCGCCGCTGATTCCGCTGACGCCGTTCCAGTTAATGCCTCTTCCTTGTCTTCATCCTCCCCTTCATTCTCATTCTCCACGTTTGGCACCATCACTCTATCCTCCATGCTGGCGCTGGAATGTGTGTGTGAATCGCCGCAACCGCCATCGTCCACTCTCACTCATTTTTTTGGGATAACGAAAGTAAATCGGTCCATGATGCTAACTCGCAAGCTAGCGGTTAATAGCCTACGCCAAGCAACGTCAAAAGGTCAAATGTAACGTGCCGTCTGCGTGCGAAACCAGCCAATCAAATCACGTGACACAATAGCAGCAAGGGTCATCATCATTTAAAAAAGTTATGCCGGTGGCGGCAAGGAAGTAGATCCGATGATTAAATGGCTCCTCGGGATCCCCCTGCTCCATGTTGATCCATCTGAAGATCCCTGAGAACCTCTTCTCTAAAGACTTTTTTAGTGCTCTAACTATTGTCACAATCTGCGGCAGCTGCACTTCCATCTTGTTGAGGTAAGTTCCAGGACGGTGGGGACCAACATGCTGATGGTAACCACAATATCTCCTTCTGTGAGGTCTGTTGCCTCAGAAAAAGGCTCAAGCACAGTACAAAGGTCTTTCAGCTTGGGCCCATTCTCGGACTGAAAACGCAATATTTTCTGTATCACATTCGCTGCACATTTCTGTGACAGCCCTGTGGTATTGCTAGCTGCCGGGATAGATTTATTAGCCCCAAAGTGGGTCTCAAACATGTCTCTGACCTTAGAACTGCTGTGAAGCAGGGTTGTGAACTTGGTGGCCTTAGCAATGGCTCTTGCAATTACCTTCACTTCTTTCATGCCATCACTGACGACCAGTTGGAGCGAGTGTGCGAAGCAAGACAAGCGTTCACCTGATGACCACGGCTGTTCAAAGTCTTCTACGTCCTCCCACATCATTTCATCATCAAGGTCATCACTGTCACTTTCAGGTTGCTCTGAGTCTGGCAATCTCACTTTAAGGGCCCGCTTCATGTTGGATATGTTATCCGTCAGAATGAAGCTTATTTTGTTGCTAATGCCATACTCCTCAACAATTTCATCAAATTCTGAGGTGATTCGTGTCTTGTACTTATTTGTACCTCGTAATACAACAAACGGACCAGAGACCAAGACGTGTAGTTGACTCTTTACTGAAGCATCACTTCCTATCTGAACACTTGCGCATGCGCGCTCATTACATATCCAAACCTGCTCACTACATCTCCCCCTTTAAACTGAGACTTTCCACTTCTTTATAGAAAACTGAAATCATATGCTATTAAAGCCTAATGCAGATTTTACCTTCTACGCAGGGGAACAGATGACATGTTAACCATCACTGTAAACATGAGCATATATGTAAACTGGTTAGATTAACTGGTTGATTTCAATGTTACATCACTTATCACATCTCATTTTCTCTCTTTTTTTTTTTTTTTTTTTTTGAACATTAAGGTAAGTACATAACCTAACTGAGAGGTAGGGTAGACTGCCTGATCCTCTCTGTTGTGGTATGGAGTTTATTCTGCTCCATGTATACACACAACACTAAACTACAAATTCAGTCTTTTCACAGGCTTGACTTCCCTGCCAGCCCTGGTGTGTTGTGCAGAGTCTGGCTGGTCCTTAGACGATGAAGGCACCACTCTCAGGTGAGAACGGTTTCTCCGGAGACTGCCGGTGGAGGTTTGAACCACATAAGAGCGTGGTGTCCCTGCTGAGCCAGAGACGACTCCTGTGTGTGTTGTGTTCCGTATCCAAACCTTCTGACCTGGCTTGAGAGGTGGTGTCTCCCGTGCTCTGTGTCGTCTGTTGTATCCCTCAGCCTGTTGTCTTTTCAGCTCCTGGTCTTTCAACTCAAAAGCCCTTAAGTCCGGCCAGGCTGGTGTGAGGGTGTTTGGACTCACCGGAAGGGGTGTTTGAATGTTTCGCCCCATCAGGAGCTGTGCAGGTGATACTCCATGAGCAAGAGGAGTTGCTCTGTACGTCATGAGTGCTTTGTGAGGGTCCTCACTCTTCTGCAGCAAGGCTTTGACAGTTTTTACTGCCCGTTCAGCTTCT
Source organism: Pagrus pagrus (assembly GCF_965226575.1). Lineage (NCBI taxonomy): Eukaryota > Metazoa > Chordata > Actinopteri > Spariformes > Sparidae > Pagrus > Pagrus pagrus. The sequence continues at coordinate 139,736 of NW_028175420.1, forward strand.
CCGTTGCTTTGTGGGTAACGGGGGCTACTGGTTACGTGTTGAAAGTTGTAATCCTTAGCAAAATCTGCAAACTCAGTGGCAGCAAACTGTGGTCCGTTGTCTGTGACGAGTGTATCCGGCACTCCGTGGCGGCTAAAGATGGCTTTCATCTTCTCGATCACAGCTGTTGCTGAAGTGCGTGTAAGATTGACAACTTCAATGTAACGTGAATAATAATCAATGACAACTAAGTACTGACCCTTCTTCCACTCAAATAAGTCAGCTGCTAGCCGCTCCCAAGGGCGTGAAGGCAAGGGTGTGGTTATCAGAGGTTCTGTGGCATTTTGACACTCTTTAGCGCAAATTTCACACTGACGTACTTTCTCTCTGATTTGTGTGGTCAGCCCTGGCCACCACACTGATTCATGCGCCCTGGCCATGCATTTCACCATGCCTTGATGACCCTGGTGTAGTTTGTCCAAGATGTCGTTTTGCATGCTTAATGGGATCAGTATCCTGTTTCCTTTCATTAGCAGGCCATCTACCATCAGCAGGTCATTTCTGTATTGCCAGAAGGGCTTTAACTGTGGTGCCGAACTGTTTCTTTCCCACCCTGTGTGGATCAGGGAGGACAGCTGCTTACACACGGGGTCTTCCTCCTGAGCTCTCCTTATTTGTAGCAACTTCTCAGGTGAGGCTGGGAGCTGCTGAATGACCTCCTGGATATGAGCGTTCACGTCATTCTGAAGCACAAGGTCATCCTCTGTTGCTGTCGACTGTAGTGGCGCTCTTGATAAAGCGTCGGCTGCCACTAGGTTTTTTCCTGGTACGTGTATGATCGTGTAGGAAAAACGCATAAGTCGTAACCTAAATCGCATGATGCGAGGTGGGACGTCATCAAGCGGCCTTGAGCTGAGGAGACTGATCAACGGTTTGTGATCTGTTCGCATCACAAAGTGCAGACCCAGGAGGTAAGTCTGAAATCTTTCGCAAGCCCAGGTGACTGCAAGGGCCTCCTTCTCAATTTGGGCATATCTGCGCTCTGTCTCAGTCATACTGCGGGATATGAAAGCCACTGACCTCCAATCTCCTGAGTCTTGAAGCTGAGACAGCACCCCTCCTAACCCATACGAAGAGGCGTCTGCTGACACTCTTGTCGGTTTGTCTGGGCTGTACTGGGCAAGGACAGCAGATGAACTGAGCTCGTCTTTCACTCTATCAAATGCACTCTGCTGCGCTGCTCCCCACATCCACATGTTTTCTGTTTTCAGGAGTTCTCTAATAGGTCCTGTGAGCTCTGCAATGTTAGGTGAGAACTTTCCCACATAGTTGACCATTCCCATGAAGCGCTTCACATCGGACACGTCTGTCGGTGGTGGCATCTCCCTAATCGCTCTGATCTTCTCTGGATCTGCATGTGTGCCTTCTGCACTCACAACATGTCCAAGAAATTTGACCTGCTTCACGGCAAACTGACATTTGTCATTTAGAGTGAGGCCATGCTGCTGCAGTCTTTGCAACACTTTATGCACTCTCTCATCATGTTCTGTGGGGGTGGCACCGAAAATCAGGATGTCATCTGCATGACATAAGGTTCCCTCCAGGCCGTCCAGCAGTTGCGTCAATCTCTTCTGGAAGTGCTCAGGGGCCGACGATATACCAAAAGGGAGACGATTAAAGCAATAACGACCAAAGGGCGTGATGAAGGTGGTGAGTGGGGCTGAAGCTCTGTGCAAAGGCACCTGCCAAAAACCAGCAGTGGCGTCCAGTTTGGAAAAAATTCTAGCTCCGGCTAGTTTAGCTAGTGTTTCATCAACTGCTGGAAGAATATGTCGCTCCCTGCACACATTTTCATTCAGGCGGGTTAGGTCAACGCATATTCTAATTTTTCCATTTGGTTTTGGTACTACAACCATACCTGAGCACCACTCTGTAGCTTCCTCTATGGGAGAAATAACACCCATTTCCTCCATCCTTTTTAACTCTTCTTGGACTTTTCCCCTTAATGGCAATGGCACGCGACGTGGCACAGCGAGGGCAAAGGGAGAGGCATTGTCTTTTAGTTTAATTTTGTATTCTCCCTGTAGCTTACCTAAGCCAGTGAAAACTCTGGGATATTGTTCTTTGTAGCTTGTTTCCGCTGTTGTGATAGCCTGTACTGGATTGAGCAGGTCAAGGTCTTGTATAGCAGGTAATCCCAGCAAAGGAGTCACTAAACCTGGCACAACGTACACCTGCTGCTTTGCTACAGTTCCATTATGGCTAATCTCTGCAGTAAAATGTCCGTTTACCTCTATGGGAGCGTTGCTTGGTCCACACAGTCTTTTGGTTGTCGGTAACAGCCCCCCGTGTAGCTTTTTTGAGTACAAGCGTGCTGGGATAGCTGTCACTGCGGCGCCCGTGTCCAACTTGAACACCATCTGCTGGCCATTCACTGCAACTGACTTCTGCCAACATGTGTCGGATTTTGTACAATTCACTGTGCCCAGGAACAATGACTCAACTCTCTCATCCAAGTCACTTTCTTTAATTTCCTCCATTCTCATTTTAGTTTTACAGACAGCGGCGAAATGTCCCTTTTTCTTACATTTCTTGCACTCAGCAGTGCGGGCGGAACATGCATTGAATGAGTTTTCATGTATCCTTCCACATCTGCCACATTTATCATTTGCATAATTTTGCACTGTTCTTTCCTTCGGCTTAAAGCCACTCTTCCCATGTGGGGAGAATTTCTGTTTGAACTTGAATCCAACTGCATCCATGTTTGCCTCAGTGGCATCAGTGCTACTTCTTAATACAGGCTGTTGCTTTTTAATTTCCTCACTTTGTCGGATTTTCGTCGTAGCTTTCACAAGAGTTAGCTCAGAATCTAGCTGTTATTTCTCTGAAAGTGCGTGGTCTTTGATACCTACGACAAGGCGGTCTCTGATCATCTCATCTTTGAGAACTCCATACTGGCAATGCTCAGCCATTTTATGCACAGCTGTAATAAACGCTTCTGCCGTTTCTCCGGGCTCCTGGCGACGTTTGTTGAATTTAGCTCTCTCGTAGATAACGTTATGCTTGCAAATGAAATGCTTGTCAAACGCTTCTTTTACTTTGTCATAGTTTTTCTTGTCCCCATCCGACAGTGCTAACGTGTTCAGAACATCATCCGCCATATCTCCCATAGTGTACACTAGGGAGTTCCCTTGATACTCTTGACTTTTTTGATTAAGTCCTGCTGCTATGCGGAATCTTTCAAAGCGTCGGCTCCAATGTGGCCAACTACCAAAGTCTCCGAAGTCAAATGCTTCTGGTGGACTAATCGAAAATAGAGAATCCATTCTGTTTTACTTTCCGAAGGCTCCCCTCTGTATCATTGACCGATGTTGTGTCAACGTAGCTTCACGTTAGCTCTGCTAGTTCACTCACTTCACTGGAGTTGGCGAAAAGTTCTCTTCCCGTCGGTAAACTGCAACGAACCTTCCGTTTACTTGCGTCGGGTAGTTGCTTTCTTATCAGAGGCGAGGACGGTCACTTCTGACACCATGTCTTGTACTTATTTGTACCTCGTAATACAACAAACGGACCAGAGACCAAGACGTGTAGTTGACTCTTTACTGAAGCATCACTTCCTATCTGAACACTCGCGCATGCGCGCTCATTACATATCCAAACCTGCTCACTACAACTCGTTCACCACAGTGCTTCCCTGTGAAATGCCGACAATCCAGCAGAAAGGATTTTTAACTGTAGGAGTCCTTGTCTTCGCAGGCAATATGCGCAGTAACCCCAAGGAAGGAGCGAAGCCTCCTGTCAGACCAGAGGTCGGTTGTAAGCGCAACACTTGCCTGAGCTTCCACCGCTTTGATGATGTCATCCTTAACCTTACTGACTAGATAAGGTATCTGCTTCTCTGTCAAGCTGGTCCTAGACACAGGAGTGTATTTGCAGTCTATGACAGAAAGAAAGTGTCTAAAATTTGGATTTTCTACTAGAGACGGGCAGAGAGCATCCAATGACATGGTCCTGGAGGATGGCTTGTGTAATGGCCTGTTGCCTGGATGAATGGGCATATAAGTGGATTCTTTGTGCAAAGGAAGGTATTGTCTGCTGTGTGGTGTCTGCCATTGCCAGTGATGCAGGTCCTGCTTTGTACTCCAAGTACCTGCAAAATAGGGAAAGAGACATCTGTAAGACATCTGTTCATATTCAACCACAACCAACTGTCTTGCAAGTGATATGAAAATTAAGTGTACAGTCTGTAAGGGAAATTCTCCTTTGTGAGGTTGAGAGTTGCTAAATCTCAGAAGAATTGTAGACTCAGCGTGATGAATCGGATCTCTTTAATACATGCAGCATGGAGCGAAGACCTGAAGTGTTCTCTCCCGTCTTCCAAATGTTTCTGACTTAAACACAAAACAGAGTGGGGGGTTACAACATTTCTTCCCAGAACAATGACCCCTTGATGTTTGGTGGATCGTCTCTTTCCCAGGACAGTGACCCTTTTGATACTTCATTAGAATGTAAATTTCATCTACCATCTATCTTCCTGTAACACCCCAGACGAGAGGCAATTGTCTCTCGTCTGACTCTGACACTTACGGCAAAAGGGGTTTCTCCCCTTTTGCTCTCACATCCTGATATGGTGTTTACAGTATATTTCTTACTCAATGGAAAACTATTTAATTTCTCACAAGTCTAAACATCAGGTCTTTGCATTATGAAACCTAAATCCAATCCAGTATGACACATTAACAGATCATCTCTGTATTTGACTTCATCTTTTTGCATAACTGCAGCACTATGCCTGCTCCTCCTGTCAGCCAACTAACTCATGTGTATTGCTGCTGATAAGAAATGAAACCAATCTTAACAGAAAATACACTTCTGCTCTATAAGGTCTGATGTTGTTCTCTACAGAATCTGTAGCTTAAACCATTCTGCAGCTGTAGTGGCATGATAGGCTCATAGGGCCACACAGAAGTGGACTTAACCGTGTTAACCACATCACACATTATACATACATGTACCATAAGGCTGTGTGTGTGCGCGCGCGCTCTCACGGATTGACAGACTGTGTGCAGCGACACTGTGCCGTACCGTATCCACCCCCCCCCCTTAAGACAGTGATGAAAGCCATGATCCCAAACAAAGAAAATACTTTCTTTATGTTTTACTGGATGACTGCGGTATGGAGAGTCCCACCATATGTGACGGCACAACACCTGACTTGGACATCAACTACATCGCATCTGTCACCACTATTGAAGAAGAACCCTGCTCAAGTCAGGACCCCAATGGCAGCGTAGTTGTTGGTGCTTTCCAAAAAAAAATGGCAAAAGAGTCTACAATAAGAGACACTTCTGTGTCTATTGCAGTAAGCCATATGCCAAAATTGCAAGGCATCTTGAAAGTGCACACCAAGATAAAATGGATGTGTCAAGAGCTCTTAGCTTTCCAAAGGGATCCAAAGAGAGAAAACAACAGCTAGAATATATTCGTCACAGAGGCAACTATGTTCATAATGCTGCTGTCATGGAGTCAGGGAAGGGGCAACTTGTCCCATTGAAACAGCCACCAAAAGAAGTGCAGGCAACTGATATCATGAGCTGTGCGTACTGCCAAGGACTCTTTACAAGAGAGGTTCTGTGGCGACATGTGCAAATTTGTAAACTCAAGCCTGGGTCAATCAAACCAAAGCCCGGAAAGAACCGTGTTCAGGCTCTGTGTACATACACAGGTCTTGTGCTTTTGCATATGAACAGGCACTTGTGGGAAGTTTTCAGTGCTATGAATCCCAGTCCTTTCAAAGAAATTACAAAAAAATGGCCGCGTGAGTTTGGAGAGCACATGCTCAATAAAGGTGGGATGACAGCAAAAAATCAACAGTGCACTTGAGAAAAAATGTGTGAACTGGGACGACTGCTGGCTAATGCCAGGAAATTTACATATTTACATTACACAATTTACAATAACAAAGATGGAGGATTTTATTAATTATACCTAGAGTTGGTCAGAGCTGTCAAAGTGACATGCGGCTATGAGAGCAGCACAAACACTTTTGCCATTCCGTTACTTGCAACTAAACTTGGAAACTCTCTGGTAAAAGTCAGTAAGCTCATCAAAGCTCAGGCGCTAATATCCAATGATCAGGAACTTGTGAAGCATGCCACAGAATTCCAGCAAGTGCACAGTGAAAAGTGGAATGCAATGGTTTCTGCAACAGCACTGAGGAACATTGTTGAAGCCAAGTGGAATGCACCAACTGTAATTCCCTTTACTGAAGAAATTCAAAAAACGCATCGGTTTCTAAATGACTTCCAAGGTGAATGCAGTGGTGCGCTGTCCGAACGTCCTTCTACAAAGGCCTGGATAGATCTGGCAAAGGTCTGTTTAAAACAAACCCTGCTATTCAACAGATGCAGGGAAGGATGCATTTTTGTCAAGGGACACATCTGAGCCCCATGAGGATTTGAACTGGGCACTGTCTGCAGAGCTTTTTTCCACCTCAGACATTTCTCAACGATTATCATCAGAGGAAAGCGAGGCAGACCAGTTCCAATTCTTCTGACTTAAAAAATGCTCTGTGCATTAGACATCCTTGAGAGGCTTGAGGGGTTCTTAAAGACAATTGTTACATGTTTGCGAGACCTGCAGCTATGTCACACTTCCATGGTTCAGACTGCATTCGTGGCTTTGCAAATGCGTGTGGTGCAAAGTGTCCCAAGGCATTGACATCAACCAAACTGTGAAAGCATTCTGCGACCCTTTCAACAGTCCTGAACAAGACAGACATGGAGATGGACCAACTGGCCAACTTTCCACGACATCAGACTACATCGTGAGTTCTATCGACTCGCTGAGAAGACGCTGCAACTCGCGAAGATCAGCAAAGTTTTTATGGCACTTGAGCAGGAAAGATTGGTCGAGTTCCATGACAAGAATTTGAATGAAATCACAATTGATCCAAATAGTATGTTTGATTTCCATTCTCCTTTGTCTACCATTCTTTTTGTTTGACCAGATTTATAAGCTTGGTATGTCTCCTGCAGACAAAGTTCTGGGTAGTGTTGATAAAGATGGGTGCAGAGAGGAAGGAAACCATTCACCTTCTATTGATGGTATTTTTTATTTAGTTTTTAAGTAGGTTGTTGTACCATTTATTTTTGTCTCATATTCAAGATGACGTCTTTTATGGTACATTTCCTCACAACGTTCAAATACATTTGCAAATTAACACAAATATAGAATTTTAAAACTTTAATCTTTTATGGCACTGAAGTGTTTTGACACTTTATGGTCAGCATTGTTACAGCACAACTGAAGAACATATCTGACTAAATTATGTATTTCAGCAGAAAATAATGTTGCAGGTAATGAGGGGGATAACATCCCACTAACACGCAAGAGACGCAAACAACCATCAGCAGAGGATGGCGCATATTCTGGAGATGGTGCTGTAAGACCTTCTTGCAAAGGTGAATTTTTACACAAGATCAGTAGATGAAAAGCGTTTGAAAATAAACAAAAGATTCCTTCCATCTTTTCAACCCTGAGTTTGGGGGTGCAGAGGCATTGTTGCTGATCAGGTAGAATAAAACAGTCACAACCTGGTATAGTTTACTGCAACCATTACTTTTACTGAAAATATTTGAATTACATTATCCCAATTCTGCTTAAATTCTTCAGTAACATTTGCAGTGAAAGATATTTCCTTGTAAGTGTGATATTATTTATTTTACTTTAAGTATAGGTAAAGTAAAAGATCAGAATACTACGCCCACCACTTCAACCAAAAATATAGAAATATAGACACTGCATTGGCTGCTGGATTGTACCTCAACGTCGCCGCCATATTTGACCTGGCAAAGACTTGCCTGTGCACGAATACAAATAAACAAGGGAACTGTGGTTTTTCTGGGTGAAAAGTGCTATAGCATTGTAATTTCTCAACTGGTTTTGAGAGTAGTAAAAAAATAGTAATAAACCATTGAATATAAAAATGGCTCATTGAAATTAGTTGAGAAATTCAAATGTTATAGTGCTTTTTAATCATAAAAAGCTCTGTAAGCTTTACTTATATACATTTACAGGCCAGTCTTGCCCAGTCTGATATGGTGGCGAAATTGATGTATTGCGGTAATAAACCAAAGTCAGTGCAGCATGTACATGTACATGCCTTTTGTAAGCAACATTAACACGTCAGACTAAATAAGAGCTTGAGTCCCTGTGAGCTTCAATAGATTAAACAGTGTTTAAAAGATTGGTTAATTGAGCCTTTTTTCAGGTAAATACTGGATGTAATTCAGTGACAGTGAAGAAGTTGATTGTAAATCAGTTCTACAACATTCAAATGCATTTGCAAATGATGAATGCAAATACAGAATTTTAAAACTTGAATCTTTCATAGCACTGAAATGTTTTGACACAATTTTTTTTTTTATGGTCCGCATTGTTACAGCACAATTGAAGTATTGTCTTGTGACGAAGAGGACATCGTCACCTTGCTTTGCACACATGGCACCACGCACTTTGGACTGAGTGTGACTACAGTTTAATAATTGCACAGACACTTTAAGAGGAGCACCAGCACTTTATTGGAGATTTGCACAATACATTTTAACACTATTTTTTGCACATTTGTATGGATATGTTTATCGTATTTATTGAACGTTTATTGTCCTTGGTCGGGTCTTGGTATTGCAGGTGGGTGCTGTGTGTGCCACGCAGCTCCACCTAGAGCAGAGGGACAGAGGGTTAACAGTGCATAATAATTGTTAATTGCTTCAACAAGGAGCTAAGCTAAGAATTTGTATTGTGTTGCTCAATAAGTGCATGCAGTGAAGAAGTCAAGTGTGTTGTGTACTCACCAGTCTTGTCTTCAGGGTGTGCAGTCAAAAGGCTTCCCCCAGTAAAAAGGTAACCAAGCGTAAATTGGTGTGGGGGTGGTGGATGTGTGTATTGTATTTTAGTAAATGTAATATGAAGTGGGATGTGTATTTTTTTTGTTAGGGGAGGCAAATGAGGGTGTGTATATAGGTTACTGATTAGGTAGTGTAAATATAGGAATAAAAATGGTGGATTAAACATGTTGATAGGCAGTGGATCCCTGTGGATGGAATCTTCCAGGGTCATTAGCTGTGACACCAGCTGTCGTACTGATGTGTTTATGCTGTTTGCTGAGATGGAGGAATAAAGAACCACCTCTGTGACCCACCTTAAACCTGCCTGTAGATCATTTTTTGCTGCACCATCCAGCCGTAATTGTGGTCATTCTCACAAGTGGTGTCAGAAGCTGGGGCCCACGTTACAGCAAAGGATGCCAAGGCAGGGGAAGAAAAATGTCCAAGAAGAACCAGATGAGGGGCCCTGCGGAGCAGGTGCTCCAGACACCATGACGGATGCTAAAACAGAAGACAAGCTGGATGAATTAGCAGGTATGGTGAAATCACTCATGCGAGCACAAACGGAGAGAGACCAGCAAAGAGAGAAAGAGTCCTCACTTCAAGAACAGCGATGGAGACGCATGCAGTATCAAGTCTCCCAAATGCAGCAACAAGTTAACATGAGGAGAGAAGAACAAAGAACAGAGCCGGACACTATGGATGAGAGTCAGCGCCCACAAATAAATGATGAAAATTATGGTGATTTTGATGACCCAGATGAAATGATGAGCCAGGCAAGTTGGGTTGTCAGACAGAGGGAACTCAAGCTACTGCCATTATGTCCAGATGATGACATTGAGCATTTCTTAACAACATTTGAGAGAATGGCCCAGGTTTGTCACTGGCCTAAAGATGGATGGGCTGTGCGTCTGGTCCCTCTGCTCACCGGCAAAGCCCGCAGTGCTTGTGTTCTGATGGACATGAAAGAATCTGAAAGATATGAAAAAGCTCCCCAGACAAGAGGACATCTTCCAGACCCGCTGCATCCGGAAGGCTAAGAGAATTACCAGAGACAGCACACACCCTGGTCACTGCTTCTTTGCCCCGCTGCCCTCAGGAAGGCGCTACAGAACACTGAGCGCCCCCACAACAAGACTAAAAAACGCCTTTACCACAGAGCTGTTACACTACTGAACTCCACCCCCCTCCCACACTGAAACCCCCCCCCATCAACACACACTTACACACACACATTGCACTACTGGTCCCTTTAAGGCTTGGACTTCTTTGCACACATTTTAATTATTGTTATATTGTTGATTGTTTTCTTTATATTTTTATATTTATTTATATGTACAAGGCAGCTGGAAGGCTACTCCAACAAAATGTCATTGCCTCGACAATGACAATAAAGACTATTCTATTCTATTCAAAGTTAAAGCAGCAATTCTGGCAAAATATTAAATTACACCTGATACTTACTGCAGAAGATTCCGGTCCCTCAAGTTTGAGCCTGGTGAAACTCCAAGAGAGCTGTATGTGCATCTAAAAGACCTTTTTTGCAAATGGGTTAAGCCAGAGAAATCAACAGTTAAAGAACTAGTTGACACTATTATTCTTGAACAGTTCCTGAGGATGGTCCATGCAGAGCTGGAGATCTGGATCAGAGAGCATGACCCCAAGACAGCAGAGGAAGCTGCACGCCTGGCCGGCATCGTCACATCAGCCAGAAAAGGAAGCTGAGCTGCCACCTTTGGCTGGGAGAACCACCAGGTCCATTCAAGTAAGTCCTCTGGGGGTAAACAGGGGCTTGGTCAAGTCACGAGGTAGATGGTTTTCAAGTGATGGGCAGTTTACTCCCCAGGCCACAAGCTATGCTAAAAGTCGATGTCAGGTGTTACCACTGTAATGGTTTAGGGCATAGAAAACCATTTTGCCCAGCTTTGAGCCACACTAAACCATCTTTCCTTTATTCTGCTCCAAGGCCAGCTACAGTGGGTACAGTGAGGGACGCAGGCCATGCAGCCCCAGTTCTGATCAATTGAAAGCGTGAAATAGCATTACTTGACTCTGCAGGTTTTCAGACTGTAGTTTTGTCCGGTTTGGTCCCCAGAGATAAATGGAGTAAAGACAGATCACGGATAAGCTGTATTCATGGAGATGAGCATGTTTATCCTACAGCTGAAGTTTATCTGACTGTGGGGGGGGGCAGACTTTAATGTTGCCTGTGGCATTAGCTCCAACATTGCCATACACTCCAGGCCAGTGGTTCTCAACCTTTTTAAGTCGCGACCCCCAATTCAATATGCACTGCTGTCCGCAGTTGAATACATTGTGATCTCGTTGATCTGCTCTGTACATGCGACATCTATTGCACGTCTGTCCGTCCTGGGAGAGGGATCCCTCCTCTGTGGCTCTCCCTGAGGTTTCTTCCGCATTTTTTTTTCCCTGTTAAAAGGGCCTTTTTTTGGGGGCAAGTTTTTCCCCACTCGAATCGAGGGTCGAAGGACAGAGGGTGTCGTCTCTGTACAGATTGTAAAGCCCTCTGAGGCAAACTGTGATTTGTGAATTTGGGCTATACAAATAAAATTTGAATTGATTTGACCCCCCCCCACCCCACCCACACACAATCAATACACCGTAGGCTACGTCGAATTTACAAATCAGACAAGCACTTATGATCACACTTCAGCTATTAGTTTCTTTATCATTTTATTTTGAAACACTTTTGAATATTTTCAAACAAGAGTCTGACTTTTCACGTGAGTTACAGACCGACGATGGTCGCTACATCCCATCATATTGCTGGTAGTTGAGCCGGTTAAAATGTAAACAATTAACGCAAACTTTTTTTCTTTTTAATGAAATAAAATGATAACCAGCACATGCTAATTAGGAAGCCTTAACAAAACACACTGGGGAGAAAAACTGCCCATGTTTCATTTTAAACATCTATGTTGCTGAGAGCTTAAACATGAAAAAGAACGTCATAACATTGTGTCATAACAACAACTTAACAAGTTTTGTTAAAACAAACTCCTAACTCTATAAATGTTGTCTTCTTTTTTTTTTCTTCACAAAGCCAAATAGCTGCAACCACTATGTAATGTGATGGCTGGGCCTTTTGTTTGCCTCTTGTTTGAACAGAGCAGCTGCATTCTTGGCTTTATGTTAGACACGGCCACGCGAAGATCACTCTCAACTCTGAGGAGTCGTGATCTGTATTTGTTTTTCAGTATTCATCTGTATTTTGTTGTCATTCATCTGTATTTTGTTGTCAGTGCAGAAAAGGTCTTTTCACACAGATATGTGGATGCAAATGGAAATAGTACATCGGTTGCAGCTTTTGACAGTGCTGCGTACTTTGTTGCTACTGACAACCAGGACTCTTCCAGTGCGCATGCCGAGATAGCAGTCTGTAACGTGCGGTCAGAGGAGAGATCTAGCAGGGCGTCCTGCAGCTCTGATGGCAGGTGATGTGCGGTGGAGGTGGTGAAAGGCTGGCATATCCAGTCGTACTTTTCCGGCGTGTCATCATTTGGGAAGTACTTATTGAAACTTTCAAGCAGGCTTCTGAGGTGAGAGGCAATAATTCCTTTCATAGTTTGAATGGTTATGTCGTAACTCTCCATAAAGTCATCAAGCTCAGGGAACATTTCAACACTTCCCCCTTGCACTCGCACAGCCCACCACTTCAGCTTTCTCTTAAATGCCATGACCTTATCAGAGAGAATAAGGACATTTGTGTTTGGGCCTTGTAGGGACAAGTTTAAGCTGTTTAGTTTGTCAAAAATGCTGGCTAAATATGCGAGGCTCGTGACCCACTTTGGGTCAGTCAGATAGTCAGCAAGGGGAGAACTACAGTCTGATAAAAATATGCGGACCTCCTCACGCAGTTCAAAGAGCCTCGTTAAAACTTTGCTGTGAGAAAGCCACCTGACCTCTGTGTGAAAGAGAAGTCCTTCGTGGTCTGATCCCATTTCATGACAGAGTGTGGCAAAGAGTCTGCTTTGCAGTGGCCGTGATTTAATGAAATTGACAATCTTAACTGATGTTTGGAGGACACCTGCCAGCAAGTGCTTCCCTGTGGATCATACAGTGCAGAAATTTCACATGGGGGCTACCTCTAACACGCAGGCCCTCAAACCTTTTCTTGCCCCCTGCATAGCTCCAGCTCCATCTGTGCACACAGAGACACAGCTCTCCCATCTCAGTCTCTCTTTTTGTATGTTACTGTTGAGCTTGTTGAAAATGTCCCGTCCAGTGCATGTTCCCTCCATTGATGAGCAAAACAACATGTCCTCGTAGCTGTACCTCACAAAGGCCAGCAGCTGCGCATCTCCTGACACATCTGTGCATTCATCAATTTGCTCTTCCTCACTCTGTCAATGAGTTGCTCTTTAATGTCATTTGCTATGTCCTGAATGCGGCGCCCCACGGTGTCATTTGACAGGGGAATGGTTAAAGAGTGTTAGATATTTTCTCCCCATGCATTGCTCTTGTGATTGCTACAGCTGCGGGACGGATGAGACTCTCCGCAATCGTGTGAGCCTTTTTCGATTGAGCCACCAGATATGCGACCTCATATGAAGCTGCCAGGGCCTTAGCAGGGACTGTAGAATATTCACTCACCACTGTTTTTTGCCTTTTTAGTTCTTGCTCCCTGCGCTGAAAAAAATCAATTGGCTTATAAGTTAAGCTGCTGTGTTTTGTCTCTAAATGTCTTTTTAGTTTTGCTGGCTTCAAGCTCTCAGTGCCATATGTTTCTCAGGTGGTGGTTCTGGTGGCTGATCTTGGGACCCCTGCTGCTGCTGCTGACTGTCTTGTGCTGGAACACTTTTTCTTTTAAGCCATCGCTCCATTTTTCCAGCTAGCAAACTTGCTGCAGCTGTGGCTAAAACAACAACGCGCCTTTTTTCTCTCTCTTTTTCTTTTTTTATTTCCCCCCACGGTGAGAGGCGGGGTAGAGAGAGAGCCGTGTCTGTATGTGTGAATGAGAAGGGCAGACATGCAACTGGTTTTGAGTAATAAAATGCCTGTTTGAGACCAACCGCTCGTCGTCCTTGTAACATCCGGTTGGACGCTCATTATTTTGCGCATTTATATTTTTCCAAAATGATTTGGCGACCCCCAGAAATCATCTCGCGACCCCAATTGGGGTCAGGAATGGCTGCTCTAGGCGATGATGTACCCACACTCTATGACCTTATGACCCCGCCAATATGCAAACCTGACGGGAGCAGTGAGGAGGATCAGAGTTCAGTAGCCGATTTCAGTGAGCCATTGAGTGATTCAGTCACATTGCCTGTGTCACCACCAGAGTGCAGAGGGAGTCCTCAGAGAGCTGCCTTTCTTTGAGGTAGACTGGGAAGCAGGGCCAGTTAAACCTCACAAGTCACAAGCACAGTGAAGACGGGAGAAGCTAAAGGGTTCACTTAGACAAGGAGCACAAAGCTCTCCTTAACCACCAGAACTGCTTGATTTTGAGTTTCCCCCAGATTTGAGCTCACTGCAAAAACAAGATGTGACACTGAAGCAGTAGTTTGAAAAGGTGACAGATGTGGAGGGTGTTCAACAAAATAACCCAAGCTGTTTAGATGATGACACCTACATGGTGAAGGAGGGTCTTCTCTATCAGAAAAGGGGAAAAAAATGAGACTTTAGCACTGCCACAACAGTTCAGACAGAGAGTTATGGAGATGGGGCATTCAATTCTATGGGCAGGTCACCTGGCTTTCCAGAAAACTCTGAACAGGATTGGAAGCTGCTTTGTTTGGCCAGGGATGTACACTCAAGTCTCTCAGTGCTGTGCTTCCTGTGAAACCTGCCAACTAACCTCTGCTAGAGGAGTTACACGTACCCAATTACAGTCTTTGCCCATCATTGATACACCTTTTGAGAGGATAGGCATGGACATTGTAGGCCCATTTGAGAAAAGTTCCTCAGGCCACCTTTACATTTTGGTCATGTGCGACTATGCCACACGGCACCCTGAAGCCTTCCCTCTCAGGTCTTTCAAAGCTAGACAAGTAGCAGATTGCCTTTTACAACTTTTTTCTAGAGTAGGCATACCCAAGGAGATTTTAACAGACTGTGGGACGGATGGGCTGATGGAGCGCTATAACCAGACACTGAAAAACATGCTGCGCAAGTTTGTGTCTCACACAGGTTCGGATTGGGACTGCTGGCTGCCATACCTGCTGTTTGCGTACAGAGAGGTCCCATAAGCATCTACGGGCTTCTCTCCGTTTGAACTGTTGTATGGGCACCAGATGAGAGGACCGCTGGACCTGCTGAAAGATTACTGGGAGAGTTCGAAGCCAGAAGGAGAAAATGTGGTAGCATATGTGGTAAAAATGAGGGAGAGACTGGAGAAGATGATGGCGCTTGTACATGAACACATGGAGTCGGCTCAACAAAACCAGAAGGTGTGGTATGATCAAAAGGCCAGAGAGCGGGTCTTTCATCCAGGCCAAAAAGTACTGTTGTTGTTGTTGCCAACCAGTGAAAGCAAGTTGCTGACTAAGTGGCATGGACCATATGAAATCAGCAAACGTGCGGGTAAGGTCACACATGAACTTTTTATGCCGGACAGGTTTAAAAGATACCAGACTTTTCATGTTAACCTGCTTGAGGAGGTCCAGGTGCGTTCAGAGCCTGTGCACCAGCAGCTTTTGGTCCGTGAGGTGCAGGAGGAGGATACTGTTGACAAGTTCTTCCCAGCTACCACCACAACAGCAGAGGGCCCAGAAGTGGACCTGTCACATCTGTCTCTCACCCAGCAGGCAGAGGCGAAGCCCCTGCTTGACCCAGAACTCTTCAGGGAGACACCAGCTTTCACCTGACTGGTGCAGCACAGGATTCGGCTGAAGGGAGATGCCCCAGTGCAGTAGAAAAGCTACAGGATTCCTGAGCGGTTGATTCCTCTGCTGCAAAAGGAAATTAGGCTGATGTTGGAGCTGGGAATAACAGTGAGTGGCAGGCCCATTGTATTGGTCCCAAAGAAAGATGGTACTCTCAGATTTTGTATTGATTTCAGATACCTGAATACAGTGTGCAGCTTTCGGTACATCACCACACTGGACCTCAGCAAGGGCTACTGGCAGGTTGCCTTAGCACCAGATGCCAAGGAGATGACAGCTTTCAGAACACCATTTGGTATGTATCTGTTTAAGGTCATGCCATTTGGTCTCCAGGGGGCGCCAGCCACGTTTTAAAGACTAATGGACCATGTTTTGAGGGATTTATCTGACTGTGTGGCTGCATATTTGGATGATGTAGTTATTTTCAGCCAATCATGGGAGGAGCATATGGTGCACCTGCAACAGGTGCTGCAGAAAATAGAGGCACCCCCATCTACCCCTCAGACACTGTCATTAAGTTTGCCGATGACACGACTGTAGTTGGCTTGATCTCAGAGGAGGATGAGACAGCTTACAGGCATGAGGTGGATCATCTCATACAGTGGTGCGGAGCAAACGACCTCATCCTCAACACCTCTAAAACCAAGGAGATGATCGCTGACTTCTGTAGGACTAAGGTGGAACCGTACGCACCCCTCCACATAAATGGGGAGACGGTGAAGGATGTAGAAAAGCTGAAGTTTCTGGGAGTCACACTGTCGAACCAGCTGGCATGGACGAACAACACCATGCAGCTGGTCAATAAAGCTCAACAGAGACTTTTTCCTGAGGAAACTGAAGCGGGCCAAACTACTCCTCAACTTCTACAGAAGCACCATCGAGTCCATCCTGACCACCAGCGCCACAGTGTGGTACGCCAGCTGTACAGCCGCGGAACGCTACAGTCTCTATCGTGTGGTGAAGGTGGCTCAGCGCGTCATCAGGTTGAAGCTCCCCGAACTGGACACCATTTACACAAAAAGGCTCAACAAGAAAGCCCTCAGCATCCTTAGAGACACCCCACACCCGGTCACTCCATGTTTGAGCTGTTACCATCTGGCAGAAGGTTCAGGACAATCAGAACCAAAACAAACAGACTAAGAAACAGCTTCTACCCCAGAGCCGTTGCCTACATCATCCCACTTCTATCATAACAGTCACTGTTATACACACGCATGTTATACATGCTGCTGCTATCACTTATTATTATTATTATTATTATTATTATTATCATTATTTGAAGCTGCACTGATACCTTTCTGCTGCACAGACATTGTATTTTATATATACTGCTGCTCTTGTCTTGTTCTGTTGATCTCCATGTGTGCCTTTTATGTTTTTTAATTTTTTTTAATATATGTTTTATATTGTCTAACTAATTGTCTTTTACCGAGAATAGTCTAACAAAGTTTCATTGTACACCCAGTATAATGACAATAAAAGATTCATTCATTCATTCATTCATTCATTCATTCATTCAGACGGACACTTTTGGAGTGGGCCTGGGAGCAGTGTTTCTGCAGGAGGTGGAAGGAGAGGAGGTGGTGGTGGAAGGAGAGTCGGAAGCTGCTGGACAGAGAGACAAAGGTACTCTACAGTGGAAAAGGAGTGCTTGGCGATGAAGTGGGCCATCGACACCCTCAGATATTATCTGCTGGGGCGGCACTTCTTCCTGGAAACTGATCATCGGTCTTTGCAGTGGCTTTATCGCATGAGGGATGCCAACATGCACATCGCTAGGTGGTACCTGGCCCTGCAGCCCTATGACTTCACGGTGCACTACAGGTCAGGGAAGTCAAATGTGGTGGCGGACTGTCTGTCCAGAATGTCAGAGGAATGAGGTACTGTTCTCTTTGGGGAGAGGGAGGAGGAAATCTGACGAAGAGCACATCGTCACCAGGCTTTGCACACATGGCACCACGCACTATGGACTGAGTGTGACTACATATGCAGAGGAGCAACAGCACTTTATTGGAGATTTGCACAATACATTTTAACACTGTTTTTTGCACATTTGTATGGATATGTTTATCGTATTTATTGAACGTTTATTGTCCTTGGTCGGGTCTTGGTTTTACAGGTGGGTGATGTGTGGGCCACGCAGCTCCACCTAGAGCAGCGGGACAGAGGGTTAAAGGTGCATATTAAATGTGTTAATTCCTTCAACAAGGAGCTAAGCTAAGAATGTGTATTGTGTTGCTCAATAAGTGCATGCAGTGAAGAAGTCAAGTGTATTGTTTACTCACCAGTGTTTGTCTTCAGGGTGTGCAGGCAAAAGGCTTCCCCCAGGAAAAAAGACAAAGTGGGATGTGTATTTTTGTTGTTAGGGGAGGCAAATGAGGGTGTGTATTTGTTACTGATAAGGTGGTGTAAATATAGGAATAAAAATGGTGGGTTAAACATGTTGATAGGCAGTGGATCCCTGTGGATGGAATCTTCCAGGGTCATTAGCTGTGACACCCTATAAATGGGGGCCATTTTAACAACCTGGGGGAGGTGGTACTGATGTGTTATGCTGTTTGCTGAGGTGGAGGAATAAAGAACCACCTCTGTGACCCACCTTAAACCTGCCTGTGGATAATTTTTTGCTGTACCATCCAGCCGTAATTGTGGTCATTCTCACATGTCTGACTGAATATTTTGTATTTCATAGAACCATCAGCAGAGTAAACTATTGCAGCTGATGAGGGGGATAACATCCCACCAACACACAAGAGACGCAAACAACCATCAGCAGAGGATGGAGCATCTGGAGTCGGTGCCAGGAAACCTTCTTCCAAAAGTGAATTTTGAAACATTTTCATTTATTTGGAGTAACATAAGTAGATCTGGGTGTGTAAAATAAATTTAAAAAACGCACGCCTCAGTCTGGTGGCACCCTAGTACATTTAGTCAAGTAATGTATTTAATTACAAATTTGAGATACTTGTACTTAAATTTAGCCTTTTCTTTTCATATTACTTTTAAAGTTCCACTTTACTACATCTTAGAAGCAAATATTGCACTTTTTACTCCACTACATTTATCTGACAGCTATAGTTATTACCAGTTACACTGGAAATTATTATTTTTTTGCACAAAAATGAAGGGCTTATACAATATGGTTTGTTATAAATTCAAGTATTCATCAGTTTTTACATATATTGCTTATATTTGATTAATCAGTTGATTGACAGAAAATTAATTGATAACAATTTTGATAGTGGTTTCAGTTATTTTTCCAGTAAAATCATGTGGTTGCCGCTTTACAGCTGGTATGACATTTGCTGCGTTTCCTTTAAATCATTTCATTGTATTTATAATGTTCAGGTTTGGACTGGACATTGTGAAGGTGTCACTTGGGCCTCTGGCTTACTGTGACCACAGTTCTCAATATTTTTACCGATCAAAGGATTAATGGAGAAAACAACCAGCATGAAAATAACCATCGGTTGCTGTCCTAAACAAAATATTACAAAATCCTACCTTTACGTTATTGTAATCATTCTTAATGCCGGTCATCGGGTCAGAATTTCTGTTATCTGGTTAGATTAGTCATAAAATGGAAACTATTTTTCATGGTGGAGTGCTGAGGATGAATCGAGTCTCACAGCCTGTGGAAAGAAGCTTCTTGTTAGTCTAGTGATGCAGCACTAAAACAAACAAGCTGGTCAGGCCTGGTATTATTTGTTGTGAGCGCCTGTTCATAAGTGGACAGCTCCAAGTACAGGTGTGAATGCCTTAGGATTTTATGACTCAGACCGCAGTCAGTGGTGGTCTTGGCCACACGTGACCACATTCTTTTAGCACTGTGTAAGCACATGTGTCCTGGACCAGATTGAAGCACCGCCTGTTCAACTGATATTTTCTGTAGAGTGCTGATCACACTAAGACTCATTATGGGCATAGCCCCTTCAGAAACGTCCATAATGCAAAATAATTAATAGAATAAATGTCTGAGGTAAAACACAGCCCTCTATGCACTCTCCCCTCTCCTCCTCTCCTCTCCTTAGCAGCGGCGGTTCAATTTCAACAGTGGGGGGGACCCCTGGTGGAACGAGGAAGATGTAAGACACGTTTCACAGAGGCTCCGCTGGAATGATATTTTTTTTTTTTTACACTTTTATATTACACTTTTGTATTTTTTCGGCCAGCTTTAAGCCTTAATACTGCAGCCTTTTACTATAGGTAAACTTATTTTTTTACTTGCGGACACTCTATGATGGCAGGCCGAGGGAGAAATGATGCTTCTAAAACAGGCTGCGACAGGCCCCAGCCATCACCTGAGCAGCTAGATGCTAATGCTAATGCCACTGTGGCGAGAGCGGGTCTGAGTGTGTGTTTGTGTGAGCGTGTGTATGTGTAGTGTGTGTCGTCAACAACGCCACCTGGGATTTTAACCCAGGAAATAGCCATACAAGGCCAACACTAGGGCTGCAACTAACGATTATTTTGGTTGTCGACTAATCTAACGATTATTTTTTCGATTAGTCACAATTATTTTCGACTTTACCTCATATTCTCAGAGCAAATTAAAAACCCATGAAACATGTATTTGAAAACATAATATTTTGAAACAACTGCATTTTTAAATTGTTATTTTAATGAAACATAAATTGACAAAATAATACATTAAAGTGCAAGTTGTGATAACAAAAACATAATGTACAAATAACTTTACTATACTATAACTATACCTTTTTGAAATAGTGCTGCCAAGTCCAAAATTTCAAATAAAACTAGTAAATGTAAATAAAATTTAAAAAAATCCAGTACAAATGACTGTATAATTCACAAATTCTTCAAATTGCAATGCAGGAATGTGAGCATATCAACATACTCAGGTGTGAGGCTGGCTCTCTTCTTGGAGGTTATGTTCCCAGCAGCTGAGAACAGTCGCTCAGAAGGAGTAGAAGTGGCAGGAATGCACAAGAATGACCAGGCTAATGATGCAAGACTTGGATATTTTGCTTCATTTGACTTCCACCAAGATAGGGGATTAAAGTACATCAGTACCTGCAATGGGACAACAGATGAAAATTAGGCTTGTGAAAAAGTATGGCATGTTACAGTTGATGTTAAATGTTAATTAATAAGAACTGTTCTTATTTAAACACATAAATCTTGCCTCGTTGGTGATAGCTTGGTTGTGAGCATCCTGTTCAGCAGTCTCACTGTCAGTATCTGTTGAGGAGTCACATCCAAACAGTGAATCAAGAGACCCATTTGAAGTTCTCTTAGCACATGTAATGGCTTCCTCATTCTCACTGGCACACTGCCTCTTTGCAGTTTCTTCTTGCATGGACTGTAAGGCAAGAGATTGGACTTTACTTTGAAATTTCTGACACCAGGTTCAGTGTTCAGTTTCTGAAAACGCGGGTCCAGTGCAGCTGCAATGATCTGTGTGTTTGTGTTGTCATCTTTGACAGTGACTTCTCTGGACCAGCGTGCAGTTGTCTCCTGTGAAGCAGCTGCCTGGAATGCCAGAAACAGAAGCTGTATCATAGGTGGTCTGAGTGGACTTCTGAAGCCCTCTGACCAGAGGAGGCAGGGCAGAGGCGGTAGCATAGGTTTCACCACTCAGGTAGACAGTGGCACTTTCAAAGGCCTGAAGAGCTTTTGCCAGTTCCTCAAGCAAGGCCGACTGGTCTGGTTTCAGGTCGAGATGCTGTTTCCCTTTCTGTGTTACTGTTTGGGTTAGACAATGTTGCAGTCAGCGGCCATCTCTGTTCTAGCAGACGAGTCACCATGTAAAAGGTGCTATTCCACCTAGTAGAGACATCTTGGATAAATTTCTTCTCTGGGATTCCCATTTGTTTCTATTTGGTCTTCAGCTTGCTTGAGGCTAGTTCACTTCTTTTGAAGTGCTCTACAAGACACCTCGCTGCTCCTAGTGTTTTAGTGATCTGAGGATGTTTCAGAGCATGACCGATCACCTATTGTGGCCAAGTGTGGCCTGCACAGCGGACTGAATTCCACCCATGCTTTTCTTTCAAAATGTTTGCAGCCAGCACTGTGTCAACATTGGAGCCATTGTCATGGACAACAGCCACAATCTTGCTAGCAGGGACCTCAAACCTTGCCATGGCATACTCAATCCATGCAGCAATGTTAACTCCAGTGTGTCGTTCTTCCAGTGGCATGGTGGTGAGGCAGAAGCTAGTGAGTTCCCAGTCATCACTTAAAGTGACAAGTGATGCCAAAATATGCCTCTGTGGCAATACTGGTCCAGGCATCAGCTGTCAGGGCAATCTTGCTCTTAGTTGATTTAAGGACGTCTATAAGATAGATTAATGTTGAGTCGGTGTGTAGCTATGCCAAAACAATGTCGGACTCCGTAGTTTTCTCCGGGCCCCTGCCAAACCTAACCAGTGATGACATGTTCAGCCGCATGTCATCATTCAACCGCTGGCTGTCAAGGTGGTGTCCAGCAAACGATGTGGGCTTTGTTGATAATTGGCGGACTTTCTGGGGAAAACCTGGTCTCATTAGGAGAGACGGCATCCATCCCACTTTGGACGGAGCGGCTCTCATCTCTAGAAATTTAACCCATTTCATTAGCCAACAACCAGCCTGACAACCCAGAGTTGAGACCAGGAGGCAGAGCTGCAGTCTTACACGCTTCTCTGAGCTTCCATTAGATCAGTTGCTCCATTGAGACTGTGTCTGCCCCCCGACCACCTAAATTAATTAAATTAATCAAATCAAAAGTCCACAGAAGAGGAGTTGTGCATGAAAATCTAATAAAAATTAACAGCAACTCTGCAATCTCAAAACAAGACAAGAGAATTAAATGCGGACTCCTAAATATCAGATCCCTGTCATCGAAAGCTGTACTAGTAAATGACTTAATTTCAGACTGTAATATTGATTTATTCTGTCTTACTGAAACTTGGCTGCATCCTGAAGAATATGTCAGCCTGAATGAATCCACTCCACCCAGTCATATTAATACTCACATTCCTCGAGGCTCCGGCCGAGGAGGTGGTGTTGCAGCTATTTATGACTTAAGTCTGTCAATCATTCCTAAACCTAAATTAAATTATAACTCATTTGAAAGCCTTGTTCTGAGTCTTTCACATCCAACGTGGAAAACTTTACAGCCAGTTCTATTTGTTGTAGTGTATCGAGCACCTGGTCCTTACTCAGAGTTTTTATCTGAATTCTCTGAGTTTTTATCAAGTATAGTCCTCAAATCAGATAAAGTAATTATTGTAGGTGATTTTAATATTCATGTGGATGCCGTTAATGATAGCCTTAGTACTGCATTTATCTCATTATTAGACTCCATTGGCTTCTCTCAGTGTGTACATAAACCAACTCACTGTTTTGACCACACCCTTGACCTTGTTCTAGCTTATGGTATCGAGATTGAAAATCTAACAGTTTCTCCACAGAATCCTCTTTTATCAGACCATCACTTAATAACTTTTGAAGTTCTATTACTGGACTACACACCATTAGGCAAAAACTCCTTCACTAGATGTCTATCTGATAGTGCTGTAGCTAAATTTAAGGAAATTATACCGCTGGCACTAAATTCAATGCCATGTCTTAATATAATAGAGGACTCCTCCGCTAACCTCAGTTCCTCACAAATCGATCATCTTGTTGATAGCACTGCAGGCTCATTGCGAACAACACTGGACTCTATTGCCCCCCTGAAAAGGAAACCTATAAAGCACAGGAGGTTAGCACCCTGGTATAACTCGGATACCCGCAAATTGAAGCAAACATCACGGAAATTTGAAAGGAAATGGCGTTCCACCAACTTGGAAGAATCCCGCTTAGCCTGGAAAGATAGCCTTAAAATATATAGGAAGGCCCTCCGCAATGCCAGAGCAAGCTATTACTCGTCATTAATAGAGGAAAACAAAAACAACACCAGGTTTCTTTTCAGCACTGTAGCCAGGCTGACAGAAAGTCACAGCTCTACTGAACCATGTATTCCTACAACGCTCAGTAGTAATGACTTCATGAGCTTCTTTAATGATAAAATTTTAACTATTAGAGACAAAATCCATCATCGCTTGCCCTCAACTGGCACTATTGTATCTTTAAACACAGGAACCTCAGAAACAGTTGTAAATTCTGACTTATATTTAGACTGCTTCTCTCCCATCGACCTCCACCAACTAACTTCGATGGTTTCTTCATCTAGACCAACAACTTGTCTCCTAGACCCCATCCCAACTAGGTTGCTGAAAGAAACTTTACCTTTAATTAGCACATCTCTACTAGAAATGATCAACCTGTCTCTATTAACAGGATACGTACCACAATCCTTTAAACTAGCTGTAATTAGACCGCTCCTTAAAAAGCCTAATCTTGACCCAGAAGCTTTAGCCAACTATAGACCTATATCCAACCTCCCTTTCCTCTCCAAGATCCTTGAGAAAGCGGTCGCCAACCAGCTATGTGACTTTCTTCATAAAAATAGTTTATATGAGGATTTTCAATCAGGTTTTAGAGCACATCATAGCACAGAGACGGCACTGGTGAAAGTTACAAATGACCTCCTCATCGCTTCTGACGAATGACTTGTCTCTGTCCTGGTCTTACTAGATCTTAGTGCTGCATTTGATACCATTGATCATCACATTCTACTACAGAGACTGGAACACTTAATTGGCATTAAAGGACCCGCATTAAACTGGTTTATGTCCCATTTATCGGATCGATTTCAGTTTGTACATGTTAATGATGAGTCATCCCTGTATACCAAGGTTAGTCATGGTGTTCCTCAAGGCTCCGTGCTTGGACCCATACTATTCACCTTATATACGCTCCCTCTAGGAAATATAATTCGGAAACACTCCATAAACTTTCATTGTTATGCAGATGATACACAGTTATACCTATCAATAAAGCCAAATGAAACTAATCAGCTTACTAACCTCCATGCATGTCTCAAGGACATTAAGACCTGGATGACCTGCAATTTTCTGCTGTTAAACTCAGATAAAACCGAAGTTATAGTACTTGGTCCTAAACACCTTAGAGATGCATTATCTAATGATATAGCGAGTTTGGATGGCATTAACTTGGCCTCCAGCACCACCGTCAGGAATCTGGGAGTTATCTTTGATCAAGATATGTCCTTCAACTCCCACATAAAACAAATTTCAAGGTCTGCATTTTTTCATCTATGTAACATTGCAAAAATCAGGCCCATCCTGTCTCAAAAAGACGCAGAAAAGCTAGTCCATGCATTTGTTACGTCCAGGCTGGACTATTGTAATTCTCTATTATCAGGCTGCCCTAACAAGTCTCTAAAGAGTCTCCAGCTGGTCCAGAATGCTGCAGCACGTGTACTGACAGGAACTAAGAAAAGAGATCATATTACTCCTGTATTGGCCTCTCTGCACTGGCTCCCTGTAAAATCAAGAATAGAGTTTAAAACCCTTCTCCTCACTTACAAAGCTGTTAATGGTCAGGCACCATCATATCTCCAGGAGCTCATACTACCCTATCACCCAACTAGAGCATTACGCTCCCAGAACGCAGGATTACTTGTAGTTCTTAAAGTCTCCAAAAGTAGAATGGGAGCCAGAGCCTTCAGTTATCAAGCTCCTCTTCTGTGGAACCATCTTCCTGTTTTGGTCCGGGAGGCGGACACCCTCTCTACCTTTAAGAATAGACTTAAGACCTTCCTCTTCGATAAGAGCTTATAGTTAGGGCTGGGCCAGGACAGGCCCAGGCCTGTCTTGGACCAGCTCTTAGTTATGCTGCTATAGGCCTAGTCTGGGGGACAATGACACACTGAGCTTCTCTCTCCTCCCCTCTCCTCTCCTCTCCATCTGTATACATTATGCCTGTATACATGCCCCATCTCTGCATGTCACTGACTTACTTCTTCCCCGGAGTCCTTGTGCTTTCTAGTCCTACAGGCTCCCATGGATCCTGGCCGCGCCCGGGTCGTGGATCGTGGATGCGCCCACTGCTATGGCCCTGCCTGATCGTGGATGCGCCTACTGCTATGGCCCTGCCTGATCGTGGATGCGCCTACTGCCATGACCCTGCCTGACACCCACCACTACTGTCTCTAATATTAGTCACATCTCTGTTACATACGTTCCACTACTATTATTGTAATGCATTACTACATACCATCCTTACCATTAATCACTACTACTGTTATCACTAGTAATCACATTTCCATGTGCATTTCATTATTATTGCTGTAATACATCTTAATGTACTTTCACTCCTGTCAACCATCGCTTATAATTGAATACATTGTGATCTCGTTGATCTGCTCTGTACATGCGACATCTATTGCACGTCTGTCCGTCCTGGGAGAGGGATCCCTCCTCTGTGGCTCTCCCTGAGGTTTCTTCCGCATTTTTTTTTTCCCTGTTAAAAGGGCCTTTTTTTTGGGGCAAGTTTTTCCTCACTCGAATCGAGGGTCGAAGGACAGAGGGTGTCGTCTCTGTACAGATTGTAAAGCCCTCTGAGGCAACTGTGATTTGTGAATTTGGGCTATACAAATAAAATTTGATTTGATTTGATGTCATTGACTATCATGTTGACGATGCTTTCTGTCAAGACTTGAGCCATTGGAGGGGTTCATGTGCCTCTTCTGACAACAAAGTCATCTACACGCCTTTTCTTGGCACTGGAACTACTAAAAGAGAGAACAAAACAGAATTGTGTATCATTTAAGAAGCTGAAATCTATGCATCATCACGTTGTCATGCCTGATAGTAATTATTACAGTTTTTAATTGATTACATATCTTACAAATGAATTATTATTGTTATAAATCATTGCATTAAGTGGAGGTTTACTATTCAGTGTCTTATCCAATTTATATTATTACTGTTTTGTACTGATTTAATATCCTACACATGAATTATTACTGATATTGTTGCTGTCAGACAAAAACCTCTTATTTGCAAATTTGACTTTTTTCGACTATTTTTTTATAATCGATTTTACTGGCCACCCTTCACGTCTGTATACATTATTAACCAATGAATGTATTCAAAGAGCTTATCTCCAGCCGGCCTCTTGTCATGTTATGATGCACGGCAGAGCTTGGGTTCACGACAACCGCAGTTGTTGTCATTCGAGATCTGTTGCATTTTTAATAACTTTGAATTTTAATAAATCACTTTTTGGTTGCACACTATTGGATGAATATGTCCATTTCCGTTCTATTTGCTCGTAGGTTTGTAGCTTACTACCTACAGTTGGTACTAGTTTCAAATAGAGGTTTCCCTCACGGAAAGCGTGATTCACGCGTTGCGTGAAATTGTAGGTCACATTGTAGCCACTAGGTGGAAGCATCATACTGAAATGCAGCTCAAAAGATTTGGGGATAATTCCACATTTGACCACAACATAGCTGCAATGGAGAGTGGCGCTGTTCATAGGCCATAGGCTACTTAATTTGCAGCTGTGGTCGAGAGAGCTAGAGAGTGAATGGAGAGAGGGAGCGCTACGCCGGTAAATCAGATCAATGTTGTTTTTTATTGTTTCACAGTGGTTACGTTCAACAGGATCAGTGGTTCTCATGGGGGTCCTGTCCCCCTCCATATTTTTGATCTCTCCTGTAGCCTGGCCGGGTCTGGCTCCAAGTTTTAGCAAATTGTCTCATATCTATTTTCTGCAAGTTCTCGTGAATGTAACAATCCACTTATAGCCCACGATCGCTCGTTTAAACAGTCTCTAAGCTGCTTCGGTCGTGCCAGCAGCCTGGACCCGATGCAGCTGGACTCACGAGCGGAGCATTAATGCACATCTGTCTGCAGCTGCTCCAAACACACAATTTGAAGGGACAGATTAGATGTTAATTTTGTTAACAGTGACTTTGTTGATACTACTTTAATCGTAGAATGGAGCCACAACGGGCTGATTTCAGCCAAGAGCAGCAGGTTGTTTTAATGGAAAGTAGGCTATGAGCGATACAAAAAAGCTGATCACAGCCTGAAGCAACAGTGTTGCTGCAAATATAACAAGAGGAGGCTGCTTTTAATTTCTGACAGCTGAACATTGCGCTTTTAAATATGAAGCTTACCCAAACAAAAAACTAGAGCAACAACTGTCATTTTTTAAATTGTGTTTTCATATATTTCACCGATTGTAATAGAATGCGAGTGTGTTTTATTGAAAGCGAGACTGGGTGTGTGTATGAAAATCGCTACAGTGAACTGGTGCTTTGGTTTTTAGGTGCTCTACAATCTCATAGTTTCAAAGAAAATGGATTGATTGATTTATACTTAACGAAATGAAACGAAAACAATATATATTATATTACTATATTGTTGCAACTTTAGAAAATATAATCCAGGGGAAAAAAGGCTTACAAACATGGACCAAAACAGCTCAGTAATACGCACAAAAATCCAAAAGAAACGAAAATGAACTAAAAAAAATAACTAAACATCATGAAGTGGTCTCAATCTGTGTTTTACGCATGCCTCTGTGCATCTGGCACATGTGTCTTGGAGTTCTGAATGGAGGCTGTATGTTCAGCTCCCCTTACATGTGAAATTTATTACATGAAACACGACGAAATTTCTTCACTTATGAACTGAAAAGTGTGAGGAGAGCTACTGTAGGAACCGGTTTTTCTGTTCAAAGCAAACAGCTGTGTGAAGTACTGTGGGGGGCAGGACTTTTGTCTGACAATGTACTTGAGTGAAGTATCCACAAACACACCCATTGGTCAGTGTAAGTGTGACTCCATCTCTTTTTACTTTTTAAACACACACTAAAATTATGGAGCGTGAGCATGTAGTTGACGCGTGTCTTAGGCCACAAAAACTCCACAGTTCTTTCTCACGTGGGTTTATTGAAACCTTTATTCAAGTTACAACAAAAAATAAAACTGTAGCAATCCAAAATCAGGCAATAATCATTAGCACGGTCAAAAACTAGTGTGCTCTCCTCGCCTCCATAATCATCACTGAACCAAAGTACGCACGCATCACGTTACGCACATCTCAGCCAATAAGAAGAGCGCAGTTGTTATTAACTAATAGGCACTCTTATAACCTCAAATATACAAAATCAGAATAAATCCAACAAATCTAAATTATTTATCACCTTATGTGTAATATACAAAATGGCTCCTACAGTCAGAGATAAATGGAGGATGCTAATGTGTTACATTGTGTCCAGCTGTCGTCACAGCAATTATTACAAGCACACCTATTGGTCAGAGATAAATGGAGGCGCTAATATGTCTATTAAGCTCATTACTTTCAATAGAGCCGAGAAGATGGAACATAGGAAAATATTTTTCATTCTAGTTTTAGAGGCTGCATTTAAAAAATATATATATAAAAAAATAAAGTTATTACTTTACATCACGTTCATAAGATGTGTAGTGACTGGAATTCAGACTTCCCAAAAATATAAGATATATACATGGTAGCCTACGTGCTTCAAATAAAACATTTTTGTTTAAAAAATCGACAGGTATACAGAACAGTGCAGTATGATATACAGTAGGTAATTTAAAGCAGAGTGTGTCCTCAGATCTGCGTAGTGTGCGCATCAGTCTTTCAGCAGGAGATCCTTCGGCCCTGGGCATTTTTCGCCGTCTGCCATGCAGTCACATGCCAGTCGGTCCTCCCTTTAATGCTATGACCTGTTCAATGACTTTGTCCAAGTGATCTATGTATTTGTTGCAGGCCTCTTTGGTGAGCTTATATTTCCAAAATGACTCTATTGCGGAGATCAGTTCATCTCTGTTTTTGGGTTTGGCCTCACAGCGAATGTAGCGTTTCATTGAAGCCCAGACTAACTCGATCGGGTTCAGATCCGGCGACCTAAGAAATTTTTGCTGAGCATAAGGTTTGTTCTAAATTAAATAAAAGCCTGTCCCATACAGACGCGTGTCTCTCTAAAGGGGTCCGCTCGGCACACACACACCCTCCAAAAAAAAAAAAAAACTATTGGCAGAAGTCCGGGCCGTGAGAACCGGCAGTCTACCTCTCGTATGGATAATCCAACGGATTTGATCTGGAAAATCCCTTGTTGTGATAGACTCATGTGTTTTCATAATCTACAGTAGCCTATCATAAAGTGGATACAATCACCGCAACTCTGTCCGGAGCTTCGCTACTTTTATTTCCGTATACTTGGTAACAGTAACCCAGGTACAAGGATCCCCCCCTCCCCGCTTGACTTGAAATTAAAAAAAGTGACACAGGCTATTGCCCGTTCCTTCATGAGAAATCATCCAGCAGCACACTCAATCAAACAAGGTGGGGAATGAGAAATCTGCGGCACTACTGTACAGTAGTTCGCTCATTTTAAAAATACAGACGGGTGTGTTTCGAGCTGACGAGACTGAGGACCGAAAAAAGAGAGTGAGACGTATACTGTAGCTGCCGTCGTTACATTTGTCTCATTGAAAAACTATACTGTATTACAGTGGCGAGCGGTGACCTTTTACTGTGGTCATGCTGAAGTGTCAATACCATGCGCGCCCGTAAGGGGGGTATTTATTTATTAATAAAAAATATAATATGGTTTTTAACTACTACAGTGGAAACCGCTTATAGTGATCACGTTGGTCCAGAGTACATTTGATCACTATAAGCGGTTGATTGCTAAAACCGAATTGTTATTATTTCACTTATTTTTTTGTGCAGAACATAATCTAAATGCCAGTTGTATAGTTTTTCAATGAGAAAAATGTAATGAAACGGTCGTCAGCGCGATCCTCTCGTCAGCTCCAAACTCACCCTTCTGCACCTCAATCACAGACCACAGCTGGTTTTCCACACAGCATTTACAGTAACTCACGTGACACGTCTCAGATCAGTAGGCGCTGCTGCCGGTGTGTTTTTAAAATGAGCGAACTAGGCTAGTAGCGCCGCAGATTGACAGATCTGACACTTGTTTGACAGAGTGTTTCGAGATGGTTTTCATGAATGAACAGGCAATATGTCACTGTCAGACCGGATCGTTTGACGGGAGGGGGGGTCGGCCAGTTTTTGTGATATTTACTTCAGGAGTAGGCCGTCCACTTGAAATTATAGTTTTCTTTTCCTCAAA
This sequence comes from Pagrus pagrus, assembly GCF_965226575.1. Taxonomy (NCBI): domain Eukaryota; kingdom Metazoa; phylum Chordata; class Actinopteri; order Spariformes; family Sparidae; genus Pagrus; species Pagrus pagrus. The sequence goes on from NW_028175420.1 coordinate 170,481, forward strand.
AGTTCTCCGCGAAAACGGCACTGAACGCAAAGACTGAATAGAATTAATATTTTCACTCATTTTGACCGGGCTACACGATGAAATGAACCACTGACAGTTTCCCGCTGAACAATTCAAACAAGTCAGTTTTGCGCATGCGCGTTGGCAGATAAGCTGCTTCACTGACAGCTTTTTTGCCATTCAAAATGCTCATCTACAGTAAACACAGCCTCTAGCAGTAACTGTACTACTCTGTGTCACAGTGCGCACGCGCGAAACAAGCTGTCAGCTTTCCAGCTTTTCGCAAGCAAAACGGGACAGATTAGGCACGGATTTAAGACCAAAACAGTAGAACTAAGGTATTGTATAATTGAACACACTGCCAGATTAATATTTTCAATTATTTTTATTGAAGGGCTTGGGCATGCACTGCATTTATAGCTTATTAAGACCGCTCGCCCATGCTGTATTATTATTATATTGCATTCCCCATTTGTGCTCACTGCCCCGTGCTGCTGTCTTATGGAGGCGTCCTGCTGCTCACAGATGCCACCTGGCGGTTGTTTGGGCACATTGCAGCTTCTGGTGAAAACACAATTACTCCTCCAAAAAAAAAATCTGTGTGACTCTCCCGTGACTCATGCGTGAAATCCTCCAAATGAAACTAGTACCCACTGTACAGTGACACGTAAATTTAATACCATATATTGAAGATAGGAGGCTTCTGCTTGACAGCGACGATATGCTACAAACCACTACAAAACAGATAGGCTACGGCTGTAAGTCACTGATAACGAAGACAAATAACTTTTATCGGTTCAACTCGTGAATTTACCCTTCTGGCGTACATGCCACCACAGCTCCAGGGTGCTTACGTTTCAGGTGCTCATGCATGGCTGTAGTGCTGCCATGAAATGACAGCTGTGTTTGACAAAATTTGCACATCACATGTGAGTGACGCCGAGATCGAAAAGTGGCCAAAGGTATGTTGATTGCCGCTCAGCGGCTTATACCGATGCCTAGAGTCTTATGCCGTTCCACGGAGAGGTGGCCAAAGTTATGTCTATTGCTGCTCAGCGGCTTATACCTATGCCTAGCTTTATGCCGTTCCTCGGAGAGGTGGCCAAATTTATGTCGATTGCTGCTAAGCGGCTTATACCGATGCCTAGAGTCCTATGCCGTTCCTCGGAGAGGTGGCCAAAGTTATGTAGATTGCTGCTCAGCGGCTTATACCGATGCCTAGCCTTATGCCGTTCCTCGGAGAGGTGGCCAAAGTTATGTCGATTGCTGCTCAGCGGCTTTTACCGATCCCCAGACTCTTATACCGTTCCTCGGAGTGGTGTGCCGCTGTTATGCCGCTGATATTCCGCCGACACATGACGGTGTGTGCCGCTAGAGAGCGTTATGCTTCTGAGAGACTGTTGGATGGGTACCGTCCCCTGATGGATATGCAAATGTAATGCCACTGGGCTGGTTTTACGACAAGTGCTGCCGTAAATGTATACATTGTTGTAGTCTTTTTTGACAATGCTAACTTAACACATTGCCGTAAATAAAGGAACGTAGGCTATGTGTTTCTTTTGGATGTTATGTTGGTGGGATGTAGGCATATAGACAGTAATTACACTTGGGATTCTTGCGATATGATAGCAAAGTAATATGTCTAAATTTGGGCCTATACACTACTTAAAGCTAATGAAAGCGATAGCCTTAGCTAACATGGCTACTGTTAGCCCAGCCACCGTAGCCAGTCTGACTAATCGATAGCAGAAACTTTGAGCCAACCAACTAAACAATACTTACTGACAGGCTTCCTTTACTAGGAGAACACAAGAATACATTACTTCATATAAAATCTACTTCGACGAACATTATCCATTTCAATATTGTTTTGAAGATGTGGGTACAAAATGAATGTGTCACAAGTCACCATTAAATTTGTTTACTCATTTGGATCATTTGTTTAGGCTGAGACGTGATGTTTATAAGTGACTGTGTGCAAGGCACAAGCTAAATACATGTAGCTATACGATGCTTTCCACCTTTGTAGTAAGTAACATTGTTATGATGCAGTAAGTAGTGCAGCGGCCTTGCAGTGAAAGGAGTTTGAACTGATCATGTGAACTTTATTTATCCATTGTTTTTTTTTTCCTCTTTTGCAACAAAGACATCCTTTATCCTGTACAATGTGCAAATAAGAGCATGTCTTAATTTTGGAGCTTGACTAAGAAAACACATTGAAATGTCTTAGTTGAAAGCCAGTATTGCAAATCCTGGTGGAAATATTGTCTAAATGTGAATTTGTCATTGTTGTCTTCATATACTCAATAAAACATTTGCACTTCTGAGCCAGTCGAATGTTGTGTTGCTAGTGATTTCTGTTTAACAGAAAAATGCTCACTGGAGGATTGTTGTAGACATCGGGGCGTTTTTCTCATGAGCTTAAGAAATGAGAATGTGTAAATGTATTGACTACGCCTGGAATAGTTCACTGCTGCCAATGTCCAGATGCAGGTTCCTATATCTGCCAGAGGGTGGCACTGTAGACATTTGATGACTTGTTTTCATTCATGGTCTAACAGCCACTGAACCTAGACCTGTTTACAGTCTGGCTAGTTGTGATAAAGAAAGTGCTGAAAATGTAGCGTCTCAATTTAATTGTTACTCCTATCTTTCATCTATCGGATCATGCTATTCTACACATGTCTATGCAGCAGCATTTGTTCAGAATTAGAATCAGATTCAGAAATAGTTTATAATCCCCGAGGGGAAATTGCTCCCATTCAAAATTCAGAATATGCAGAAATAATAATAATAATAATAATAATATTAGGAGTTGAACAAAGTGTTGAATGTACTCCTGTGGCTGACCACCACGTCATGGCGTGGATGAGAGCCATTGTTCAAGATGACATGTAACTTGGACAGCATCCTCCTCGCTGACACCACCGTCAGAGAGTCCAGCTCCACTCGCAACAACGTCACTGGCCTTGCGGATCAGTCTGTTCAACCTTTTTGCGTCCGCTACCCTCAGCCTGCTGCCCCAGCGCACAACAGCATAGTATAGCACTGGCCACCACAGACTCATAAAACATCCTGAGTATAGTCCGGGAGATGTTGAATGACCTCAATCGTGTCAGAAACTAGAGATGTATGTATATATATATAATAGTTACATATACCACTCCTGCTTCAGCACACATTTCCCTGAGATCATGGTAGTATTTTCATACATTAATGTAAAACAACAATTGTGCTTCCTGCTGGAAAGCGCAGGCGCAGACACTGTAAACACGAGCACTTATTGCCAGAGACCGTACTTGCGAAGCAAAATACACGAGTGAAAGAATTGTACAATGCTTTCCATTCTCGACTCAGTGGCGTACTAGATAGCGTGACCACCCGCCCAGGAGAATACTAAGCACGAGACCGCTGATCCAAAGGGGCTGCTTTATGCAACTTTCTCTTTCTTTTGTGCCATAAACAAACCTTTTATCCTTTAAAATGTGCAAATTAGATCTTATCCTCATTTTTTTAATTTCTCACATCTAAGCCAGTATTGCAAATACTGGTGAAATGTGGTCTATATGTGAAGATTTAATCAACATCCTCATACCCAAATTTAGCCTTGTTCTAGCCTAGTCATCAGGTTTGCAATTGACGGCTATTACATGTTTATTACACAGAAAGTTGCTTGCTGGGTAGTGTATACAGCTCATCCACCGCCTCTATACAACCCCCAATATCAATTGCCTTACGTCATACCACAAACGATATGAATCATAGGCTATGTAGGCTATAGCAAAGTAGATCAGCGCTAAGCCATTACCCATAATTCAAGTGTGTTGCGTGAGGTCAGTACGTCTACCACTCTTTGATACCAGAGACAGTGTTTACCTGATGACTTGAAGACATAGCTGGTAAGTTTTGCTCGCATACAAGCTCTCACAAGGAAAAAAAAAAGTGGTTTCCATGATTTTACAGTATTCCCTACAATATTTAAGTAGTATGCTAGACTGGCAATGGAATTACTCTAACTGAAAAAGTCCGAATCACCTTGTCATAATTCTACAAGCAAGCTTACGTGAAGCCATTACCGAAGTTTACAGCCAAGTTGCAGTTGCTGTGTTCGAGTTGGAATTATAATACGTTACAATAAGTTGAGGTGAACCGTTCACTTTTTCATAAAAGCCTTAAAATAGGTGGTCAGTTGTATTGTTGTGGCCCCTCAACATTTTTAGAAATGGTGCCATCGAAAAAACGCGTAATGGCGGTTACGACGCTTTTTTTTTTCTAACAACTGTAGCCCACCTGCCAGCCTGACCTTCCAGTCATTGCAGGCAATGAAAGACAAGGGATTAATATCACAGGAGTGGTCTGACCAGTGTGAGAGCATGCATAAAGCTGCCTTAGAAAATGTAGTGGACACAGTATACCCCCTCTTTTATGGTGACATGGGATACTCCAAAAGATGGGTGTTCTTCTCTATATACACTGGCCAGATGGATAACTGGTGCAAATGTGGGCGCACTAGAGTAACCTTTGACTCAGTGTCTGGTAAGTGGAACTGCCAGTGTAGAGGGACTGGGAAATCACATTGTTGTCTCCACCGCATGCTGGCAATGTGGTGGATCTTTCAGGAATCCCCAGATCTTCTCCTGCCTAATTCAGACATCCTGATAAATGACATAGACGATCTGGAAACAGAAATACACATGTTGGAAGCTGAAATTTCAGCGTATGCCGAAAATGACAGAAATGTATGTCAAATGACCAACTATTTGTATACTAAAAAGAAAATCCCACCACTCCAGGAGCTACCAGTGGATCTCAGAAGTAAAGAGAAGGATCCCCCCAATGTTTTCTTTCCAGAAGAGACCACTTGCCCATATTGTCCGGGACCCACACCACCAGATCTACTGCCCTACAACATTATTACCACTCAGGCAACTGTTTATGGCTACACATACATTAAAAAAAGCAAGTGATGTTGATAGTTTAAAAAACATGCATCTGTTTCTGTCTGTCCTTTCTGACTGTCTGTCTGTCTGTCTGTCTATCAGTCATTATGTTACACATACTGTACATATTAAGTCTTCATCTGTGTTTGTTTGTCATCTTGTTTTCATTTGGCCCTAAATGATCTACAGGTATCTCCGTGGCCATCAAGCAGTGTCCCCTATGCAAGAACCATGTGCGTTTTCAGGACTACAAGTCTGGGTTCCACAATTTCAATGACCGTGTCTTCCTGACCCTCCCGTTATGTGAACTTCTGCTTTCTGCATTGACCGTAAGTGTTAATGTTTAGAGTGAAAATCTTTATTGAACGTCATCTGTCATGCAAATAATGATGAACTACTGCCAGGGGCCTTTGTTCTTTATTTTAAGCTACTTTTCATTGAAATTAGACACTATATAATGCTTTACGTGTTATGACATCATTAAATGTACTAACTCTCTATTTTAAGTAGTCGTTGAGGTTATTGGTAACAGAAAAGTTATGTCTCAGGACTGTTGTGTGTGACAACAGCAATTGGATGTATTTTTTTGACTCAGGTTTTTATGCATTTCTCAGAACAAAACCGCTCCTGGTCGCATGCCGTCAACCCTGTCATTCTTCAATGACAACCGTTTCCACCACCAAACTGTTCGAAGAGCTTTTCACCACTTTCTGTCATTGACAGACTTCAGATTCATGTTCAGTTGTTACCAGTGTGGGGACTGCCCTCCAGTTGTTATCGCAGATGCAAACTGGAAGGTAGCCTTTGACATACCAGGTGAGCCTGCAGTGTATACATGAACATCTAACTAAACTTAGTGTTGTTTGCAATTATGCTAATTATCAATAACAGCTATTGTTTATATCATTCTACACTGCTGTTGCTAATATGATGACTTTTTGCAGTCTCTACATTAGAAGAGGCCTGATCCAGAGGTTCTCACAGAAGAAGACCTCAGCATCAACATCAACAGCGCATGGGAACAGCTAGACAGTAAATGATCGCCGAGGGGTTTATATCAGGTTAGTTTATTGCATTAGACATTTAAAGTTCCTATCCTAGGCCCCATAACCACATTTACATGACAAGACAAAAATGGCTCAAGGAAAGGGGATGGGTTTGTCAAACAGAAACTGTTAACATTTGATTTACATTGTTCTTGTACGGAAAATTGAAAACACTTTTGGCATAACTTTGATTTGTTTTTATAAGCTACAAGTGAACTTTTGTGAGGTAATTATTAGCTTATCTGTGTACCTTCATATCAATCAATTGCCTATTCTGAAACGAAAACTGGAAAAAAGAGTGTTCTTTTAATTATGGTTTGTCATCTAATTTGAAAAAGGGAGATATCCTCGCGTTTTCACAAAATACAATAGAATTTGGTAGAATAAGACTAAATTTTTTTTATCACTCACAACCCTCATTTTTCTTCTAAGTATGCATCCAAAAGAATTGAATGGCCTGTACAGAAAATTCACACTGATCTCTCATCACTTGCCTGTGGCCAAAATTATAATCAAAGCTGGACAGGACTATACATACCTGTTATAAAAGTTTACCACATTGTTGCTCGCTTATGCCACAAGAGGGAGTATACCCTTAAGTGAGTTCTGTCCAGAGTAAACTGTTATTCACATAATTCATTTGATATAAAAAGTGCATACAGATCACAGCCATCAGTCCACAACAACGATCATGAATGCTTCCAGTACACTTTTTGCTAGAAATGCTCATTTAAAATCAGCCCAATTTCATATTTTGTAGTAATGAATATAGGACTTTTCTGTTGGCTTACTGCACATGTACTGATTTACATTTTATTTTTGGGACCAAGGTGCTGTCTTCTGTGTTGTTATTTCTTTGAGGGGATTTGTATGTTTTCCCTCATTTAAAGTCACTTATTGTGCATTTTAAGTTTTGTCAAGGTAGCCAGGACTGTGAGTGAGCTAAAGAAAAAACACGTTATTCAGAGTAACCGGAAAACAGTATAATTGGACATACATATCACACGCAGTACACAGGCCTGCATATCTATAAATTACATAGAGTATGTTGTTAATGTTAATGAAAGTTATTTTTATCATTTAAAAATATCCCCAGGTACATCAACTAGAAACCCATATGAGACCAAGACATCATACTCAACATTGGCTCCTTGGATGGGGGAGGATGTTAGAAAGGGGGACATGCTGCCAAAAACAGAGGCAAAGAAAGGCATGAAAAAAAGAAAAGAAGATTCAAAAGTGCCAGCAAAGCAGTTGGATGAAGACACGATTCTGTCCCTGCTTGAATTGAAGAAGGTGTGTTATATTGAAAATGTCAGTAGTTATTTTCGTCATTTATATTGTCTAAACAATGTAATACAAAAAAACTACTACTGTCCAAAACACCCACAGCCTCTAAAGAAAGACCTGCAAGAGGCCTGTAATGCACTTGGTGTCAGTGATGAGGGATCTGTCACTGACCTCGTGAACAGATTGGAGGAGCTCGTCAACTTCAAGGAAGTGTACCCAAAGCTTTTCTTGAAGCTGCAAGTCTTTTGCTGGAGGTTAGACTTCAAAATGAGATGTCTTTAAAATGATTATGTGTCGTTGGTCTTTTTTTCTATGTTTATGCTTTCTTTTATTATTTACAGGTGGAGTACTGCATTTCTCTTGCCCTCATGGAGTGGTCTACTATTTGAACTTTTTGTTCTGGACTGAGTCCGCTAGGGACCATGTTGATGGTTTGCTTAGTTTTAAAGCATTCCCAACATGCTATATCTCAGATGTGTCTGGCCAAGTTGCCAGACACATGAACAATCGAAGCAGGGCGATTGTGTCCACCAACCACAGACAATTTGGCAAGTGCAGCAGAAAAGAAACTCCAAATTGAAATGGCCTGGGTAAAAAACCTCAGTACACATTCCCCCTTACAACCACCAACAAAAAACGATGACCGATGGATACTGCCCCATCCAGTTACCAAAACCACTGAGAGGTACGCATTGTACGACCGTTTCCACCAGAAGAGACCAGAGGAAAGTTTAAGGAGTTTGAACTTGTGCCCCAATTTACGCTCCAAAATAAATTCATCTGTAGCAGAACAGCTGAATCGCGAGTTAGCAGCTACCAGGTACTCGCTCACCCAAATGAACGAGGTACATTTCAAGCAGACAGTGAGGATTTTGTTGGAGATGCACAACTGCTGCATTAACAACAAATTCCTTGATGACATCAGAAAACTGTCATCCGTGCCCCTGACATTGGGTCCGCTGGGCACACTGGTCTTCAGGTCTTCAGGTTTGTTTACATGTTTTCAACAGTGGTCAAATCAAATCAAATCAAATTTTATTTGTATAGCCCAAATTCACAAATCACAGTTTGCCTCAGAGGGCTTTACAATCTGTACAGAGACGACACCCTCTGTCCTTCGACCCTCGATTCGAGTGAGGAAAAACTTGCCCCAAAAAAAAGCCCTTTTAACAGGGGAAAAAAAAAATGCGGAAGAAACCTCAGGAAGAGCCACAGAGGAGGGATCCCTTTCCCAGGACGGACAGACGTGCAATAGATGTCGCATGTACAGAGCAGATCAACGAGATCACGATGTATACAATTATAATGGATGGTTGACAGGAATGAAAGCACATAAAGAGGCATCACAGCAACAACAATGAAATGCACATGGAAATGTGATTACTAGTGATAACAGTAGTAGTGGTTAACGGTAAGGATAGTATGTAGTATTGCATTACAATAATAGTAGTGGAACGTATGTAACAGAGATATGACTAATATTAGCGACAGTAGTGGTGGGTGTCAGGCAGGGCCATGGCAGTAGGCGCATCCATAATCAGGCAGGGCCATAGCAGTAGGCGCATCCACGATCCACGAACCGGGCGCGGCCAGGATCCATGGGAGCCTGTAGGACTAGAGAGCACAAGGACTCCGGGGAAGAAGTGAAGTCAGTGACATGCAGAGATGGGGCATGTATACAGGCATAATGTATACAGATGGAGAGGAGAGGAGGAGAGAGAAGCTCAGTGTGTCATTTGTCCCCCGGACTAGGCCTATAGCAGCATAACTAAGAGCTGGTCCAAGACAGGCCTGGGCCAGCCCTAACTATAAGCTCTATCGAAAAGGAAGGTCTTAAGTCTACTCTTAAAGGTAGAGAGGGTGTCCGCCTCCCGGACCAAAACAGGAAGATGGTTCCACAGAAGAGGAGCTTGATAACTGAAGGCTCTGGCTCCCATTCTGCTTTTGGAGACTTTAGGAACTACAAGTAAGCTTGCGTTCTGGGAGCGCAATGCTCTAGTTGGGTAATAGGGTAGTATGAGCTCCTGGAGATATGATGGTGCCTGACCATTAACAGCTTTGTAAGTGAGGAGAAGGATTTTAAACTCTATTCTTGATTTCACAGGGAGCCAGTGCAGAGAGGCCAATACAGGAGTAATATGATCTCTTTTCTTAGTTCCTGTCAGTACACGTGCTGCAGCATTCTGGACCAGCTGGAGACTCAAGTGGTGTGTTTAGTATATGGGAGTAGAAATATAGGAGTTGTATTATAAAAAACATTGTGACACTATGAACCACCCGCACAACTATGACAGTGAAAAACTAAAATTCTGTATTTCTGTGATCACAGCACACAGGATGCAACCTATTGCATTGCTCTTCCATTATTTAACAACCGAGGACATGCAATACACCCTTACATTATAAATAACACCGCTGTTAAGGAATAGTGCCTTTATACATGTGTAAAGACCAAATAATAATATATGGGACACTGCCACTTCCACCGCAGTGGGACACTGCCACTTCCACCGCCACCTATTGCTGTTCCAGCAGACAAGGTCCAAGACATCACTTTTCAGGCCAGCAACTACAGCATATCTGAAGAGGACAAGGTTAGTAGCTGCATCTGATGTTTTTCACATAAAAACAGTTTGAAAATCGTACAATGTGAACATAACTTTTCTCATTTTGTACTTCCATAATGATTATGAATTGTATAAGCTAATAGAAAACACTGCTGTTTGTAGAGCACTTTGAAAAGTCTTCTAACTGGATCTCGGGACGAAAATCAAGTTTTGACTAAAATCGGGAGAAAGTTCCAGATTTCAATAAAAGACATTAAGAGTGTTTGCCCTCTGGATTTACTGGACGACACCTCATGGACGATGCCGTGGCTGACAGATGATGTGAGTATGACAGTACTGTTAACATTATTAAATCTATTAAGACGTATATGTTTACAGTCAGACATGCAGTCTGACTAAAGATAAATGCTGTGGCTCATGTCAGTGTGCACTCAAGTGTGTGGTGACAATTTTTATGTGCTAAATCCTGCAAAAACTGATATCACCATCTTTTTTATTCAGGCTGTCAATTTCAGAGTGGCACAGATTACACGGGCCTGCAGTAAGGTAATATGAAGTACTTGTGTGTATGCTTTTGTCAATTCTGAACAAACACAACATCCTCAGTAAAGGTAGGAGACAGTAACACTTATAAATCTTTATCCCCACTGCACAGTCTGTGAGTTTGGCTCACTTTGACAACATTCTGTGGAGTCGGGACTGGATAAGAAATGGCCATGTCCAGGACAAAACTGTCAAACACTTAAAGGTGGGTTTGCCATTCTTGAAAGATGTATGTCTTTACAATCTGTCTTTTTAACATGGACATTTAATACTGAAATCGCTATTGTCTCCACTGCACTAGACTGCAGACCGAATATTTCTGCCAAGGCTTGTGGGTCACAGCACTCCTGAGACTGGAAACCACTTTATCCTTTGGGTAGGCCAACATGACAGCACATCAACCATGTCATAAAAATGATGTTAAACACATGTATATCACTATAATTATTCAAAAGAGATGCTTGGACCATGTTTGCTGCAGCAAAGTGTTAGCAACATGTTAAATTTGTGTGTAATTTTACTTCAAGAATTAAAGTGAACAGCAGGTAAACAGTAGCCAAAGTAGTATAAAAGTTATCACCCAAACATGCATTCAGAATGAAGAATGCAATAAACATATGATGCTATATTTGAAATACTATGCAAGAAATGTTTAACACTTATATTAATAAATAACACAAATAATAAGTGTAATGTGAGACATTTTATCAGTTACTAAAGGGGAGTTTTGCATTCCCCCATGGTAGTTGAGCTCATATTTGACATGTAAATATGCATTTTTATCTTTTAAGAAGACAATCATATTTACTCAAGTCCAGCATATAAATATAGGTCTCACACAGTGGACATGCTGCAATAAAAAAGTCATAGAACATTAGGTAAGAACATTTGTAATGATGTACTGTATAATTGATATGTTATTTTGTATAGCCTTAATGGTGTGATAAGACAGAGACTGATGGACAATATATAAATGTATAAATGCACCGATAACTTGGTTAGAAAGTTATCACTGTGGCTATCAAAAGCATTACTTTTTCTCTGTAAGACAAAACAAAAGATGTAACTGCAGATATATGTGCTTCTGGTATCTTTATGACTTAGGTACTAGACTTCTCAAACAAAGAATTGAGATTGTACGATTCTTTGAGGATTCAAACAACAATGACAGATGACGACATGGCTCTTCTGAGGTGAGAAGTGAAGACACAAAATTCAGAGGGTGGTTCAAAAATTTAGGCAAGGGAATTACTGTCATAGAAATGTGACCCCTTATGTTTTGTTATCAAAGTAATGTCTTCAGAAACCACGGAGGTCTCAAGGGATGGAAGGTCACATTCCCAAAGCAGTGGAGGCTGAGAGACCATGATAACTGTGGGATCTTTGTGTGCTCGGTAAGTAAACTGTTTCAGCTTTGTAGGAGCTGTCATCATTTGTAAAACACACAAACAGGATGACAACAAGAAATAACTGTTTTGTATGCCATTTGTGACTATGTTTTTATCCCAAAAAAAGGCAGCTGAGAATGAGGTCCAAAACAGAGATGTCAGCAATGACGATCTCTCCCTCAACCAGTGTCGAACTCTAAGAAGACACAATGCGGCTGAGATGATAAAAGGCCTGAGTGTTCAGGTCAGATATATTAAACTTTTCGCTTAAAGCCAATGTTTACTCAAAGAGAATTCAGAGTAATGTTATTTATGTTTTTATTTTTTTATTTTTTGTCATTCACACAGACTTTCCCACTCACCAAAGAAGACCTGGAAAAAATAAAATTTGAGGAGGACAGGATTCAGCAACAGGAAAAAAAAGCAAGCGACTCCAACTGTCATTGCTTAGCCTGGGAAAAACAAGCCTGCGTGTTTCAGCGGGTAACTGGCTCAAAGAGGTATTGAAGAAAGAAATTGAACAGCAATACGCAGCATTTGTGTAATGATTAATGCCAGGTGTTTGATACAAAAGTAGAGCATAATAAAGGTGTCTACAGTTTTAAGATAAATATAGTCGAATAAGCTGATAGACTGTTTCGATTTGTCTTGTAGAACACTCCACAGTCAAGTGAAAAACTTTTCTTGGCTCGAGTGTAAAAGCTGTGGAGGTTGGATACATTTTGAATGCGCAGGTGTGCAAGGAGACTGGACCACCAGAGAGTTCCATTGTGGTTGTGATCGCGACATGACTACATATCTGTAAGTATATGACACATGCTCATGTTCCATTAAATAACCTAAAAAAAAAAATTAAATAAATAAAAAAAACCTAATAAAATATCTCAAATAATTTGCTGTAATTTTATCGTTCTGTCATTACTGTATGAAATATGACCATAATTTGTTGAACAGTGATGTTTTTAAATTGTGCTAGTAGTACGGTACTTTAGCAAGCTGACTTTCAAAGAAATTACAATGTTTTTAAGTGTTGTCCTCCAGCTCAAAAGTCAATTAGGAACATTTTCTCAAATACATGTCTTTGCTATATTGCAATTACAAGCCGACCTCATAGTTCATGCTTTTACTTCTTGCAGGGATAAAGATATTGTGGAATCCACCCAGGCAGACAGCATTTTGACTGACAAAGAGATCAAGGTATTACTGACAGATTTCCCTTTTTGGGTTTGGGGTTTGGTTTGAAAGAATAATGACATCCTTTTTCAAACCTGACATGTTGCTTTTTAAAGGTATTTGGACTGATTAAACTATTTTGTATTCTCAGTGTTTGGAGATAGATCTTCTGTCAGGTCGCATTCTGTCAAACAGAATGTACCTGTTCAGGAACACAGGATAAGACCCAACACTGAAAGCATTCTATGCTGACCACCTGTCTGTTTTTGACGACATAAAGGTAAAGATTATACATGCATGTAATGCTAATATATTAATAAACACCTTACAAATGAAAAAAATAGTTCATGGTGTCTCTACGTATGAAACGCATACAATATGAAAATAAAGGCAAATATTAATGTTGTCATTATCAATATTTCAGACAGGAGAACTCATTGTCAGGTTAGAAGGGCTTGTTGCCAAACAAGTGGCTGTTGCTGAAAGAGATGCCTACTTAATTGAGGTCATTTTGCCAGAGGTAAGTACAACATAATTTTTTGTATCCAAGTTAGACAAATAAAAAGTTAATTATTTCTTGCCCGGGGGATTAAATGAATTGTGACAATAAAACCACAATGACAAATAAAATAAAAAATTGTTCCAGGTAGTCATCGAGTGGCTAACACAGCGGTTCAGCATCTGCCGGTATGAAGCAGAATGTATTCTGCTAAGTACCACCTTTTTGTGGAACAAGATGGAATGGTAATGTATTAACATTTAGAAACAGTATTTGCAAGTCAGGGTTAGGGTTAGGGTTAGGGTTAGGTGAGTGGTAAAGCATAGGGCAATATTTCAAGTCTGTCTTCTATTTATGTAGCGTTACCCATCCAAATTTGTCAAATCAAGTGGATATTTGATAACAGTAGTCCATTTTTGTATAAAAACATTTACTGTGTAAAAGTGTCAATATATTTTTTTAAAACAACAGAACGTCTAAAAATGGCACAAAAATACACATCTCAAAATAAAAAACATTTTGAATTTCTAACAGAAGCCCCTAGAGCAATTTTGAAGAAAATAAAGTCTATGTCATTTTCTAATACATTAAGCAATGACATTATTGCAGCATCACAAATGTCACAAATTAGTATAGTGATCAACAATCATCCCGTACCACGAGATCTCGCGATATAAAATCGTTAAACTATTTTTCGTGGAGGTTAAAAGCTGTCTCGCGATATGAGTAGCTACAGAACAAATGCAGAGCGGCAGCTCGTATAACGGAGTCTGACGTTCAACTGGCAACATTTAGAGTGCTTGGTGGAAGCAATAAGCGGCACACGGTGACAGACAAGACGGGAACAACATGTAAGCACTATTATAAGCACTAATACTACAAAATAGTGCCGTACACTGCGGCTAACACGAGCACTATGCAAAGACACCCACAGATAGCATAGCCGAAGTTTTACAAGCATCTGCGAGTGACTGCGAGCTTCAGATGCTAAACCATGGTGTTGCTACTGTGACCGACAATTTACGCAAATTGTCGTTGTAGTTGTAGCCAGCTGTCTTTATCACGCTTGAACAAAAAATGTGTCAGTCTGTGTTTGCACTTTAAGTATTGAGAGACTATTATTATTATTATTATTATTATTATTATTATTATTATTATCTATTAATTTCTCATTTGAATTTATGGAAAGGAGTTCAGTAACAAGGTCACACACTAGAACTGAAATGACGTTCATTACAAGATAAGAACTATTTAAAACATTTCACGATGGATCAGCATTGTTTTGCATTTTGTGCAAACACTATTTTTCCAGTCACATATTTCATCATTGAAGTTGTCTTTGCAAATAGTGTTCAAAAAACGTCTCATTCTCGTGAACCCAAAATCATGTAGTGTCTCTGTCATGAGCTGGGTGTATCATCACACCACTGTTTTTCAACTAATCACGAAAGAGTTCAAGTGCTGCAGTTACATATTCAAGCTTCCACAAATAAACTTAATGCCTTTTCCATGACTTGGCAGGTTGGAAAGTGGAACTGCCCCAGGTGCCAAATGTGTGCAGACAACAGGAGGGCCTCACACAACGCACTTTGAGGAGGTACTTTATTATTCAATGATAACTACAATTTTTACTTGCATAGTAATTACCAGTCATAAGCGATCATCATCATTCACTGACATTTTGTGCAACCCAACACATCCACATATATGCCAAAAGGTACAAAGTACATCAGTGTTCTAATTTGGATAAATACTCAAGTAAAGTTTTGGTGCAGTAATTTTTAAAATTTTATTTGAATTTGTCTGCACAGCTTTCTGATGAACTTCTTGTGGAGGTGTTTCTGGAAGTCATCCTCATGGAAGGAGATGGCCATCGCAAAGATTGCACTTGTATGCAAGACGTTTAGGGACATTGTATCAAGTAAATGGTTCCGGAAGAGAGCACATTACAGATGGCTACAAAGTAAGTAACAATAACGTAAGCAAATGTATATACAGTGCCTATAAAAAGTATTCCCATAAGCTTTGGCTGGTGAAGAACCCGGGCAACAGTTGTTGTATACAGAGTCTCTCCCATTTCAGCTGCTGAAGCTTTTAACTCCTTCAGAGTAGTCATAGGTGTCTTGGTGGCCTCCCTCACTAGCCTCCTTCTGTGTTTTAATTATGTATTAATGTGTTGTTTTTTTCTCAATAGGTGTTGTGAATCTTCAAAAGTTTTCTTCTGCTTTTCAAGAAGAACTCAAAAGCATGTACACAATTGAACCTTGCACTGCCTGTGGATTGCTATACAAATCCTTCCCTGGAGGTATAAATGCCAGTTTTCTGATTCATAACAGTGCGCTCAGTTGCAGTTTTTTGGCTTTGTTGAGCTACATTTCATATCAGCAAACACCTGTAATGTGTTGTAATGTCAACCTTAACTGTTCATATCTCTCTTCTTCTTCAAGGATATATTGGGCAAGGGAGGAGAGTATGGAGCCAGAACGGTGACTTTAAAATTTGGCATCCAAAAAAAAAATTGGCATTGAAAACAAAACCAGTACTGAAAAAGGAAACATTGGCATTGAAACATTTGTATTGAAAACAGTTGTATTGGCATTGAAACAAGTATTGGCACTGAAAAAGGAAACTAATTAAAATAATTAAAATCTGAAAATCTTATTATTTTATTTTATTGGGATTTTTTGTATTTTTCAATGACAATCTTGAGATTTTTTCTTCATGTCACTTTTTTTTCAGTGACAGATTTTTTTACAATGTCAGTATTTTTTCAGTGTCACTGATTTTCAGTTTCAACTTTCTGTCACTGTTTTGGCGTCGAGAGGGAGGGGTCTGAGGGGAGGGGCAAGTAGAGCGTGGTTTGCATATAATTTGCATATCGGCATCCTGAAGAAGTGCGCAACCCGCCATCAGCCCGAAGCCTCTGGCATGGTGGCATTGCTAAAATGTCCAGTCCACCGGGAACTTCCAAACCGCAAGTAAGTCTGTTTTTTTTCTCTGCTATTTACATGTTTATTCACATGCAACCTGGCCTGTTTGGTTAGCTTTTAACGGCCGTTATGTTGTTTTTGTAGAGGTCCGCTGGAACATGTAAGTTTCTAACATTAGCCGTGTTGGCTAACTTAACCTGTGGTTAATGCAGGATCAAAAATAAACACCCGCCAAGCGCCGAACACGGCTAAAAGTCGGTTTTGGCAGAAAAATAAATTAATGTCATGTGTCACCGGCCTGGCGGTAAATACTTGTTGCTGCCAAGTAATAATACATCACAACAGCGGCTAACAGTAACATAGCCTGGGACGTTAACATTGACATGATAAACAGCAGGGCTTCGGCTGTGTAGTTAAGCTACTGACATCCCCAGCACACGCACACACACACCATACAGAGTCTCATCTTTGAGCCGCTAGCTCAGCTTCAACGCAGGTATGCCACAATAACTCTTACAAGGGCCGCGAATTTGCTTCTGGTGACGATAAAAATGTTCCAGCGGACTCTGTTTCCAGCGCGGTCATGGAGAGTCTGAGCAGCTAACTTACTGAGCTGTGACTACCAGCTCTGCTTTTCTCAGTTTACCTGCCACTGACAGATGAGCCAGAAAGTTAAATGTGGACCCTGAGTAAATGGTAGCTAATGTTAAGTCTCCAGCCCTGTGATGTTTTGCCGTTGTGTTTTTCACAAAGACCCTGGCCGAGTGAAAGTTAACTTTAAACGGCTGTTGTGCTGGTTTGGCAGCGGTCCACTGAAACCAATGCTAAGTTATTAGGTGTTGGCTAGCTAATCTGTGGTTAATGATAGTTAGCGTTAATTCTCCAGCCCTGTGATGTCTCTTTTCTTTTTCTTTAGGAGTTAGAGGCCAGTGTTATTGCTGCTGCACAAGGCCTCATAAACGTGCTAACGCAAAATATTCAGCAGCATCACACCCCAGCACAGCAGAATCCAGTGCAGTCACATGAGCAACAGAATCGACAAGCACAAACCCGGAATATTACTTCAGTTCAAGGGAGGTGTTGTTGAAGTTGAGAGAGATGGCAGATTCGCGACCCCAACAGATGACGGTAAGTTAATCAAAATATGTTTACCTATTAACTTTTATATATTTGGCTTTTTGCGCTGACGATCCAAGGAAATGACAAGTTTCTTTAAATAACATCTTTTGTTATTTCATGAATTGCACTGAGTTCTGCTTAGCTAATTTGAAATCAAAATTAAAGTTTTGCATTTGCTCATATGTGGAAAGGGGGGTTTCTAACATTAAATTATTTGATTTAAACGTAATTAATATTTAATTAAATGTGCGCCAATTCAACATTTCTATAGCTGTATGGCAGATCTAAGGTAGAGTAGCTTGTCATGGCAACTTGAGCTCTGATAAATGTGTCATCACATTAGTGTTTTTTTTTTTTTATATTAATTACAGGAACCTTCGATTGTGACGCAGTTCATGGAGAGAATGCTGAGAAGGCTTCAGGAAGTTCTGCGACGTCAGCCTGTGGATTTGGATTATTTGCACTTTGTTTTAAGTCATGAAGTGGGACTTCTACGCTCTTTTGCCAATGTAGTAGAGCTGCCTCAAGATGTTGTTCGTGCTTTATCTGACTTATTAAGACTTCTTCGTTTACAAGAGGAGAGTTATCCAGCTGCCACCTATGTAGAGGTTCTGGGGGGTGGTAGGGGACAGCCAAAACTTGCAATTTCTAAAGAATGTCTCCAAAACCTTATCGACATGCAGTTGTCCATCCCCTGTGTAGCTAAGCTCCTGGGTGTCTGCAAAAGGACAGTATATCGGCGGATGCGTGAGTATGGACTATCAGTTACGGGATCATACAGCAATATCACAGATATGGAGCTGGACAATCTTGTGCGCTCAGTTAAATTGAGGATGCCGCACATAGGCTATAGAATGATGAAGGGCGAACTGCAAGCGATGGGACACCGAGTCAGATGGGAGCAGGTTTCAGCATCCATGCACAGGGTGGATTCTGCAGGGATCTTGGAGAGAATGGCACGTTTAGGCTGTGTTGCTAGAAGAACATATTCTGTCAAGGGTCCCCACTCACTGGTCCACGTGGACACAAACCACAAACTTATCAGGTGTGTGTGTGTGTTTGTTATGTTTTACAAGAATATTGTTATAATATGTTCATATATTTATATGTATAAATGTTGAAATTGTTTGCAGAGGGAGTCTTGCTTGAGCTTTTACAAATAAGTTCTATTCATGTTTGAAGGATGCTGGTAGATTTTGTATGCTATTACAACATAGGCTATAGATTGCTGGAGCTGTATTACAACAAAACAAACTTTTGTAATACAGTTTATTAATTAAGCTGCACATACAGTTAGTTTGTGCCCCCATTCTATAAAATTTCAACATGTGAATGGGTAGCTATTTAATGATTGTTGCTTAGTGACTCTTAGTCCATTCCACACTGTGTGGATCAGCATGCATGCTGTAAATTAAGAACATTCCTGAAGAAGCCTTGATCATTTTAGCATGGTTCTTTAAGGTTCTTTAATTCAGCGTTAGGCAGTAAATGCAGTAGTTTACCATAAAAAAACAGGATGAGGATGTCATACAGTCAGGAAAAAGTCTACTGTGCCACACATAATGAAACATGGTTATGTGTACAACATTGGTTTAACTGTTACATGAAATAAAGGAGGGAAAAAACAGTCATTTACACACTGAGGCTAGTTTCATTTCATCATATTATAGGGGGATGTCCCGTCTAAAGTGCAGCTTTTACAAATAATTGGACTTCACTCTATGAGACCATCTCAAGAACATCATCTTGAATACTGACAGTTTTTCTTTAAGGTCTTTGCAGTTGTCTCCAGTGAATGTGTAGTCCTCTTTGGACAGTGTGAAATTAATTAATTAAGAAATTATTTAATAAAGTGATGGTAGATGTCTTGTATACCCCCCTAGTAAACCATCCATTTAATATTGTGGAAAATATACCGGAGGATGCTGCCCATCTTTGCTGATTAAACCTTTTTGAATACCCTAATTTTTTTTATTGTAATTTGGTTAAAGCAGAATCATGAAGATAACTTTTTTTTGACAGTATAACTGCACAGTGAGAAAAGAAACATGCAATTCTGTAGGGAAAAGATTCTAAATGTTACATGGGTTCATGGTAAGTTAACATGAAACTTGAAAACCTGGGAAATACCTTGTATGAAAATCTGAATTGACCCACTTAATGATTTGTGTATGTAGAGCTATTATAATTTTAAGAGTTGATACACTTTCTGATAATTTATTTTTCCTTTCAGATATGGTATTGTTATCTTCGCTGGAATTGATGGTTATTCACGAAAGGTAAACATTTGACACTTTTTCAAAAAGCAATGCGGCTGAGCCTAGTATTACCATATTCTATTTAGTGTGGCACATTCACGCAAGTATTTTGTCACTATACTCTAGATAATGTACCTGGGTTCTGCGAATAATAACAAGGCATCAACAGCACTTGGCTTCTTCATGAGCTCAGTTGAAAAGTTTGGCTTTCCATTAAGGTAAGAAAACAGCAAGAGCATGATTGTCTTTTTGTCAAAATTCATTGACTGAAAACATTTGACTTTATCTCTGTTTCTTATGTCATAATTTAGAGTTAGAGGAGACCAAGGGGTTGAAAATGTCGGCATTGCTCAATGCATGTTCACTATTCGTGGCTGTGGCAGAGCAAGCTACATATCTGGGAAAAGTGTGCATAATCAAAGGTAAATATCAAAGTTGTGTTTCTTTTAAGTAACCCTAACCCAATGATTTGTTTTTTGATGCCTAAAGCATTAAAGAATTGCATTGCAAAGACCGTAACACCAACATCTCTGTCCTAGTAAATTTGGATAATCCACAGACTCGCTGTAAACAGTCTTCACCAAAAATGATTTATGTAAAAATGATTTCTGTCATAGAAATTCTTGGGAGCAAGTCAATTCTTATTGACGGCCAGCCGGGGAGACTTGCAACAGTAATACAGAGTGAACACTGCAGTACCAAACCAAATCTGAAGGATACATCCTCACAGGAAGCATTTATCCTTCGTAGGCCTACAGAGATGCACTGTGTCCAAATTAGGTTATTGTTCACCACTTTATACATGCGTGAAGAGTCTTGGATTTTTGTTCAAATCAAGACACCATGCTTACCTAAGTTAACTTAAGTCAATGTTTCCCACATATAGACTTTACTTGGGCGGGCCACCCAGGTATATGGATGGCCAGCCCGGGTATATTTGGCAACCCATTCAACGTTTTGCAGAGAAAAATAGAGAAGCAATCTATTATGTTACAATACATGCAACACTTTCTACAGAGAGTCTATCTGTAATGAAACAAAATATAGATGATCTCAACCTTGGGTTACCTAGGAAATGGATAGCAGTGCATCCATATCAAGACAGTTGCGTCAGTCAGTTCACCAAGCAGGCAGAGAGGAGAAACCAAGTCTGACCTACATTTTGAGTGTCCCTGGCTGTGATTCTAATATTAATACGGTGCACTTTTTGTATTTTTGTTCCTTAAGAGTGGAGCGCTTATGGCGTGACGTGTGGATGGCAGTAACAAGGGTATATTATGAGCTACTTCATGGTCTTGAAGAGGAGTGCCTGCTTGATCCCTCCAACAGCCTGCAGTTATTCTGTGCCCAGTACATATTTGTACCACGCCTCCAAATGGACCTAGACACTTTTACAGCTGGGTGGGATAACCATCCTCTGCGTACGGAACAAAACCTGACTCCCAATCAACTTTGGACCATTGGATTTCTCCAGTATCCTGTGGCTGCTCCAGAGAATCTAGAGGTAGACCTCAAAAATGTTGAATCCAAGCTATGTTTAATCAGGTTTACCCATTGTCTCATATTTTAAGATCTGAAACAATTGTGACAAATAATGCAAAAATAGATCAAATCAGAAGTCAAAAAATGTTTTAACGACAATGTATATTCAGTATTTTCGTACTCTCAACAAATTAAAATGAATTCTTTGAAGATCAAATGTGTGAAGTATACAAAAGGCAAGTGTTATAACAAAATTACTTGCCATTTATAGGATTTGCAAGATCACTTGTTGGACTTCAACCCTGACAGTTTGAGAGAAGATGCTCCTGCTGCTGCTGCTGCTGCTGGTGGAGTAGTTCTACCACCCATCCAGTGCCCTCTGGGGCCACAGGCTATGGCTGGACTGAGGGCAGCCATCAATCCTATCACTCCCTCCCAGGACAATGGAAGAGACATTTACAAGGCTGCGCTTGACTATGTAACATTTCACTCAAACTTTGCAGGATAACATGCAGTCTGCAATATAGAATAGATGTTCAACAGTTTCTGTGATTTCAAAAAAATTGTTTCTGATTCTTAGACAAATGAAATTGTAATTGCTTGCATGAATAGGTATTTGTGCAGAACTATTGTGGAGATTGTTTAGGATATATAGGTTTTACTATGCAGTATATAAACAACTCAGTCTGTCATGGTAAAAAGAGATCCAGTTTTATTCTGCTGTTACTTGTTTTAAACAACCAAATGTAACCTCCCACAATTTTATTGGCCAAACTTTTAAATCTAGTGTATGCAGATATTTTAAACTGGCGTCTTAAATACCATTAGACAGTTATCTCGCACTGCATTACACATCTACCAAACTCAGTATGTCATGTTTGATATCTTGGTAATGAAGAATTTAAAATAAAGCTATGTGAATTTGAACACTTTCATGCTGTATAATGTGCATCTGTATTGTGTTGGGCTCTTAAGTGAAATGCTGGGGGTTTTTTTCAGTGGAAAACAGCACATTAGTTCCATTTTACAGCATAATACTGTAGACATACTCAAGTAAAACACTTCAGTTAATATTCACAATGAAAAAATGATAAAGGCCACAGACCGCATTATGTCCATATTTATTGTTGTCAAGTTAATTTTTGCTGACGATTTAGTAAAAAATCCAAACCCCCACAAAGTTGATTTCACTTAAATGACATGAATTTGCCATACACATGTTGAAACTAATGTGTATGTGGAAGACTGAACAATTTCAACTTTTCAATAGTACACGTAACCTTGTAATTTGAGGAACAGCATCACATTTCAAGGTTTTACATTACATGTACATTTGTCAGTGCGCTGTAAACAAAATGCAAATACAGAGTTCTTAAATGACCTTTTTTCAAATAAACTGTTAGCAGTGATCCCAAACTAAAAAAACAATGCAATGGGAGAATCAAGTGTGAAGAACCAAACCGTAATATTGAGCTGTTTTTATGGTTTGACTTATCTGTATTTGCTATCTGTATTTTTTTTATTAAGACTCTCACAGAACAATAAATAGCTCACTGAACAGATTTAACAAAAATGCCAAAAAAAATTCACAATACTGGCTGACTTTCAAGTAAACATCAGTGGTCACAAAACATGACCTCTACACACGACCGAAGTCTCTACCCATTCTGATTGCTACTGTCATTATATCTCTGAACTCTGTGTATGTTTTCATATGTTCGACAGGAATAGTTATTGTATTTGTGCAGGCACTTACAAGTGGGAAACAAATGTGGTGACCAGGCATTTTCTCATTACAGTGGTGTTCAAATATTAGATTTATTTTAAAATCTGCCCTCTCTGATGGAAGAAGGGGCTTGTGCCTTTGTCCAGTTAACCACTGCATTACTGTTGGGACAGACAGGCTTGCGTGCTTTTGTTGATTCCAGTGCCCTTCACTTAGCAGCTCCTCTTGGGTCAGAGGCTCACACATTTTCTGGTCTTCATTCTGATCTGCATGATAAAACAAATCAGAGTATTTCATTACAATGGAGTAAAAATCCAACACTGCAAGAAGCCAACCCTATTTACCAATTTGCACGATTAATCCCAAAGGCCTATTTCAACTAACCCTACTGCATTCATTTCTATTTAATATACACTGACATAACTGAAAGATAAAAACAAAAGGTAGGAATAGTCCTAGAATAATGTAATCCAAAAGAATACCAGGTATACAGTATGAAATCTTTTGATTACATTTGTAGTGTACTATGTTGTCACCACAGGCATATGTTTCCATTCAACATTGGAGGGGACACATAAGCTTAAACAATATTCCTGCATTCTGGGAATTTTTTTTTTTCTTAAGAAACATGTATTTTGATCTATTACTTATGTCTTTGGGCTGTGGAGGGCAAAGTCCAGAAAGGCTCTAGTGAAGTTCAAAACCTGGACCATTTTGCCATAAGCATTGCCACCCGCCATTACCCACAAAATTAATGTTTCTAAAAAGGAAATCTATTGATGGTCCTTTTTGGTGGAGTGCTATAATAAGTGCCAAATGTAGGTCATGTACATGGAATCATATTCTGCTCTACTCATTTTAGGTAACAGCTGTTTGCATGGCAAATATGTATAGTACTTTAAAATGTGAGAAAGACAGGTTAAGTCAAACCTGTGTTTTCCAGGTCTTGTAGAAAGTCCTGGAGGAAGTTGATGATGGCATTTTCTCTTGCTTGCCTTGGACTTCCCTTCTCACTCAGCTCAGGCACTAGGATACTCATTATGTAATCAGCATCCGGCTGGGGGGGGGGGGCAAAAGGGGGGAAAAAAGGAGGAGGGTTGACTACACATATAGGAACACATAGAAACTTTGAAAAAAGACCACAGGTCCACATTACATATGACTTTGTATTCTTCAAAAACAAAAAAGGTTAAGCAAAGCAATAACAGAAAGTCATAAAAAGATAATGGTATCAATCATAAAGAGATGCAGCTCTACTACTACATCCTGTAGGGTTTCTAAGCATATTATCAAGTCATAGCAGTAAAGCAAATCTGGATGATTTAATGCCCAGAATCCTTACTCTGTCATCGTCCTCTTTGGGGACAAACAGGTTTGAGCAGAGAGTTTGATGCTTCCCAATCACATCCAGAAGGTTGTAGACCTTCATCCCATTTCTAATTTGCTGAAGCATAGGAGTCAGACGCATTGTAGCATGCAGAACAATGGCTCTATTGAGAACAGGGAACAAAGTTTGTCTTGATTTGCAGAAGACCCATAAACAAAAGGGAAATACATGCTTTTTTCCACACAACTAAATTAAGACTAAGACAAGGCTGTACAAATTTATATTTTAAGTTCAAATGCTGCATTTCTAAAAACAGTAATAATACTATTCTGTTATAGTGGCTACTGATGCTGGGTGCATCAAAATGAATTATATAAAAATAAAAATTGTACTCTGGAAAATAAGTACGGACCTTATGATTCTGTCCTTTCGGTCCATCTTTAGCAAACCAGTGTAACCACAACTCACGATTTCATCTGTCAACTGTGTCAGATCAGTTGCTGCCTCCACCTAAAATTACAACAAATTTATTAACAGTATAGCAATGAAATACTGTACACTAAGAAAAGCCTTTAATGGTCTTGCACAGTTGTTCATAGCAGATGTACTCACCTTTTCTATGAGTGAGGCATATTCAAGATCATCCACATCATCTTTGGTCAGCTGCAGAGCATCAAAGTCCCCTGTTGCAAGAAACTGGTAACACCAATTTCTGAAGAAGCATGGTGCTGGGCCACCCTGAGCTAGGCTGACAGAAAACACTTCTCCTGCAGTTCTGCATGTCATCAACAAACAGTGCAGACATTGTAATTGTGACTTTTTACTTTTACTTGCATAAACTGCATAATGTAGGATAACTAGGAAACAATGCAAACCTGTAGAAACCATTTTCTAGGTCACACATAGAGTAGACAGGACTCTTTCCCTTCTTGCCACTGCCCTCAAACAATCGCCTCTCAATGCCATGCATCATTTCTAAATACAATAAATGATGACAGAAAACACCGTTCAGTAAATAAAAAAATATTGTACCTATGAACCTGATTTCAGTAGTGTTTGGTGCGAGAGATTGTCATAAAAGATACATTACCAGTCAAAAATTCTTTGCTTAATGCTCCAGTGTCGATTCCAGCTTCGCCAATGAAAGTCACATTGAGTTTGTTGACAGGGGAGCCCTTCTTCTGTCTCTGCCACTGAATTAGGCCTCTTTGGACGAGGTTGTCCCGGGTGATGCAGATCTTAAAATCTTTGCTTGCATCTACTTGGCTTGCAAGCCACTGGAGGACATCATCGTCACTATTAAAAAGCAGCAAGAAAAAAAGAAAAAAAAAGAGAGAAAAATCAATTACTTAACTTTGAATTTAATGACACCGTAGGAAAACAAATGACTGATGAAAAAAGATGGGGGTAAAAAATCACCTAGACATATCGGCCATAGATACGCTTCCCTCCCGTAGCACACAGCTGTCTGTACTGTAGTTCAACATGTCCTGTAGACTGACAAGGATCAACAAAAACACATTAAAACATTCAATTTGTATGTAATATTCAGTATAATATATCAATGTTTATGTTTCAGCACACCTGAAAAACAATGGTAAAAAGGCATTCTACTGATGTTATTTTGGACCTATGTGTCAACCTAGATGCCCATTGAGTAACCTTGCCATTACACTCTTGTGTTATCACAGCATTTCTTGTGCATTATGAAGGCTAAAATAAAGATGCAAATTATATTTAAATTAATCCCAAATCCCTGATATAGTGCATAGTAGATATATTACAAGGAGACACAGCTTTAACAAAGACAATATGTTGGGGAAATAAAATGTATGATAACATGATAGAATGGCAAACCTTTCCCCACACAGGCTTGCATGCAGAACAATTTCATCTGATGGAAAGCAGCCACAACATATAGGGCATTCCTTTCTATCCTGTAGACAACAGATATTCAAATCAATTGCACAAGGTCTCTGTCTGCAATTTTACATATCTTTCAAGATATCAGCTCAAAATCATTACCTGGCCACAATCTCTGGACTCTTTGTTAGGGTGCGCAAGTGGTGAGTTTGTGACAGAAAGAACCTCGAACTCATTCTGCCAGTCCTGTAAAGTAACAAACAGCTGTATCCATAAATACATAGGAGGAGAAATAATCAATGCTACGACATACATAGAAACAATAAAAATTTCCGGACACTTTTTTGCAAACAGTGTATTATCTCAACTGTCTATAAAAAACATCTGAGGAACTCAGAGCACTTCATGATGTTCTGAATTATTACAGTACAGGGTTTAATTCTTGCTTCGTAAAGTTCAAATGTATCATTGTTAGGAGTATAGTTTATATATAAGATATTGAGATATGTTTTATGTGTTATGAAATAGTGTTACCATCTACAAAACAATGTGATGGTATTTTACCATTTATTACACTGTGATTCCCAAATATATGTACTGTTTCGCCATATCTTCTCTGTTATATGCATTTACCTCATCATCATCATCTGCTGCAGACTCCATACAACCCTCGATGTGCAATGCTAGGATATGCAGAGGCATGTTTTCTTTGCACACTTGGCATGCAGCCTTAGGCATTTTTTGAAATTCAGTGGCATCAGATGGCAGTGGAGTAAGATCAAGGTCCTGCTGCAGTGGAACAATGTACATGGTCGTCTTCCCAGCACCCGAAACACTGCGAATCAGTCTACCTGTATACCCGTCTACATCAGGAGGAATGGCAAGCAATTTTCTTCTACCGTGGCCACCTGCAAATACAGAAAGTGAGAGAAAGAGTTCTGAGTGTTCCTGCACCATCCAAAGGAAAGGTGTTTGAAAATGGTATGCACCTGAAGCCTTGTAGAACAACCACCCTTCCACCCCCTCCATTTTGGGATATTCTTCAATGAGAATTTTATTTACCTGAGAAATCAATAACAGAAATGAGAAAAGGCGGTTAAAAAAGGACAGTATAATAAAACGAATAAAAGTATTTATAACTAATACTTTAAATTGTTTTGTATAGTAATAGCATCACAATAACTACTGTATATTGACAAGTTTAATAGTGTGCATGCAGTTGGACTGTAATGCCAAAATTATGATTAACTTAAATTTAAAGAGTGGTTGCAATACCATTGCATGGCTCATATCATCCGTCAAAGTGAGGGACCTCTTCCCCAACCCTGCTTGGCTCAACTCCAGCTCTTCAGGTGCAGAAGGCGTGCTGGTACAGCCCTTATTCACCAAATATACATACACACTGAATGGCTTACAGACTTTCGGCTTCCCTTGAGTGGTTTGTAAGGGTGAAAAGCGGTTTTTGCCTTTCCTTTTGGTAAAGAAGCCAGGAAATGACCTGCATGTGGGAGGTTAACAGATGAAAATAAATCAACATTATGAAATATAATTTTCCATCAAATAAGTCAAACATATGATCACAAATAAATTAAACACCTGGTCATCTCCTCCTGCACTGTTTGTTTTGTTGTTTGTGCTTGTCGATTCTGTTGCTCATGTGACTGCACTGGATTCTGCTGTGCTGGGGTGTGATGCTGCTGAATATTTTGCGTTAGCACGTTTATGAGGCCTTGTGCAGCAGCAATAACACTGGCCTCTAACTCCTAAAGAAAAAGAAAAGAGACATAGTTAGTTATGCTGCTATAGGCCTAGTCCGGGGGACAATGACACACTGAGCTTCTCTCTCCTCCCCTCTCCTCTCCTCTCCATCTGTATACATTATGCCTGTATACATGCCCCATCTCTGCATGTCACTGACTTGCTTCTTCCCCGGAGTCCTTGTGCTTTCTAGTCCTACAGGCTCCCTTGGATCCTGGCCGCGCCCGGGTCGTGGATCGTGGATGCGCCCACTGCTATGGCCCTGCCTGATCGTGGATGCGCCCACTGCTATGGCCCTGCCTGATCGTGGATGCGCCTACTGCTATGGCCCTGCCTGATCGTGGATGCACCTACTGCCATGACCCTGCCTGACACCCACCACTACTGTCGCTAATATTAGTCACATCTCTGTTACATACGTTCCACTACTATTATCGTACTGCATTGCTACATACCATCCTTGCCATTGATCATTACTACTGTTATCACTAGTAATCACATTTCCATGTGCATTTCATCATTATTGCTGTAATACATCTTTGTGTACTTTCACTCCTGTCAACCATCGCTTATAATTGAATACATTGTGATCTCGTTGATCTGCTCTGTACATGCGACATCTATTGCACGTCTGTCCGTCCTGGGAGAGGGATCCCTCCTCTGTGGCTCTCCCTGAGGTTTCTTCCACATTTTTTCCCTGTTAAAAGGGCCTTTTTTGGGGCAAGTTTTTCCTCACTCGAATCGAGGGTCGAAGGACAGAGGGTGTCGTCTCTGTACAGATTGTAAAGCCCTCTGAGGCAAACTGTGATTTGTGAATTTGGGCTATACAAATAAAATTTGATTTGATTTGATTTGATTTGATCACAGGGCTGGAGAATTAACGCTAACTATCATTAACCACAGATTAGCTAGCCAACACCTAATAACTTAGCATTGGTTTCAGTGGACCGCTGCCAAACCAGCACAACAGCCGTTTAAAGTTAACTTTCACTCGGCCAGGGTCTTTGTGAAAAACACAACGGCAAAACATCACAGGGCTGGAGACTTAACATTAGCTACCATTTACTCAGGGTCCACATTTAACTTTCTGGCTCATCTGTCAGTGGCAGGTAAACTGAGAAAAGCAGAGCTGGTAGTCACAGCTCAGTAAGTTAGCTGCTCAGACTCTCCATGACCGCGCTGGAAACAGAGTCCGCTGGAACATTTTTATCGTCACCAGAAGCAAATTCGCGGCCCTTGTAAGAGTTATTGTGGCATACCTGCGTTGAAGCTGAGCTAGCGGCTCAAAGATGAGACTCTGTATGGTGTGTGTGTGCGTGTGCTGGGGATGTCAGTAGCTTAACTACACAGCCGAAGCCCTGCTGTTTATCATGTCAATGTTAACGTCCCAGGCTATGTTACTGTTAGCCGCTGTTGTGATGTATTATTACTTGGCAGCAACAAGTATTTACCGCCAGGCCGGTGACACATGACATTAATTTATTTTTCTGCCAAAACCGACTTTTAGCCGTGTTCGGCGCTTGGCGGGTGTTTATTTTTGATCCTGCATTAACCACAGGTTAAGTTAGCCAACACGGCTAATGTTAGAAACTTACATGTTCCAGCGGACCTCTACAAAAACAACATAACGGCCGTTAAAAGCTAACCAAACAGGCCAGGTTGCATGTGAATAAACATGTAAATAGCAGAGAAAAAAAACAGACTTACTTGCGGTTTGGAAGTTCCCGGTGGACTGGACATTTTAGCAATGCCACCATGCCAGAGGCTTCGGGCTGATGGCGGGTTGCGCACTTCTTCAGGATGCCGATATGCAAATTATATGCAAACCACGCTCTACTTGCCCCTCCCCTCAGACCCCTCCCTCTCGACGCCAAAACAGTGACAGAAAGTTGAAACTGAAAATCAGTGACACTGAAAAAATACTGACATTGTAAAAAAATCTGTCACTGAAAAAAAAGTGACATGAAGAAAAAATCTCAAGATTGTCATTGAAAAATACAAAAAATCCCAATAAAATAAAATAATAAGATTTTCAGATTTTAATTATTTTAATTAGTTTCCTTTTTCAGTGCCAATACTTGTTTCAATGCCAATACAACTGTTTTCAATACAAATGTTTCAATGCCAATGTTTCCTTTTTCAGTACTGGTTTTGTTTTCAATGCCAATTTTTTTTTTGGATGCCAAATTTTAAAGTCACCGTTCTGGCTCCATAGCAGAGGAGAGAGTCGTGGGTACTACAGTGAGCCACCTCACCCAGGGTTCTGTAGCCATACCTGCGCTCCGACAGAGGAACCAGGCGATTAAAACGGGTAGGAAACATTTGTGCACAACTGGACACAACCTGTTCAAACTCCTCCCCTCTGGTAAGCGCTGTGAGCTCTGTACGAGGAACCCAGTGGTAGAAAGAGTACTGAAAATCTGTGTTAAAGTATGAATACAGTTACATTACTAAAATATTAAAACTAAAACTCAATTTCAACTTCTGGTCTTAAAATCAGAATCAGAATGAGAAAGAAGTTTATTGCCAAGTAGGTTTTCACATACAAGGAATTTGTTTTGGTCTCGAAGCTATGTGTGCCAAACAATAAACAATAAATAGACAACATGATAACGAGACAGACAGAACCATAAGTGATAACAAAGTGAAAGAGATATGGTGTCAGTGGGGGTCAAGCAAGAGGTAAGAGTCATTTTCAGTGTCAGTGTCAGTGGGGGACCGGGCATTGTTTTGTGAGGCCAACTGCAGTCTGCAGCCAACTGCAAAAAAAATCATACTTAAGTAAAAATACTAAGCATTCTTCTCAAACGCTACTCAGTATGAGTTGCCTTTTTAGCGGTTGATGTTTCACACATTATCTATAGCATGCACGCTGTTCAGCCCAGTGGTCATGGTCACCTCTCCAAACCTGTGCCTGCAGCAGAATTTTTGTTTGTCCACATATGAGGGTTTTCATTGGCCCAAAACTTCCCACAGGCCATGACTGTGATTAATAGTTAGATCAGTCACAGTGTCAATAACCCTCTAACACCAAAACAACCATTTCTAGACTATATTTTTGTAGTTTGAAGTCACTGTTTTTAATATGCCTCACACCTGTTACCATTATCCTTTCAGTGTGTCATTGTCAGGCTTAATGAATCTCTCATCCCTAGTGTAGTACTAATGGTTCATTTGTGTTCTGCCAAGAAGAAAGCAACGAACTAGACTTTTTTGTAAATTTTCTTCAAGCTTTTCTGCAAGCTCTGTTTTTTTCTGTCCCCCTCACTCTCTCTCATTTCTCTCATCTTCCTCCTCCTACTTTCACCAGGTCTCTCTGCTGAACCATTCACCCTCCAGCAACTAATCGTTCCTGACCTGTTCAACAATGGTTATCTGTTTGTGTTATGGAGAGTTTTTGACAATAAAAAATGACTACACCCTCTAATGTTTGTTATGTATTTACCCTGTCCAATTAGCCTAAAATACTCATAGAAACACATTTCATATACTAGTAATGTACTAGTATGTCTATCTAACTGAATCTTCACTCTCAAGCAAATGTTTGAATTAACAGTAATATGTGGTGTAAACAATACATATGTGGATTGTCATTTCAGACTATCTGAAGGTGGATCATAGAAAATACCCCAATACATTAATTTCCAACAGTTGTTTGATACAATGATTCAGACTGAATTTTTTATACGAAGTAATGTATTGTTGTGTTCTCCTAGTAAAGGAAGCCTGTCAGGAAGTATTGTTTAGTTGGTTGGCTCAAAGTTTCTGCTATCGATTAGTCAGACTGGCTACGGTGGCTGGGCTTACAGTAGCCATGTTAGCTAAGGCTATTGCTTTCATTAGCTTTAAGTAGTGTATTGGCCCAAATTTAGACATATTACTTTGCTATCATATTGCAAGAATCCCACGTGTAATTACTGTCTATATGCCTACATCCCACCAACATAACATCCAAAAGAAACACATAGCCTACGTTCCTTTATTTACGGCAATGTGTTAAGTTAGCATTGTTAAAAAAGACTACAACAATGTATACATTTATGGCAGCACTTGTCGTAAAACCAGCCCAGCGGCACTACATTTGCATATCCATCAGGGGACGGTACCCATCCAGCAGTCTCTCAGAAGCATAACGCTCTCTAGCAGCACACACCGTCATGTGTCGGCGGAATATCAGCGGCATAACAGCGGCACAACAGCGGCACACCACTCCTAGGAACGGTATAAGAGTCTGGGGATCGGTATAAGCCACTGAGCAGCAATCGACATAAATTTGGCCACCTCTACGAGGAACGGCATAAGGCTCTAGGCATCGGTATAAGCCGCTGAGCAGCAATCGACATAAATTTGGCCACCTCTCCGAGGAACGGCATAAGGCTAGGCATCGGTATAAGCCGCTGAGCAGCAATCGGCATAACTTTGGCCACCTCTCCGAGGAACGGCATAAGACTCTAGGCATCGGTATAACGCAAAAGTTTTGCGTCGACAAATTTTTATTGTTGACATAATCGATTACGTCGACTAATCGTTGCAGCCCTAGCCAACACAGGTTTGTACAATCACGAGGGCCAGAGGACGTGGTTTCAAAGAAATATACTTTAACAAAATGGCTTAAAATGACTAAAGGAGGGTTGCAGGCTTAGCTGACCCAAGGGGGAATATGCAGATAGAGCCACCACACTGGCAAAAGAAACAATGGTGAGCTGGGGCTCACCATGGCGGCAGGGAACTCAAAAAGGGACAAAATCCAAACTATAAACCAACAGTGCACTGCAACCAAAAGACTGTGTCAAACACCACCACCAGGGGAGGACTGCCACTCGCTTGGGCCTCAGCACCTGTTGTAAAACAAGAAAAACACAAAATTAACACAAGGCACAGTGTGGGGACCTCTGGGGGAATCTACGGTTTAAAAAGCAAGAAAAGGAAACCAAATACACAATTAATCAATTAATTAATACCAAAGAAACCCAAAGAAAATATCAGAACAAAATAGAAATATTTTATATATCACAAAAAAAAAGGAAATAACAAATTCAGTTTATAACTAAGGAATTTAAGAAAATTAACACCACAATATAAACCAACTTAGGTTTGGATCAAATATTAAACAAAGAAAGAAAATAATATTTTAACCCAAAATCAGCTTAATGCAATAAAGACAATCTAAACTATTAGCAAACAAATAATAAACTAAGTGCAACCTAAATTAAATCCACAAAACAATCTTTGATATTTAAATTAATAAAGGAAAATAATGTGTTAAATCAAGAGAAGACAGGTGAGCCAACTCTGCTGGACTCGGACTGGATTTCGTGGTGTGGGTACAATAATGGCGTGACGCCTTCAAACTGGGCCTGAGGCTGTAACCACATACAGTGACCTGAGACAGTATGACACATCTCAGTCCACCTGGAGCCGAGCCAGGACAGCAGCAACCCTTATCATGGTGGCCGATGACTGGAACGCACCAGGACGCCAAATGGATAGATGCAGAACTAGGAGAACGGGGGACCGCTGGTTACGGCAGCCTCGCTGCACAGCAAAAGAGAATGTGTCACAACTAGGGCAATAAGTGAAAAACTGCAGCAGCAGACAAATACGAGCAGCATACCTGTGAGCTCTACTGCACCCAACCTGCTCGCGCCCGCCGGCTCACTGTCGCTCCCAGCACTGCAGCGGGAGGATGAAGCCCCAGAGCCAAATAAATTTGCGATGAAACAGCAGATAATAAAGGGTACCTACCTTAATAACACGACGGGGAGACACGGACATGCACGCCGACCAACACGCCAGACTCACCGCACAGCAGAAGCAGATCGGGAGAGCGGCGACCAACACACCTGGTTTTAATCACCCGCAGCGCTGCCCCACATTAACCTGCACAGGCTGGCACAGCGCCATGCAGTGACCAGGGGAGAGATGGCTCACCCGGCCACATCACCCTGTTGCCGAACATGAGGGAGATGATGGACGAAATGCGCTCGGACATCCTCAGTAAGTTTGATACCACCATCTCGGCAGCAGTTAAGAGAGATCGTGGCGGCTTTGGAGCCCTTTAAGAACAGACTTGCTTTATATGGCGAATCGATCACGGACCTCGAGCGCTCAGACAATGCTCACGACATGGAGCTATCCGACCAACCGCCACTGTTGACTCCCTGTCAAAGAAATGCGAGGACCTGGAGGGTCTTTCAAGATGGAATAATGTTCGTTTAGTTGGCCTGCCTGAGGGCACAGAAGGTCCTCGTCCTACCGAGTTTGCTGCCCAGCTCCTACAAGACATACTTGGTCTTGATAACAAACCTATGCTGGACCGGGCCCATCGCACTCTACGCTTTACATCACAGCACTCCTGACACTATTTAGCATGTTAACTTGCTATTGGGCTGCTACTGTTACTAGTCCTGAGGACTACACTTGCCATTCATCCTGGATGTCATGTTTTCTTAATGTGTTCAGTGAACTACAGTTCTGATATGACACCAATTTTTTTATTTATTTATTTATTTATTTTTCTTGTTTACTCCTGCCAGTCTTGATTTTCTTCAACAAGGCTCATGGTGACCACTAGGGCTGGGCTATGTGGACCAAAAGTCATATCCCGATATATTTAGGCTGAATATCGATATACAATATATATCCTGATATTTTTTCCGCAAAGTGAGAGCAAGTTTTAGCAAGTAGTTTTATTGAAACCGGCTATTTCAGTAAACAGTTGCAAAATCAAATGAAAAAATAATAAACGGGTTTCTTCACCTGGTTCATGAATAAATGCTCAGCTGTTCAAATACCAATAAAATGTAAACATACTGTATAACAACAGGAGTACCTTTTTTGAAATCAAAGCTCCGTAAGGTGCACATTTAAATAAAAAAATATCTTAAATGAAAATAGCCTATAAAAAAAACAGGCCAATCTTTTTCTGAAATAAATATATTTATATGAGTAAAGTACAATATCAAATTTTTTTTAGTTTGACAACTATAAAAGGCTTATTAAAATCAAATTACAGATTTTCTTCTCTCTAACAAATCCACAGATGCAAATAACGAACATTACAAAAGAACAAAATATGACAAACACTAGTAAGGGCAGCATTTACACTCACCGGCCACTTTATTAGGTACACCTTGCTAGTACCGGGCCTTCAGAACTGCTTTAATCCTACGTGGCATAGATTCAACAAGGTACTGGAAACATTCCTCAGAGAGTTTGGTCCATATTGACATGATAGCATCACGCAGTTGCTGCAGATTTGTCGGCTGCACATCCATGATGCGACTCTCCTGTTCCACCACATCCCAAAGGTGCTCTATTGGATTGAGATCTGGTGACTGTGGAGGCCATTTGAGTACAGTGAACTCATTGTCATGTTCAAGAAACCAGTCTGAGATGATTCGCGCTTTATGACATGGCGCGTTATCCTGCTGGAAGTAGCCATCAGAAGATGGGTACACTGTGGTCATAAAGGGATGGACATGGTCAGCAACAATACTCAGGCTGTGGCATTGACACGATGCTCAATTGGTACTAATGGGCCAAAGTGTGCCAAGAAAATATCCCCCACACCATTACACCACCACCACCAGCCTGAACCGTTGATACAAGGCAGGATGGATCCATGCTGTCATGTTGTTGACGCCAAATTCTGACCCTACCATCCGAATGTCGCAGCAGAAATCGAGACTCATCAGACCAGGCAACGTTTTTCCAATCTTCTATTGTCCAATTTTGGTGAGCCTGTGCGAATTGTAACCTCAGTTTCCTGTTCTTAGCTGACAGGAGTGGCACCCGGTGTGGTCTTCTGCTGCTGTAGCCCATCCGCCTCAAGGTTCGACGTGTTGTGCGTTCAGAGATGCTCTTCTGCATACCTCGGTTGTAACGAGTGGTTATTTGAGTTACTGTTGCCTTTCTATCAGCTCGAACCAGTCTGGCCATTCTCCTCTGACCTCTGGCATCAACAAGGCATTTGCGCCCACAGAACTGCCGCTCACTGGATATTTTCTCTTTTTCGGACCATTCTCTGTAAACCCTAGAGATGGTTGTGCGTGAAAATCCCAGTAGATCAGCAGTTTCTGAAATACTCAGACCAGCCCGTCTGGCACCAACAACCATGCCACGTTCAAAGTCACTTAAATCACCTTTCTTCCCCATTCTGATGCTCGGTTTGAACTGCAGCAGATCGTCTTGACCATGGCCGTTTCTCAATATGCGTTCTTCTCTGTACTTCTGTTCTTGTGGACTTGAGAAACGTCATTAGCGCCGGACCAAGTACTGTTCCAATTCAAAGTTCGCATCTGGCCAAGTACGGTCGAATACCCCGGATGTGTTCTCGTCCCACCCGTTTCATCGAGGATGCATCGGTGGAGACTTGTGTGGACTTTTGGAAGTTACGTATCCCAGAATGCATTTCGTGATAGCAATGGCCGAGGAGCGGACTCACAACTGTAAGTTACAAGTTTTAAACGTTTGATTTAGGGTCACGAAATGTAAGTTTTAATTTTTTGTACGAGAATGTAATTGTTATAACAGCAAATTAGTGCTGTGGTCGATTCATTACTGCCGCACGTAGTTTTTGCTTCGACGTTTTCGGTGGTAACCACCCGCTAACAGCTATCGTACTCCGCTAGCTGCTAGCAAATTGGCCCGGGTGCTTAGCATTACTGCTACCCCGCAGATTACAGCCGTGTCCCGGCGTGACCCTCTGAAATCAGCCGCCCGCTGGTTCTGTATCGTTGTAGTGGTAAAACGTGACCGTTCACTTTGCATTTAATGGGTAAGTGTCTGAAACGAAATACTTTAGGGTTTTTGATACCGGATAAATTGGTCTGTGTGGGGTGCGAGGGTTTTATTTAAGTTTTATATTTCATTTAACATGAAGCACTTGTCGCCGACCAAAACGCGTAACGTTATCCGCTCATACTCCCTGTTGTTCCCTATTAGCTTGACTACTTAAACACATCAGAAGTGTAAAAATGTACGGTTTTGTGTATTAAATCTGTCGACCGTAATTTCATTCAAGGGACAGCTGAGGAGACCCGGGCCCTGATCAAATGGTGCTCGGAGAACAAGGCCCTTTTCACAGGGCGTAAAAACTCTGCAAAGACGGGATGGGAGTGAGTATATTATTTTCATCATAGCCTGTATATCTGGGGAAGGGTTCGACTTTGCCAGTCATAAACCATATTATGGAGGAGTATGCAATTTAATGTATTTATGTATTTTCCAAGGGACTTTGTTAGAATATGTGGCCTTCCCATCACTGCCAAACAGGCAAAAAAAAAAAAGGAACAATCTGAAGGACAAGTATAAGGTACCAATTATATCTTTGTGTTTAAAATGGTGATGGAAAGCTCTGTTGGATTTTTCAGATTTTTGAAAAAAATACTTTTTCTCATGTCATAAATTAAACCAAACAAAGACTTTCAGTGTCACAATGTAATGATTAATAACTTATTTCTAGGAGTTAAAAGACCCACCAACTGGGAAAGGGGTAGAGGCCGGGAGTGTGACCGCTGCCATCTGGCAGTGGTACAGCCTCATGGACGCTGTACTCCAGGGGCAGCATGCCATCAACCCGCCCCTGGTTGTGGCCAGTGCCACGCCAGGTGGCGTGGTCAGCAGCACCCCGGCCTCTACCTCTGCAGAGGAAGATGAAGTGAGAGAGGAAAGAGAGGAAAGCAGGACAGGACGAAAGAGGAAGAGGGAGAATGAACTGTTGGACTTTTTGAAAAGACAAGCTGAGAGAGAGGATGAGAGAGAGAGAGAGGCCTTGGTTAGGGAGGAGGAGAGGGAGAGGGCAGCAGCTGACAGGACCGAGAGGTACCTCTCATTGTTTGAGAGGCTTGTAAATAAGTTTTAGTTGTGTGTTGTGATATTTAATTATTTTTTGTTCTGTGTTCTTGTGTTTATTAAATTTTGTTTAAAATGTGTTTGAGACAATTCATATTTAAGCGATACTGTACATATTCAATATGTGTAATTATTTACATTTATACAAAAAAGAACATTGGATAGACAACATATATACTTTTATTTACAGTTGTGTTTAAATTAGAATGAACCAAAAAAACAAAACCAATTACATTGAAAAGAAAAAATATTATTTACAGTGATTTCATTGAATTTAAATTTGGGCTAACCTGAAAAAAATACAATATAAAAAAAATACATACTACATATGTACAACATATTTACACCTATACAATCTATATTCATCTGATTTACACAATATATACATTGACATCTAACCATATGTACATATTTACACACTCCCAAGTGAACATGACTACATCTAGAGAGCGCGAGTGAATATTTACTCTCTAGATGTAATCATGTTCACCCAGACATGCAGGCAGGTCCCGAGGAGCAGAGAGCTGGGCAGCCAGACGTCCCCGGACCTCCCTCCCTGCCAGGCCCCTTTCATCCCCCTCTTCAATTCCTGGGTCAGCCTCGCCGCCGGGGACCTCCACCATCTCGTCCTCCTCTTGCTCCATCTCCTCCTCCAGGATGTCCTCAGCTACAACACATATGTTGTGGAGGATGCAGCAGGCACCAACCACCTTTGGGGCAAACACGGGCCATCAAGGGCCCTCAGGAAGATTGAGCGCCACCTTGTCTTGAGGATCCCAAAGGTGCGCTCAATTATGTTCCTTGCCCTTGAATGGTGCCTGTTGAAGCAGGCTTCAACTTGGGCTATTCAAGGTTAGAAAGAAATATTTAAATGTAAAATGTGAAAATGTATAGTGTATTTGAAACTCCCCAAATTATCTGTGTGTGCGTGTCTGTGTATGTTTTCATACTTGCTACAGGCTGGCGATACGGGGTCATGATGGCCACAGGGCGCTGCAGGCATGGGTACCCTCCATCTCCCAGTAGAAAGTATCCAGCTGGTGGATACAGGGCCTGGTGGTACAATGGTGACCTCCGGAGGACCAGTGCATCATGCACTGACCCTGGCTGACCTACATAAATGTCCAGGAAAGAGCCTTTGGCATCACACATTCCCTGGAGTATAATGGAGGGGAAGAGCTTTCTATTTATATAGCTTTTTTTTTTGTGGCTCAGCAGGAGGAACAATCTTTATATGGCACCCGTCGATGGCACCAGCAGCAGCCTGAAATGCCTCATGCACGGCAAGCAGCGCAAAGCCAGCCCCCACCTCTGCCATCTGCTCAGCCCTGGGGAAGTGGATCACTCTAGGCAGGATGGTCATCATTTCCTCCACAACCCTGTGCACAATCCTGCACACAGTGGCTTGTGGTACAGAGAAGACATTGGAGGTGACCCGGTACGACGCTCCACAGGCGAGCCAGTAGAGTGTCACCAGCACCTCCAGCTCATGGCTCCATCCATGGCTCTTCTCCCGGGGCAACATCTGGAGCAGCATGGTGATGCTGTCCCTGGAGAGCCTGAACGCCGGCTT
This sequence comes from Pagrus pagrus, assembly GCF_965226575.1. Lineage (NCBI taxonomy): Eukaryota > Metazoa > Chordata > Actinopteri > Spariformes > Sparidae > Pagrus > Pagrus pagrus. The sequence goes on from NW_028175420.1 coordinate 209,818, forward strand.
CACTTCAGCCCCAGAAAAGAATGTGGCCAGGATAGGCACCTGGTCATTCAGCTGTGCATACATATGCACAGGGCCTTGGTCCTATATCAGAGGAAATATTTGATTTATTAGTTATTTATTATTATATTGTATGTAATCATCGATTTATTATTATGAAGTCTGTTTTTAATCATGTATAGTAATCAATGTAGTAAAAGTAGTTGAGTTAATTTGACAGGGACCACATACAATAAAACTGTTAGACTTGAAATTCTATGCATTATATAGTTATGTGAACAAACCTATAGGTGTTGTAGTTAAACATAACAGCAATTTTCAAAAAGGTCACGTCATTTTTTTAAATTAGGACTAAATAAAATGTTATGATTACACAAACTAACTTTTCCAGAGAGACATGCCAGGATGGCACGCCTCCTCTCTGTCTGTCGCCGAATGCCGGCACTCCTCCGGCGGATGCTCCTCCTCAAACAGTCCGCTTCGTCTTCCGCTTCCTTGTACATCGCCCCGGCGATTAAAGTAGCGACCAACTGCGCCATATGTCGTCAATTTGACAACAATATTAACGATAACAGTATGAATAACAAAATAAATAGATAGTTAGTGCTTCAATTGCCGCTGCGTCACTGCTCTGTCCACTACAATAAAACCCACAATATTTTCCCGCCACTCGCCCTTTATATAGCCACTTTTCTGAAATTCTATATTCATATCTGTATAAAAAGAAAATTCTATATTATATCTGCATATAATATATATTAAAATATACAAATGAAACGGAGTTTTTTTATTGGGTTTATTTTTTATTTTAATCAGAAAATAACCAGAAGTTGAAGTGCCGAAACCAGCGAAGACGATGACGATGACGTCATCAAGTATGTTCCTGTTCCAATTGCAGAAAGACCGTCCTCCCGTTCTCCCGTCCTCCCGTTCCCCGGGAGTTCGTTCTTCCAACTGAACTCCGCAAGTCCAGACTCCCGGAGTTCACAAGTTCGAACTTGCGTACTGGGTATTGAGAAACGGCCCTTGTCTACATGCCTAAATGCATTGAGTTGCTGCCATGTGATTGGCTGATTAGAAATTTGCGTTAACGAGCAGTTGGACAGGTGTACCTAATAAAGTGGCCAGTGAGTGTATATATATTGGGCGCTGCTCTTGTGGCGACCGGCAGAAGGCGTTGGCGTGTGTGTGTTTTTAGTTGTTTATTAACTCAACAGTGTTTACTAACTTCCAAACCAGTGGCATCCTGTCTTTAACGCTCTTATGCGCACTTTTCAGATAGTTTTGAGTCGAAGATGGTAGATAGTATTTTTACTTTTCCTGATGGCCACGCTGAATCTCACACTGGGACTGGTTGTCAATCCTCCTCACACAAGTAGGATTCAATACAGTCGTGACATCCTTTTCGGATTTCAATCCCATGGTCTCCCAGTGGATCTAACTGTGGACTTTTCCCCTTCCAGTGACGAATATGTTTTTAACTGCAACAATGACTTTATGCGCACCTCTACAAACACTTGGAGTGAGACGAGGAGGAGGAAGAGGGGAAAGAAAGGCGGTGTCCGACAGCGGCTAAGGAAGTTGACCCGGGCTAATCGTCTCCCCTTACCGTCTGTAGTCCTGTCAAATGTCCAGTCTTTAAAAACACAAGTCTGATGAACTACAAGTCTACGTGTCTTTCATACACAAGTTTAGGGATGTGTGTGCTCCGCAGACGTTGTTGCTTCCTCCATGTTTGTTGAAGAGTGCCGGAGTGTGTGTTCCTGCCCCTCCCCCCTCTGTGGTAAAAAAGGAGGGGCGGGGGGAGCAGTGCAGAGAGCTCCGGGTCAGCAGCTTGCCTGGAGCAAGGAACTATATCGATATATGCGATATGGTCTAATTCCATATCACATTTAAAAATATATCGATATATTTTTCATATCGATATATCGCCCAGCCCTAGTGACCACTTGAATGCAGGAATACCTCAGGCAAAAACTGTAGCACTATAGGTGCCTTACTGTTATGACACAATTGATTGTGAGATGCTGCAAGTGTTCTTTATTGCTTAATGTTCGTATTATTGTTCAATAGGATTGTTTAATGTATTGATTTATTAGTCAGCTTTAGTTACCTGGCTTGGTTATAAGTACATTTATTACAGTGTAATTTCATTGACTTTACCCCATGTTACAGTTTCAACGCCTAATTAGTTGTAGTTCTTCAGTTGTTTATTATAGGCTCTCTTCAAGAGGTGTGACAGATTGGGGGGATGCTTCTGCTAAAGTCCATGTGGGTGGAGGGACGGGTGGGAGGGGAAAGGTACGGAAAGGTTTATTCTTTTTCTGTTTCTGTCTCTTTTTGTTTTGTTTCTTCTTGTCTTACATCAGTCAAGTTTTCACTTCCAGCTTTGCCTCAGATCATCATAATATCTCTTACATAATACTCCTGTTAGCTGGCTATGACCCCATCTAATGCAACTTCAGCCAGTGAGTGTGCCATTAGATTCACTAGTTTCAACTGTAAAGGGCTCAATAATCCTATAAAACTAAGTAAGATACTGCACCATCTTTACCATCTTGGTGCCGTTTTGATTTTTTTGCAAGAGACCCACCTCAGAGACTCGGATGGGTAGGTCAGACTTATCATTTCTCATTTCAAGGCAAATCTCGGGGTGCAGCCATCTTGTTACATAAATCTGTTCCCTTTGTGCGTTCCATTACCATCTCTGACCCTAATAGGCAGATTTATCATAGTTGCTGGCAAGATTCCACAACACCCGGGTGGTTTTGGCTAACATTTATGCTCCCAATTGTGACAACGATGCTTTCTGTAAAAGCCTTTTTCTAAATCGCTCTGATTTGTCGTCACATCACTTAACATTTAGGGGTGTTCCAACAAGGGTACCTCACGATTCGTTTCGATTTCGATTATGGGAGCTTCGATTCGATTATTGGCCACGATTCTTGGATTATTGCAATTTTTTATGCTTTTTTCCATACAAGATTGATTTTGTCTTCATCTGTGGCTATATTTGTAAATAAATAGCCTATCAATTAACTCAGTCTCCTAAAACTACACTCATAAAGTAAATAACAAGGTTTTTTGAACATTTGACTTGTATTTTTCAAAGACACAAAATATTTTATTTTATGACTATGTAAACATTTGCACTTTGACCTACTTAACTTTGACCAGGGAAAGCTCCACTTGCAGGAGAGCCCCCTCTATTGGCGGAAAACACTGAAAACAGTCAAGCCCTGGATTTAATGAGGCGTAAACATGTGACGTGACGTGGCGTGAAGCACGAAGTTGGGCAGTGATCAGTGACAACAAAGTTGTCTTCAAAATAAGAGCTTTACATTGCACCCCATTGGATTTTAGAACTGGGTTCTTAGCGGGGGGCTTTTAATTTGAAAGTAGCGACCGTTCGTAACTTGCCGCTACACAACAGCTGACAGTCAGCAGCTACTACTGTCCTGGGAGAGGGATCCCTCCTCTGTGGCTCTCCCTGAGGTTTCTTCCGCATTTTTTTTTTCCCTGTTAAAAGGGCCTTTTTTTTGGGGCAAGTTTTTCCTCACTCGAATCGAGGGTCGAAGGACAGAGGGTGTCGTCTCTGTACAGATTGTAAAGCCCTCTGAGGCAAACTGTGATTTGTGAATTTGGGCTATACAAATAAAATTTGATTTGATTTGATTTGATTTACTAGCTGTTTGGTTGTGTCCGCTAGCTGTCAGCTACAGAGACCGAGGAGACGGTAGCATCTCCCGGATCTCAGCGGCTTTCCAGTTGCTCATCTTGACATCCGCGGATGAAGTGATGAACTGACTGCTGTGATCAGCTGTTTCCTGGTTTTAAAACTCCCGGCTGCGGGTCGCACAACAGTGCACGTTATCGACACCTCCGCCTATGTCTCGCAATTGCCGGGACATTGACGCCTCGGATTTAGATAGCAATGGAGGCGGCAGTAAGTGTACCCTCAGAGGCGTCAAATTGGCGGACCAAAACAGACCGCCAATTTGCCGCCTTCTGTCTTAATGCGCGGACCTAGCAAAGCATCGACGTTAATTAATCGATGCCGAATCGTCACGTGACGCATCGCGATGCATCGCCACATCGATGAATTGCACCCACCTCTATTAATATTAGGTGGAGACTTTAATTGCTGGCTTGACCATCAGCTGGACCGTTCCTCCTCCAGAGCTTGCGCTCCATTGAAGTCGGCTAAGGAAATCCAGTCCTTTATGAAGGAATTTGCTGTCACCGACGTCTGGTGCTTTTTCAACCCTTCTAAGAGGGAATATTCTTTCTTTTCTCAGGTCCATCACACTTTCACCTTTTGATTATTTTTTGGTTGATAATAGACTGCTGTCATCGGTATCGAACTGTAAATATGATGCTATTGTTATTTCTGATCACGCCCCTATTACTACGAGGCAACTAAAGTGGATGTGGGGTTCCCCGAGGGTCAATTCAGGAGACACGGCATCAGCTTCCATAGTTACGCTGATGATACACAACTGTACATTGTTGTCTCCTGATGACACAGGGCAAATTGATGCCCTTTTTAACTGCATTGTAGACATCAAGTCATGGATGGCAGTGAATTTCCTACAGCTCAACCAGGACAAAACTGAGGTTTTAGTTATAGGTCCTGAAGGCCAGAGCGAGAAACTTTTTTACCAAAACTACAAGATCTTAATCCAACACAGTCAGTAAAAAGTCTGGGTGTGATTTTTGATTCTGAGCTGAATTTTATTCCACATATAAAAAATATGACGAGAATAGGTTTTTATCATCTAAAGAACATAGCCAGAGTCCGCCCGTTTCTCTCCCAGGCCAGTACGGAGGTGCTAATGCATGCTTTTATTTCCTGTCGCTTAGATTACTGTAATGCCCTGTTCTCTGGTCTTCCCAAAAAGAGTATTTTAAATCTCCAACTATTACAAAACTCAGCCGCACGCGTGCTGACGAGGACCAGAGGGCGGAAGCACATTACACCGATTTTAGAGTCGCTGCATTGGCTCCCCGTCCACTTCAGGATTGATTTTAAGGTTCTTTTACTGTTTTTTAAATGTCTTAATGGCCTTGCGCCCTGCTACTTATCTGACCTGCTTTTACCATATCAACCCTTGCAGAAACTGAGGTCCTCTGGCACCGGCCTTTTATCCATACCAAAACCAAGAACTAAAACCCATGGTAAGGTGGCATTTAGCCACTATGGCCCCCACCTGTGGAACAGCCAAAAAATTGTATTTGTTTTATTTATCTGCGGTATTACTTTATTTTATTCATTATCGTATGTATTTTTATCCTTTAACTGTTCACTCTATTTACTTATCTTTTGTCGGGGTTTTTATCCTATCTTATGTTTTTAGTCTTTAAGGTTTAACTCCAGTGTTTCCCCAGGGGGTCCTCCACAGGGTTAGGGTTAGGGTTAGTTGTGTCTGGGCTGCTGCTGGGGGTGCTGTCCTTGGGTCCCTTCGGCCCGGCCTCGGGTCTGTTGGGGTCGGGGGGCCTGAGCACTGGTGCCCCCTGTGGCACAGCCTGTGACTCCTCCCAATATGGACGACCCCAAAGGTGGCGCTTCCTCAATCCTCAGTGCCTTGCCATGTCTCCCAATTGTCAGTTGTGTGTGTGTGTGTGTGTGTGTGTGTGTGTGTGTGCAGTATGGAGGGTGGGAGGGAGGCGCTTTCTTTATTATTGTTTTATCTTTCATGTGTAAAGCACTTTGTGCTGCACGCCCGTGTATGAAAAGTGCTATATAAATAGTTTGATTTGATATGAATATATGCTTTAAGAACTTTAATTCTACGCATGCACCATGGCGTCTCAATACACGCTTATTTTCAAATGATAATTTTGTTAACTTTGTCTCACAACAAATTGATTTTTTTGTGAGTTTTAATAAAACACCCGATGTATCTGCCTCGGTACTATGGGAGGCCTTAAAGGCATACATCGGGGGGAGATAATCTCCTACACAGGTTATGAGAAGAAACTTAGAAAGAAAAAATTAACTAAGCTGACACAACTTATATCTAAACTTGACAGGTTGTATGCTACTTGCAAACCTCCAGAGCTATATAAATAGCGCCTCTGTTTACAGGCAGAATTCGATGTTCTGACGACACGACGTACTACTGAACTTCTCCTACAAACAGAGTCCCAGTTCTATGAGCATGGAGATAAGGCCAGCAAATGGTTAGAGCACCAATTACGTCAGGCATCAGCATCTCACCTTATCCCACAAATTCAGACTAACTCATGTAACACCACTGAACGCATGGAAATTAACAATGTGTTTAAGGAATTTTACACGTCTCTCTATTCATCTGATCAAGATGTCACTCCTGATTTTGACATTTTTAAAAAAAAAATTTGGTCATACCCTCGCTTAAGCAAGCAGCTGCGGAAGAGTTAGAGAGGCCAATCACTATTACTGAACTTAATACAGCTGCTTCATCTCTGCAAAATGGGAAGAGTCCTGGGCCAGATGGCTTTCCCTCCAAATTTTCAAAAAGTTTTGGCAAAAGTTTTTGCCCCTTTGTTATTGGATATGTTCAATGAATCATCTGAATCGGGCCGCCTTCCTCAAACTCTCAATCAAGCCTCCATTTCCCTTCTCCTTAAAAAAGGCAAGGACCCATTAGACTGCACCTCTTATCGTCCATTAAGTTTATCGAATGCTGATTTTAAATTGTTATCCAAACTATTAGCCCTACGCCTGGAATCCTTCCTCCCTTCTATCATTTCCTTGGACCAAACGGGGTTCATTCGAAATAGGCACTCTTTCTCTAACCTTAGACGTTTGTGTACTTTACAACGTCCTGAAGCCATAGTTTCGTTAAATGCCGAAAAGGTATTCGATAGGGTTCAGTGGGATTACCTCTTCTATGCCTTGGAGAACTATTTCATGGATTAAGTTGCTCTATTCAGCCCCACAAGCTTCAGTCAGGACAAATAATATCCAATCAGAATATTTTCGCCTTTATCGCTCTACTAGACAGGACTGTCCTTTGAACCCCTTATTATTCGCAATCGCAAATGAACCTCTCTCGATAGCCCTTGGTCTAATCCCCTTATTACAGGCATATTTAGCAACCATACTCAGCTGAGAGTTTCCCTTTATGCAGATGACCTACTTTTATATGTTTCTGACCTGCCTGTATCAGTTCCCGTTGCTCTTGCCACCCTTCATTCATTTGGTCAAATATCTGGTTACGAGTTAAATCTGAACAAAAGTGAGATATTTCCCATTAACCCCGCTGCTAAGATGTATCCCCTGGAAAATTTCCCCTTTAAAGTTGCCCATTATAGTTTTGTATATCTTGTAGTCCATGTTACACATACATTTGAAGACCTCTACAAAGCTAACTTTGCCCCCCTATTGACCCGAATCCAGAAAGACTTTGAATGATGGTCTCTGCTCAATCTGTCTTTGATTGCATGTGTCAACTCCGTTAAAATGAATATACTCCCTATACTCCCAAGACTCTCCTACCTGTTCCAGTGCTTACCAATCTTCCTCCCTCAGTCTTTTTTTCCATAAACTAGATAGCCTGATTTCAGAATTTATCTGGAATAAAAAGATTCCTAGGCTGCGCAAACAATATTTACAAAGACCGAAGCCACTGGGAGGGCTGGCCCTGCCAAATCTTAGATTCTATTATTGGGCTACCAATATCAGGATTCTTAAATACTGGCTTCAATATGAGGCTTTTGATCCTCCCCCAGCATGGCTGGTTATGGAGGCAAGTTCAGCAAAGCCAGTCTCCCTGAAAGCCTTAGTGCACTCCCCTATCCACTCCTCCACTTTTCCCTACACCAAAAATGTGATTAAGACCTCACTCAGGATCTGGGTTCAGTTTAAGCGCTACTTTGGCCTACAGACTTTCTTTATGTATGCACCACTTGCAGCTAACCATGCATTTCCTCCTTCCCTTATAGACAGGGTTTTCTTAAGGTGGACACATTTTGGCATTCATAACTTTAAAGACCTGTATATCAATAATGTCTTTGCTTCATTTCAGCAACTTCCAGACAAATTCTCACTTTCTAAGCAACATTTCTTTAGATATTTACAAGTCCGAAGCATTGTCATGACACTTTTCCTAGCTTTCCTAATTTACCCTCTGACTCAGCTTTGGATGATTTTCTTGATACCAATCACCACTCTTAAAGGCTCTATCTCATATCTATAACCAAATGATTCTTTTACGTTCAGAGCCCTTAGGCTTAATAAAGTCTCTCTGGGAGGAGGACCTGGGGGTAGCGATATCAGAGGAAGTCTGGACAGAGATTTTGAGACGGGTACATAAATCTTCTATTTGTGCAATACAGTCTTAGCCAGTCAAACCAGGTATAATAGGTACAGTATACTAATTTGCACTGAATAACATTTATGAGGGTGTGATAGGTAACCCCAACTTGTGATAGGTGTCAGCAATCTCCTGCAAATGCTCTGGCATTGTCCATCTCTATAAAGACCCTTTCCAAAAAATTAGAATATCATGGAAAAGTTTATTTATTTCCATAATTCCATTCAAAAAGTTAAACTTTCATAGATTATAGATTCAGGGCCCACAATTTAAAAGATTTCAAGTATGTATTTGTTTATTTGTACATAATTTGTGCTTCTGGCTCCCACGGAAACAGGAATTCAAAAAATTAGAATACTGTGAAGAAATCACCATTTACTTCTCAGTTTTTGCAGGAAAAAAAAGAAATAAATTAGGATCACATCAAATCAACCAAAATATGGTACTTTCAAAACGATATGTCAATCTTCAATACTTGGTTGGGAATCCCTTTGCCTTAATCACTGCCTCGATGCGCCGTGGCATTGAGGCAATCAGCCTGTGGCATTGCCTGGGAGTTATGGAAGCCCAGATTTCCTTGATGCTTGCTGTCAGCTCTTCTTTGTTTTTGGGTCTGGTGCCCCTAATTTTCCTCTTGATAATACCCCATAGATTCTCAATGGGGTTTAGGTCCTCACACGTCTTCCTCCAAACCCTTGGACCTTGGTTCCCGAATGAAAGGCACACTTTACTTTCATCTGAAAAGAGGACCTTGGACCACTGGCCAACAGTACAGTCCTTCTTCTCCTTGGCCCAGTTGAGACGCTTCCTACGTTGGCTCAGGCTCAGCAGTGGCTTGACCCGAGGAACCCGACAGTTGTAGCCCATCTCCCGGATGTGTCTGAATGTGGTGGTTTTTGAAGCTGTGACTCCCGCCTCATTCCACTCTTTCTGGATTTCTGCCAGATTCTTGAATCTTCTCTGTTTGATAATCCGCTGAAGCCCACGGTCATCTCTTCTGCTGGTGCATCTTCTCCTGCCACATTTCGCCCTTCCACTAGACTTTCCATTGATATGCTTGGACACCGCACTCTGTGAACAGCCAGCCTCCTTAGCTATGAACTTTTGTGGCTTACCCATCCTATGGAGGGTATCAATGATGATTGAACCAAAGTGAAGCAATTTAATGACACCTGGGGAAACCTGTGCAGGTGCTTTGAGTTTAGTAGATGATTAGTGTGTGACACTAAGTTTAAAACATTCGTGCCCTGCAAAATTTGGGCTGATTTCTTCACAGTATTCTAATTTTTTGAATTCCTGTTTTCGTGGGTTTTATGAGCTGGAAGTCCAAATTATGTACAAATAAATACTTGAAATCGTTTAAATTGTGGGCCCTGAATCTATAATCTATGAAAGTTTAACTTTTTGAATGGAATTATGGAAATAAATAAACTTCTTCGTGATATTCTAATTTTTTGGAAAGGGTCTGTATAATTACTGGACTGAGATTTTTAGAGAGAGGTGGATATGTTATTTCTGCTGTGATGAGGGTTATATGTCGCTACTTTGACTTGGGATTTCTGTTGCTTTCTGTATTGCAGTTTACTGTTACCTGATTGATGTGCCTGTATTTCTTATTTGTTTCTTTTTCTTTTCTTTTTCTTTTTTTTCCTTTTTCTTTCTAATTGTCTATTTCTGTCCTAGTCCTACTTTTCAACTTTTTGTATTTAATTTTCTTCTTTGTGGTTGTTCTAGTTTTATACAAGTTGTTCGGGCATGCAGCAATGCCTCAGTGACCTCTTTTTCTTTCTGTTGTTTTTCTAAAAAGAAAAAATGTATACTTAACTCCTTGTAAATGTTTTGATACAAATGTATACGTCTGCAAAACCCAATAAAAAAAAAGTTTAAAAAAAAAAAATTCTGCTGCTGCCATTTGTATAAAGGGAAATGGTGTTTGAAATGGAATGTCTATCAGGTTTATCAAATCAACTGACAGAATTTAAGGACATGTGGTCACTTTTCTGTAGTTTTGTTTTTTTTCCCCGTATATCAAATGACCACAAAACTATATTATGATATTTAAGGACCTTGTCCACCAAAATGGCGGACACTGACAAAGTCTAATGCAACCTCTGCCCCTCAAATTACCAGCTTACCATTACCATGCAAATCAAATCAAATCAAATCAAATTTTATTTGTATAGCCCAAATTCACAAATCACAGTTTGCCTCAGAGGGCTTTACAATCTGTACAGAGACGACACCCTCTGTCCTTCGACCCTCGATTCGAGTGAGGAAAAACTTGCCCCAAAAAAGGCCCTTTTAACAGGGAAAAAATGCGGAAGAAACCTCAGGGAGAGCCACAGAGGAGGGATCCCTCTCCCAGGACGGACAGACGTGCAATAGATGTCGCATGTACAGAGCAGATCAACGAGATCACAATGTATTCAATTATAAGCGATGGTTGACAGGAGTGAAAGTACACAAAGATGTATTACAGCAATAATGATGAAATGCACATGGAAATGTGATTACTAGTGATAACAGTAGTAATGATCAATGGCAAGGATGGTATGTAGCAATGCAGTACGATAATAGTAGTGGAACGTATGTAACAGAGATGTGACTAATATTAGCGACAGTAGTGGTAGTGGGCACCATTGTATTGACGGTGAACATGTCAAATATTAAAAATACAGTAAACAGTAACCAATGTAGGCTTCTTGTTTGTCACCCATGGAGAAAGTCCCCAAACTCCCTGAAAAAAAAGCTCAATTTTGTGAGTTGTTGAATTGGGAGAAACTTTGTGAAACACTGTCTCTGACAAATTCTCAATTATTTGTGATTTGGTGATGTACGTGTTAATTTGTATAGTGCAGTAAAGTGAGATGTGATCACAAGTGGTCACTCGGACGCATGTTAATGTCAGTTGTGAACTGACAGACAAAGCTGTTTATATCAGATCACTTAGGACATATGGTAATACCAGGTCTGACCAGCCTCATAATTTCACTTTTACTATAGATGTAGGTATACATATACTCATACAAGACTTACAACTTATAGGAACTGTAGCTCCTTCCATTTACTTTTATTTAAACATTTGTTTTTGTCCTCACTTACAGGTAAAGGAACACCCTGGCAGCAAGCAGAAGTAGAGGCAGTAGAGAGACGAATGAATCGATTCATCCATTTTTGTATTGTACCATCAAAGAGTGAATGCGAGAAATGTTTAAGGGCTGAACCACAAGCTCTGAAGAGTCGGAATTGACAGAAGTTGAAATGTTGTGTTTATAACCGCATTACAGCCCTCAAAAGGAAAATTCAGCTTAAATAGTATGGAGAATACAATGAAAAGGCTGGTACTGAAGCATTGTTTTTTTTCCTAAAGTCTGATTTCTCAGCAAAACACTGTTCCTGAAATTGTTGAATGTCAAATTAATTTCCCATGTTTAAAAATAGAATTGTAAGGAAATCACCTTATTCGAAACTAACTTGCCATGTACTCCATCACAGTCTAGGGTGTCTTTTGAGAAAGTCTAAATTATTAATTTGTGGTAATGTATTTGTGAACAGGAGAACTTGGTGTGTCATGCATGCCCTAATTTGGCACTAAAAGTAAGCCTGTCCTTGTAACAACATGCATGTTTCTTGTTGTTTGTTTCTGGTATAAAGTGTTCTGATGCAGTTTGTAAATGCAATGGCTTTTGAATAGCTGATCAGCGTGAGTGTTCAGCGTCAGGCTTTCAAAACATTCCATGGTCTCAGCAGTATTGCTAAAACCTGACTAAATCACAGATGGATTACTTGGCTCAGATTCAAGTCTGGTTTATTCTTCTTTGTGTGAAATGGCTATCTTTAGGGAAATGTAAACTAGGTCTGTCTTTTCTAATCAGTGGCCATAAACCTGTAAATTTTATCCTTCAACATGGACACGAGAATGTTCTTAAGGTATTTTGGTTTTACACGTTGAATAGGGACTAACCATACCAGAGTAAAAAAAAAGTCCTTTTACAAATGTAGGAAAACATGTCCCTTGCCTCTGCTTTTAATTGCGGTTTTGTTTTCTGAAAGGCAAACATTCCTTTACAGATATGAGCTATCCTCTTCACCTGGCAAGGAGGACAAGTAGAGGTTCATCATCAAATTAATCCACTCTCCAGATATCAAGAGGAACAGAAGAACTGTGACAATCATGTGTTATTTTATGTCTTAGCCATTGTTCATCTCATTTACAATTGCTTATTTGCTATGTTCTCTCCTGATCCAAATTAACATACACACACACACACACATTTCCAGAGTGAAGGTAAAACCCCCCTCTTCGTTACTGATCTGGGTCAACAGCTCAGAAATTTACAATCTTGTTTTTCTCATCGGTTGCATTCCACTGTGAAGTTCCCCACACTTCTCCAGATTTCAACAAGATTCTAAATAGCTATTAAGCCAGAACCTCATCTTCCTAATTTAAAAAAAAATAATTATTAAACAGAAAAGTTATTTAATCTGATTTTCTTACATTTCCCTACGATTAAGATTGACTGAGATCAAATTCAACGTGTAAAATGTCCTGTGTTCCGTGGAACCACAGTACCCTCTAAGGATGAGTCCTGGTATGAATGGGAAGAACTTTTTAATCATCTTGTTAATACATTTTTGGATTATTACCAGTGAATTGATATGCCCTGTTTAATAAGTAAGAAATATATGAGTGGTTAGTTCTTCTGTATAATCAAGTGTGTTTAGATGTTTTGATCCAGTTTTAATTCCTTTTTGAATGTTAAAGTGGTTTTAATAATGACATGATTTCGTGTAAGACAAAGTCCACATATTAGGCCATGGTGACATTCTGTGGAAGGTGAAGCATGGTTTTGAAACATTTAAAACTATAGTTTAGTTTTAGTAAGTTCCTGTGAATTTTCACACTTTCTACTATCTACTTGGAGACAAAAAGCCGGCAGCCCTGCCCCCAGGCACGCCTGCCATTTGGAGACAACAAAACAGAGACATCACTTCTCTCTACTCTTACTCTTAACGCTCTCTCTTGAAATCTCTTACTCTTAAAAACCCTCTTCTTTTAATTTTTCCGCTCTTTATTTTTTTACTTTGAAACACGCTTCAAGACAGCGATCTCAGCCGAAGTGCTCACTCGTTGATTTTTCTCACTATATTTTTCACCACATTAACTTCTTTTTATTAAGTTTCTAGCAGAACGAAGTTCTGTTTTAATTTGTTTTATACAGTTAAGTATTGTAACCTGATTTAGAGGAAGTGAACTTAATTTAAATTATCTTGTATTGAGTAATAACGGAATGTATCATCCTCAGTTATTTTATTCAAGAAGTTAAATTTAGTTTACAAAGTCACAGCCTGAGAGCCACTCGAAGGAACAAAGAAGTACATCTTTATTAAAATCATCATCACGACACTACAGCAACTTGCTGTCCTAAACCGTGCAAGCGGTTTCCAGCGAAAGAAACTCTTTGACAAGCCATACCGGCTCTGAACCCAACGCTCACTAGCAGTACCATCCCGCTGGGCATTGAGCCAAAATTGTCACCGGCTCGGTAATGGACGAGCTGCACTCTTCCTACGACATCGGACCGAGGTCGCCAACCGGCGGATACCGGACGAGCTGCGACACTCGGCCATTGGACCGGGACTGCCAGCTAGAGTCGCAAATCACTGGAGAGAAACCTGCCGCTGCTGACTCCACAACTCTGCTAAGAAAGTAGGTTCTCCATCGCTCATAACAGCTTGATTCACACATGAAACACGAGTTGGTGTCTTTTGGCTTCTGATTCATATCTGTTTATCTTAAGAGAAATTCGGTTAGGGTTTTGTTAGTACTAAAATTATTCTTGTAATATTTGAAGGCTTCACCCGACCCGCGATCTTACCATCCGCACATGTTCATATAATCCCATTACCTTTATCATTACAGACTCCAAATTTACTGTTATCTTTTGTTGTTTAAATTACCATTTCATTTATTCACCCTGATTTATCTAGTTAAACATATTTAGCTGTATGTCGTTGTCTGTGCAGGTTTGTTTTTAATGTGGAGAACCGATGGATACTGTAGAAATCACTACTTCAGCTATAAGATTGAATAAATTGATCTGAAATTGATTAGAATTGTTACAAGTTAATCTTGTCCAGTCGGATTTGATTAATTCCCCCCGGATTATTCAAACAGACAAACCATGGAGGTGGTGCCCCGTCACATAAAGCGAGTGCTTTATTGATCGCCAGTGATTAATAAAAAAAAAAAAAGAAATTAAATTATTTATTATTAGTGTATCTGTCACCGAGTGGAGTGACTGGGACAGGGTGCAAGACCACAATTATTTCTGTTAGGGGAGCAACCACCCCAAACAGCAGAGACCAGAGGGGAATGTTCTTCTACAAATATATTATTTTATTACAAGGTCAATAATATGGATTAAAAGATACTTTTAAGAGTCCATTAAAAGAGTCCACAGTCAGTTTTGCTTCCGGATCAGGGACGTGCTGAGCTCCTGGGCAACAGGTCTCAATCCCACTGGTTGTAGATAGCTTTAAAGGAATAGTTCACTCTAAAACAAAATTCAGTCATTATCGACTCACCCTCATGCTGATGAGAAGTCCGGTGTAGTTTCTTTTTCCTCAAAGTGCAGCTGGAGACCCGAGGGGGGTACTCTCCGGCAGGAATAATCCATATAACGAGTAGGGCTGAGTATCAATCAAAAATGTTCGATACCGGCACCAATACCGATACCTTCATTTCTATACCGGTTCCTGAACGATACTTTTTTCGATACCAATTTTATAATATTAGTTCTAACACAAATACTATTACATAACACATTACAGTACAAATCTTGAGTTTTATTTTTCAGCTGTTTTTCAACAGACTTACAGTATTTGATATAATTTTTTTCATTGCAGGCAACACAAAACTTTTTTTTTTTGCAAAACAATGATTTTTGTGTTCACTGTCTGATAACTGAACAGGTCCATCACTCAACAAAATATAGAGAAATGTCCCACAAAGCAACATCACATGACCATACAACTGTAAGGTAGTAACTGGTCGTGTCTTCGGCAACTTATATGAGGAAAAGCCTCTGGCCTCCTGTCTGTCCGACCGACTCTTCGTCACATTTCTGGCCGAAAAACAGCATCTGTCGCTGTCAAAAAACTTAAACTCACCAACTGTATGTCAACCCTCACAGACGCCGACTTTCTGTGTGAATTATGCTCTGGTTCGTCTTTTACGCTGGAGCTGCTCGGCTCTGTGTGAACAACCAATGGTGGAGAATTGGCGAACCGCCGCTACGGCGATAATGCGGCGTCTGTGTGAAAAGGGCTGGTAACTTGTGGTTGTGATGGTAACTTGTGACCTTTGCTCGCACACTGTACTCCAAAATCATTTTCCCGGTTCGCACATACATTTTTCAAGGGGCAAATGCGAGTGAAATACTCGCAGTATAGAGCCCTGCACAGGCGGACTTAAGTGCTGAGAGGAGGATGGTCGGTCCGCTTGTCTTGCAGTCAAACACTTCCGGCATGCCGTAACGTTACAGCCAATCATCGGCAGCATTATCAGATCTTGATCCCGTGATTAACCTCTGGGAACCGAAACTTGGCATCGAAAGACAAGGCATATTTTGATACTCGGTACTACAGAAGCATTTCGGTCGGTGCCATTAAAGACCCGAAGTTCGGTACTCAGCCCTAATAACGAGCGTCAATTGTGCCCGAGAGGAAAAGGTCCATAAAACTACACAAAAACTTTGTAAAATTCCTCCATACTGCTCGTCCAATGGAGGCACACTCCGCGTTAACGCGAGTCTCCCTCACAGCCGATTGCACAACGGAAGCCGCGCCGGACAAGATGAACAAGACTCGCGATAGTTCAGATCGACTTAGACTTTGCCCCAAAGTGAGGTTTAAAATGGCCAATGACATTTTACTTTAGGGTGCATTATTCCAGTTTCACACCACCATCTTTTTTTACAGTGCCATGACATGTCATCAGCTCATCCAACTAGAGCATTTGACCAAATGAGTTTAATGTCTGAATTACCTCACCCGTCTTGCTCATCTTGTGTATTGATGTGATATCTTCCTCTTTCATGCTTATTAGAAGTGGTTCTGCAGCCACATCAATTGACTTGACACCGTTGTGAATCTCACATGTGCATCCCCCATTAAAGTAACAGCACAGTTGACTGATAACTTTTCTCCTGTTTTTTTCCCCCTTTATTTTTATAGTTTATATGAAATGTGTGTCTGGCTAAGCTGCTATGTTGCTGGCGAATGTCAGTTCAAACATTTTGCTCTCCTAGCCCTGTCTGTAGGACTTTTAGATGGTGATCATAGTCCATGAGGCCTACTAGAGGTTCCCGGGAGTTGGTTTTGTTATCTGTGTTTATTTATCTGATGTTTTTTCTTCTTCTGTGAAGGACTTTGTAAGCTTGTTTTGTGCTATATAAATATGTGCACATGTAGTAAATTAATTTGTTAAGCAGTGTAAAAGTAAGTCTGGATTCAGTAACGATGTTATCAGTAGTGTACAAGCTGTTTTATTTTTCTGATCATGATTATCTATCATCATCAGTCTAATGACACCTGCCAGTGAAACAGGCAAAGGTGAAGACGCATAAATCCAAAGGAAGATGCAAAATTTTATGTGACTACTGGAAAGGACAAAGTGGGACTTGACATCAAATACATCAATGCCTTCAAAGGTAAGTTGAATCTTCTGACTTTTTAGTCATGATTAAACTTTAAATTATGATTTTACTATATGTCACTACTTTGTTTTTTGTGTCTCAAATAGGTCTTGGCATCTTCACATCTGCTCCATTTGACAGAGGAGACTTTCTGTTGGAGTACATCATTGTTCATGCTGCATGTTGTAAAGGCTATTCTACCCATAATGCACAGCATAGCAGGCTATGGGAGGTGGTTTAGTCGAAAACATGCTTAATGCTTCCTGCAGTTGGGTCGGATCGAGGTTGGATCATGTTCTCACCACAAACGAATCGTACCAGAGTTTGTTTGAAATCTGACCGAGACCACCTCTTCAACAAGGTCTCGGTCCAGTTGTTTTGGTCCGCACCCGAGTGCGATTGATGTGTTCACACCTTCCCAAACGAACTGCACCAATAGGGTAAACGCTCCAGGATTCGCCCTAAATCTTTCGTCCTCTACATCAACAGCACTGAAGGTTTTCCACTTCACCATACTCTGACACTTGTTTCATTACATCAACTGTCTTTAGCCAGTCAACATCAAGCAACCAAGTCCTGGCTAAGACAAGACCCCTGACATAATCACTGACTGTTAAAAATACAAGATGAAAAAATAAAATGTTCTGTGGCCTTGAAGACCTGGATTCAGAACCACTACACTACACTGAATGACACTGATGGTACTCTCACCTCATCCGTCTTACTGCCCTCCTCATCAAGGCTGCAAGGATCAATTTCGGACACACCCTCCCTCATGGGCTTCTGCTTAAAAAGATACATCACAGAAATTGCACAATTTTGTATTAAAAGTGTTCATACTGATAAAATAAGTAATTTTTTCCTGTTCAAATGTAAAAAGGGGTCAAACCTTCATCAACACATTTTTCAGAATAATCAGATAACCTTTGCCTGGTAATCCAGACCCTGATTAGACAACCTAGATACGTGAGCTCTGCATGATTTTACCCTAGACTTGTGTGCAAGTTAACTTATAACTGTAACCACATCTTGAGAATCCAGTCAACTTCTCTTTTAATGGGGATAGCACTTTTCTAACTAGAGGGACACATGGAGAGGACAGGAATTGGGTTCAAGTACAAATGTAATAATGGGTTTCTGCTTTAAAAGATACATCATGGAATTTGTACAATTTTGTGTTAAAGTTCTCATACAGAGTGTGCTCATACCGAGAAATATGGAGAGAATTTTGTTCCTTTTTTTATTCAATCAAATAGAATAGAATTGAAACCAAAAAAGAGATGTGAGAGAAAGTGGCAATCAATTTATTATTATTTTTTAGATCGAAACAGAACAGGTTGCAATTTAAAGACAAATGTTAGAGAGCAAATTTCTTCAACTTCAATCAAAACTAATGTTTGTAAGTAAAAACATACAACCATTTTGGGTCTGGGTATGAAAGTATAATCCGTTTTTCTGTCAAAACCAAAAAAACGAATAAACGGAAACAGCGCCACTTTTTCCTTTTTTCGTTTTGAATCAAAAACGGTAAAACGGTTTTTGCTGTCAGCATCAAAAAACGAGAAAACCAAAAAACCAAAACCAAATAACGGCTGAAATTTGGTTTTTGCAAATTCATTTTTTTCGTTTTTCGTTTCTTTATTTTTATGAATATGACGGCAAATATGACGGAGGACAGACCGGAAGCGGAAGTGAAGTGTAAAACCGTCAAAATAATAGTTTAGCGTGCTGGCGCTAACTTCTTAGCATATTATAGACTACCGTCCTCTCTCTACACCATATGGTTCACATTTATTTTACTTCTGTGAAACTATAACAGCTGGTTGTTTGGAAGAACGTGTTAGGCCTATAATTATAATTTTAGCCGAGTGTGTGAATGCACTTTGTGGAAAAACTTTACTATTAGCTAGGCTTTACGTTCCCTGCCTAAATTAAGAACATCTATCAAGTCACCCACAGTCAAGACTAGGTGTCCTGACAGTGCAGGTCTGCAGCCAGACTGTCTTGAATGATTTTGAAAATGAGAATTTAAGTGCAGTTGTTTAGCCACAGGGTGGCGCAGTTTTTACATGAATAGTAGACCTCAGGGCTACCACGGCGGATAATGGCCAACACAGCCAGGCTCTGTGTTCATGATGCGGCTCAACAAAAACTAAATCCCCTGACAGACCCAACTGGTGTCACGGCGGTGATGAGCTGCGCCTGTGATCACTTCATTTCAGTCGGGAGGAGCAGGTTGATTTAATGGAGAGCTGTGAGGAATAGCCTACAAAAAAGTGATCACAGCCAAATATGACAATGAGGCAAGCTTTTAATTTCTGACAGCTGAGCATTGCAGATCAACCTTCGCCCATTTAAACAAAATAAACGATAGCAACAGCTATCTGTTTTCTTCCTTTTGTCTTTACCCTTGCTGCCGCGACACAGTGATCAGTTCCACGATAGCCTCCTGGAAGGGGCGTGGTTGTTGGTTTACAGCATTGTCGAATAAACTGCATAAAATTATAATTATAGGCCTAACACGTTCTTCCAAACAACCAGCTGTTATAGTTTCATAGAAGTAAAATAAATGTGAACCATATGGTGTAGAAAGAGGATGGTAGTCTATAATATGCTAAGAAGTTAGCGCCAGCACGCTAAACTATTATTTTGACAGTTTTACACTTCACTTCCGCTTCCGGTCTGTCTGCCGTCATATTCGCCATCATATTCATGAAAAAAAGAAACGAAAAACGAAAAAATGAATTTGCAAAAACCAAATTTCGGCCGTTATTTGGTTTTGTTTTTTTCGTTTTTGATTCAAAACGAAAGAAGGAAAAAGGGGCGCTGTTTCAGTTTATTGGTTTTTTGGTTTTGACAGAAAAACGGATTATACTTTCATACCCGGACCATTTTGCTTATAAATCAGTCCTCTTTGCTTTAAAGTCAAAAACCTTTGCTTGCTAATCAGTCCACTTTGCTTGCGAGTTATAAAGTTTTGTTTGCAAATCAGTCCTCTTTGCTTGCAAGTTCTAAAGTTTTGCTTGCAAATCAACTGCACTTGATGCGCCCACTGCTATGGCCCTGCCTGACCGTGGATGCGCCCACTGCCATGGCGCTGCCTGATCGTGGATGCGCCTACTGCTATGACCCTGCCGGATCGTGGATGCGCCTACTGCCATGACCCTGCCTGACACCCACCACTACTGTCGCTAATATTAGTCACATCTGTTACATACGTTCCACTACTATTATTGTAATGCATTACTACATACTATCCTTACCATTAATCACTACTACTGTTATCACTAGTAATCACATTTCCATGTGCATTTCATTATTATTGCTGTAATACATCTTTATGTACTTTCACTCCTGTCAACCATCGCTTATAATTGAATACATTGTGATCTCGTTGATCTGCTCTGTACATGCGACATCTATTGCACGTCTGTCCGTCCTGGGAGAGGGATCCCTCCTCTGTGGCTCTCCCTGAGGTTTCTTCCGCATTTTTTTCCCTGTTAAAAGGGCCTTTTTTTTAATTTGATTTGATTTGATGGGCGAGGCCTACGCTGGTGGATAAGAGAAGAATTTCTATTGGTTGGTTTGACCTGGCTCCAGCGCCAGCTACGCTTTTCGCATTACACCTACTTCTCCCTTGTGCTGTGCTGCTTGGAGGTAGAGTTTAGATTCTCTGGCCAAGCCCGAGCCCAGACTATCCTCAGGCCGGGCCGGGCCCTTGATCAGGCATTTGTGTATGTTTTTTTTTTTTTAAATCATTACTTTATTCATTTGTGATCCATTACGTTCTGAATGAACAAACAACGCAGTTTACATGCTTCGTCCTTGTTGCATTATTCATTAAGATGATTGTAAACAGATTTCTGTAGTTCAAACAACTCGGAGTTGTAGTTGAGAACATCAGTTATAACAGCCCACTGTAATGTGGGCTGGTGAAGGGGAAGGTGATGGTCCACTTTAGTGCGGGTGCCTCCGTTTACTCAAGAGACAGCAGGCAACATGTGGGGGTTTCTGCACGGCACTTTTATTCATAATACTGACCATACCATGCCAGGTCTCTACGGCACTAGATTTTACAGGCATACATGCAAATAATCCAGGCAGAGGTTCTTGCACCAACACTTAACAAAATAAAATGGGGAGTCTTTGCTCTGTCGGCAGTATCCTTTCTCTAGGGGAGCGGAAGTACACCTGCTCTTCTTCATCGTACAGGTTACATTACCCACTGAACAAAAGGAGGTGCCACCTAGTGGCGCTACATTGAATAACTCTGACTGTTACACCACGTATTAAAAAAATTGGCGCGTTTAAATCGGGCTCATAATTACAGTTAATGTGACGGGCCGGGCCGGGCCAGGCCGGGCTTGGACACAACGTAAACAGGCTCGGGTAGGATCGGGTTTGATTTTTTGGGCCTGATCTAAGCTCTACTTGGAGGTAAGTTGATAGCCCGTTGCTTTTGAAACGTTTCCCATAAGTAATGAATTGCGCTATATATCGTTGGCTACAGCCTGCCGTACAGTCACAACAACAACAACAACAACAACAACAACAACACAAGTTATGAATTATAATGCCCTGCTGCTGCAAGCACACTGATTGGCAGCAACATGGTTGTCTCTGCTAGTTACGGCCTGAGCAGAGTAGCCTAAGTGAGTGAATTACAGGGAGGCGTATACAACGTAGGGCTGTGATTTAAACATTTAGTGTTGCATGGTACTCGCGGTGCCAAAACGTCACGGTTCCCACACAACAATACTACTGTGGATTACTAAACTACAGCTGAACGCGGTGCCAGTTTCCACTGTGTAGTGGGCTGCCGCTACTCCTCCTGGATCCGGTTCTCACTACAGCTGTTCTAATGTCAACAAACACACATGATGAATAATTTAACAATGTCCTTTGGTCTGATTATACAGATCAGTGGTGCTGATATTTGCGTTTCTCTTCTATAGCCTACACATTCTACATCTCGGAGGTCAAAAGCATCATTCAGTGTCATTTAAGTCGGACCGTCTGACACAGCTACTCCTGTATAGACCAGTAATGCTGGCTGGTTAGAAATATGGGTGTGAATTTGTTAAGTTGTTGTTGTTGTTGTTGTGAATGTACGACAGGCTGTAGCCTGTACATATGCCAATGACATATAGCACAATTCATTACTTATGGGAAACGTTTCAAGAGCAACAGGCTATCAACTTACCTCCAAGCAGCACAGCACAAGGGAGAAGTAGGTGTAATGCGGAAGGCGTAGCTGGCGCAGGAGCCAGGTCAAACCAATCAATAGAAACTCTTCTCTCATCCACCAGCGTAGGCCCCGCCCATCAAGTGCAGTTAAATTCGCAAGCAAAACTTTAGAACTTGCAAGCAAAGAGGACTGATTTGCAAACAAAACTTTATAACCCGCAAGCAAAGAGGACTGATTAGCAAGCAAAGGTTTGAAGTTGAAGAAATATGCTCTCTCATATTTTTTACTACTTATTCTCTTTTGCTCTCAAATCAAATCAAATCAAATAAAAGTTTTTCGTTTCAAATCTATTCTATTTGATTAGATAATGAAGGAACATAATTCTCTCCATAGAGAAATGGGTAATTTTCTCCTGTTCAAATGTCAAAAGGGGTCAAACCTTCATCAACACATTTTTCAGAATAAACACGCCTAGTAATCCAGACCCTGATCAGACAACACATGGCGCATGACCTCTACATGAGTTTAAGTTAGACTTGTGTGCAAGTTGATGTATACCTGTAATTTATGTACACATCAAGCCCATTTTTATACCACTCACTTTAGTTTCATCACCAGCTCGTGTACCATGTTTCAGGGATCCAGCTGACTTCCATTTTAATGGGGAAAACAGCAACAGCGACTGAAGAATATTCAATACATTATTTAACTCAGAGGACACAGAGATGGAATTTGAGTTCTTAATTTCATTATAAGTGCCAAAGTTCCACGTTTTCATCATCAGTATATTGAAAAACTTCAGTTCACCACATTAACTGAACTGTATATCCAATCACTGGTTTTGGTCCTGAAAGGACCAGAGGACTGAGGAGATTACAGTTGTTTACTGTTTCCGTCACAGCATCAGACAAATCAATAGACAGAGACATGCACTCAATGTGTTTTACATATATATCAGAGTATTACTCACAAAGTCCTCTTGCTGCATCTCTTTGTCCATAGTCTTGAGCCCTCCTTCCATATTCTCATACATGATACATGTTTATTAGAGCAACACACTGTTGTGTTCACTTAGATTCCTGAGTTCACGTTCTGCCACAAGGGGGCACTGTGAGATAGTGAAGGAAGAAGAAAGAAAGGGGAAGTAACTATCTGTTAGGGATGTGCGATACCACTGTTTTTCCTTTCAAATCAAATCAAATCAAATCAAATTTTATTTGTATAGCCCAAATTCACAAATCACAGTTTGCCTCAGAGGGCTTTACAATCTGTACAGAGACGACACCCTCTGTCCTTCGACCCTCGATTCGAGTGAGGAAAAACTTGCCCCAAAAAAGGCCCTTTTAACAGGGAAAAAATGCGGAAGAAACCTCAGGGAGAGCCACAGAGGAGGGATCCCTCTCCCAGGACGGACAGACGTGCAATAGATGTCGCATGTACAGAGCAGATCAACGAGATCACAATGTATTCAATTATAAGCGATGGTTGACAGGAGTGAAAGTACACAAAGATGTATTACAGCAATAATGATGAAATGCACATGGAAATGTGATTACTAGTGATAACAGTAGTAATGATCAATGGCAAGGATGGTATGTAGCAATGCAGTACGATAATAGTAGTGGAACGTATGTAACAGAGATGTGACTAATATTAGCGACAGTAGTGGTGGGTGTCAGGCAGGGTCATGGCAGTAGGTGCATCCACGATCAGGCAGGGCCATAGCAGTAGGCGCATCCACGATCAGGCAGGGCCATAGCAGTGGGCGCATCCACGATCAGGCAGGGCCATAGCAGTGGGCGCATCCACGATCCACGACCCGGGCGCGGCCAGGATCCAAGGGAGCCTGTAGGACTAGAAAGCACAAGGACTCCGGGGAAGAAGCAAGTCAGTGACATGCAGAGATGGGGCATTTATACAGGCATAATGTATACAGATGGAGAGGAGAGGAGAGGGGAGGAGAGAGAAGCTCAGTGTGTCATTGTCCCCCGGACTAGGCCTATAGCAGCATAACTAAGAGCTGGTCCAGGACAGGCCTGGGCTTGTCCTGGACCAGCCCTAACTATAAGCTCTATCGAAGAGGAAGGTCTTAAGTCTACTCTTAAAGGTAGAGAGGGTGTCCGCCTCCCGGACCAAAACAGGAAGATGGTTCCACAGAAGAGGAGCTTGATAACTGAAGGCTCTGGCTCCCATTCTACTTTTGGAGACTTTAGGAACTACAAGTAATCCTGCGTTCTGGGAGCGTAATGCTCTAGTTGGGTGATAGGGTAATATGAGCTCCTGGAGATATGATGGTGCCTGACCATTAACAGCTTTGTAAGTGAGGAGAAGGATTTTCGATCTGATACCAAGTAATACCAAGGCTAGTATCCCGATATTGATATTGATACTTAGACGTCCACTTGTGTATATGTAAATTAAGACTTTTACAATGAACACTTGTGAATGTGATTATGAAAAATGTATTTTATACATATGCATAAGAATTGAACAAGCTGCCAAAAATCAGATTTTGTTTTCTCTTTAATCAGAGCAATTAAAGACAATCTGTGCAAATCCACATGTCAACTGAAAATCAACAGGTCAACTGAAAATCTGAGCAAATCACATTTTAAAAAAAATCTCTCTCAAAAAAAAAAAAAAAAATGAAAATAAGAACAGTTACTTTGACTTCAATATAATTCTTTTTGGACCAGACGGAATGGTCTTCAGGTTAGAACTTGACAGAACTTGAACTTGAACTTTGACAACAAAGGTCACATTTTACATTCTCTATCATTTCCTATTTACATGTTTTTGTTAAGAAACAACAGCATGTTGACATGATCCCTCTTCAGTCTGTTTCTTCTCTGGCTCACTAACTCTCCTGCCTTGGAAAATATCCTCTCTGAGGGTACAGATGAAGCAGTGATTCTGAGGTACTTGGTTGCAAGTCTGCTTAGGGATGGGAAGGCTTGCTCGTGACTTTGCCACCAAAGTAATGGGTCCTGGTCCCTTG
The DNA here is from genome assembly GCF_965226575.1 of Pagrus pagrus. NCBI lineage: Eukaryota > Metazoa > Chordata > Actinopteri > Spariformes > Sparidae > Pagrus > Pagrus pagrus. Next base: position 235,000 of record NW_028175420.1, read on the forward strand.
GAACTGGCTTTTCCTCCGCGTAGCGACGTATTTCAATAAGTGCATCAGTACCCGTTGTGCGGTGTCAAAATCGGCCCATATCCCTTTTTTCACTGGGGCAGAGCTGGAAGAAGGTGCAGCACTCCCTGGTGAGGCAGAGCTCGGCCCAGGTGCTGAGGAAGCTGCTGGTGGGGCTGCAGAAGACGACTCTGAGGTTAGCTGATAAGTTTCCTGCATTTCAGCGAGGAGTCGCTTTTTCATGTTTTCTACATTGTCTTTGTCACGGAATGCAAGGTTTAAAAACCTGACATCCAAGAAAGTGCTGGCAGCAAGACTGTGGTAGGTTTCAATCCCATGGAATCTGCGTTGAGATTGCAGTGCCAGCTCTGCTGAAAGAGACCTTGACGCTCAGTGGCTGCATTTGCTCTGTGAAGAAGTGATACAAGGGGGATAACTTTTGACACACAGACATATTTTTCTGCTGAAACCTCTCTTGTCACCTCCTCAAAGGGTCTCAAGGCCTCAACAATTAGGTGGATCATGGAGAGCTCTTCATCATTTAAGCAAAAAGAGTTCTTCCCAAGTAGACAAAGGACTGTGATCACGGTTTCCCTCTGTTCATGGAGCCTCTCTAACATGTAGAAAACTGAATTCCACCTAGTTTCCACTGATTGGATCAGTTTATGCTCTGCAACCTTCAGTTGTTTTTGGATCTGCTTCAGCTTCTCTGTAGCCTTTGTGCTATGGTGGAAAAAGGAGACTATGCTGCTGCATTTTGTCAAGAGCTGAGCAACTTCAGGGACCGCTTTTATTGCATCTTTTATGACAAGGTTTAAGGTGTGAGCGATGCAAGGGTAGTGCTTCCACCCAGCCTTGTGAACTGCAGAAACCATATTAGCACCGTTGTCTGTGACAACTGCTATCACCTTCTGAGTTATGGCCCATTCATCTGTGATTCTTTTCAGCTCTAGACTGATGTTGTCTGCTGTGTGCTGACCAAGGAAACAACGAGTTTCCAAAACAAACTCTTGCATTTGCCAGTTGTCAATGAAATGACAGGACACAGTCAAATATGCTTCTGTGGACCACGAAGTCCACATATCTGTTGTGAGAACCACACTGTGTGCACGTTGTAGAGCTGCCTTTACTTTCTCTTTACAGTCGTTGTACAAGTCTGTAATTGTGCATTCCATCATATGTTTGCGGCTTGGGATTTTGTAGCGGGGATCAAGAGTCTTAACAAATGCCTTAAAACCTCTGTCTTCTACTATTGATATTGGCTGTAGGTCCTTTACGATAATTTCTCCCAGACTTCTTGTAATCTCTGCAGCTCTTTGGGAGTCATCTATAAAAAATTAAAATATTTTTGATGTATAAGGAAGTCTTTTTATGGGAAGTATAACTCAAACACAACCAACAATAGACTTAATAGCTACAGGTTCACTTGAATGTGCCATTTAAGTAGTACAAGTTTAATTATACAATGCATTATCCAACTTTTGATAAAAGTGACACTGAATTGTGTTAAGATGATGGCAGGAATACGAGTTAAATTTACTACATATTGTTCTGGAAGGCAACGTTGTTTTTCTAACTAAACACTAAAATAATAATAAAAAAAATAAAGATTATGTTTTAATGCAAAATTGACAAAATACATTCTGGTATTTTATGTAAATTATCTAATCTACGTCTATAGGCCTGTGATGGGCACTGTGACGTATTTTCACTATATACCTGGATATTGCCTGCCTCTCCGAAGGGCTTTCCATCATAGAGGTCTGTCTCATTCGGGCGGCAGGTGTGGGGTCATTTCCCTGCGCTCCCTCTCTCTCACGCTCCTCTAATCGCCTCCGCTGTAACTCGTCATGCTTTTCTATGTGGTTCATCTTCAAGTGTTTGTTTAGATTTAGGTTGCCACAATACCTCACAGACTTTCGACACATGTCACAAGTTGCTTCATTTGCTTTCACTGGAGTGAAATAACGCGAAACTATGTTTCTTTTTCTGTCTGCCATACTGCAGAGCTTCACTTATTCTCCCCTGTGATGATGTGACTGACAGGGCTGCTGGCGTGTGCGCGCGTATCAGTGCGCGGGCGCCAAGCATGAGGAGAGAGCGGAGGAAAAGCAGTTCCTATATCCTACACAAATACTGACTACAGATTTCACTTTTTACTTTTTTAGAATTGATTACAGATTCGGTGTCACAAAAGTATTAAGTATTATTAAGTATTATCTTGTAAAAGCGGACTTGGGATCTGTGGTGTAGGTGAGTAAAGTAGAGGAGCCAGACGAACAGTTTAGTTACTTTACTGAACTCTTAGTAGCAGGGTACATGTATATCTCGTAGCATCGCTTTCTGAACTCTCCTTCGTGCTTCTCTATCCAGTCTTAATCCACTATCACCATCTTACAGCGCCACTCACTGGCCATACAGTGTAGTGTCTCAATATTACCGTTCTTATCTGTGTCTGTAAACACAACAACTCCCCTGTTACTCATAGAAATACTACTTCTCCATATGAACAACTTTTAGCAGCAGTAGTAAACATTTTCTTCTTCTGTAAGGTAACATTACCACGTAACTTAATGTTCAACATTTCCCAGCTTGTTCTATTCAGTCTGTTAATGTAATATTACAACTGTAACAGTGTTATTGTAACCTGAAATCATATCTTTCTATATACCATACTTAGAAAAGTGACTGTACCGTACGTCAGGTATTTCCAAACATAAACAAATGCTGTATACATATAAAGTAGACCAAAATAAATTCTTCAGGCATTTCACTTGACCTTACTTCATAAGAATAACTGAAAATGTGACCTATATCAATTCAAAATGTAGCAACTGAAATTCACATTACTGTCACTTAATCAACTTCACATTTGTTTTGCTTTAGGCTTGGAGCTATTTCAACACATAGTCCATACTTGCCAACATTGGGTTGTGAAAAATAGGGAGATTTTTTTCATCGGTGTATCGGCCCAAGGAACAAGGTTCCTTCGCCAGGTGTGCGTATAAATTGTCATAATTTCTTGCCTTGTATTTTAAACCTGATGAAGGAACCTTGTTCTGAAAATGTTGTTTCTTTGATATTCAATACATGATTCTGTTTACCATTGAGGACAATGAAAAAATGAGCAGTTTTAATTGTTGAAATGAGTACCAGAAGGCTAAATAATAAGGCGGTTACACTGCAATGCATTTAGAACGCAGTATTTATTGCACATCAAATTAAAAATAGATACACCTTCCCTCCTCAAAATCTCAAAAGTACTGAAAAAGAATGTGTACAGAAATACAATATTGTACACAATGTGCAAAAGAGTTGCCTTACAAACAACACTAACTGGACACTGAATTGTGTGCATCTTAGTGAGTGTGTGAATGTCCAAGCCTTAATCCTTGTTCCCTTTGTCACTCAAGGACTTGTTGTACTCGTAGGTGGCATGCTTGGCAGCGGCGAGAACCTTCTTCGAGGGATCATACTTGTAGCCAGGGGTGGTATGGTTGATCTTGCAGGACATGAGGGCACAAAGAGTAGAGTTATCCATGTTCATTCTATTTTCAGTCAGAATTTTTCTGACCATACTGAAGGACCTCTCTGAGCTAGCATTACTATGAGGGATGCAGAGCATAGCCTTCATCAGAGATGCCAGACCTGTGAACCTCTCATATTTCCCTAACAGACCCCAGAACCTGTCGACTCTCTCTTCCTGTGGAAGCTCCTTGCTATCTGCCACTTGGTAGTCCACCAACTCTTCCCTCAGCTTATCTGCATCTCCTGACAGGCCTAGTTGAGGAAACAGGACCACTAGCCTTTCCACTGAAAATTAAAAAAGTGGAATGATGCTTGACTTCATGACCTCTCTTCCTATCTTCACTTAACTATCAAAACCAAGCATAATCCTACCTGTGTCTGGAGTGATGTCGAGCCGATAGGTTGGGTCCAGCGTCCTGAGGTCGTTGAGCATTTGGTTCTCAATGGGGAAGGACTTCAGCATCTTTCCAATAGATGCTTCATAGAAGGCTCTCACTGCCCTAAAAGTTGAAATAAGATGTGCAATACTGATGATTATTTTAGGGGACACCTACAGCTTTCATTAATAGTATATTACTATTAAAAATAATTTGAGTTCATAATATCAAATGAGAAGCAGTAGTGTACTCACTGAAAGAATCTCCTCTCCGTTGTGGGTGTAAGGTCTTCATTTCTGATGAATTCCTTTGTCGCTGTTCCGATGAAAAGGTCTTCATCAGCAAGCTGGTTTTCCTTTCCATACTGGATTTCCTTCAGTGGGATGTCCATGATTGCCCTTGCTGGAACAAGGTATCCGAGGAATCGCTTGACCAGCTTGCACATCTCTCTTTCTAGTTTGTGAATCATGACCTGGTCTGACTGTGGGGAAATAGAAGAAAAATCATGTAAATAAAAGGCATAGGAAATACATACTGTATATCATGTTTTCATTATTATATCATATCCATAAGCTACCCACCTGAAAGGATGTGTTGAAGTCTGCTAAGGGCTTTAGAGCCACACTCAGGAAAAAGAAGTACGCTTTCATCTCAGGGTCACGGAGATGTCCTGCCAGGGCACGGATTTTGGCGTTCCTCTCCACCTCATCATGGCTCTCAAAGTAGGCTTGTAGAGCTGCCCACTGGTTGAGCACTCGCTGAATGCAGGTGAGGAGGCTGAGCCACCTGGTGGAGCAGTACCTCAGGAGCTTGAGGGAGTCAGAGTCGGTGAAGTGCACAAATTCTTTATACAACTCACACCTCTTTGCGCTGAAGGAAAGAGATAGTAAAATATTAAATTGGTAAGGTTTGTAATATTCATAGCAAGGAACAAAATGGTATAAGGTCAGTGGTGGGAGAAGTATTGAAATCATTTACTTAAGTAAAAGTACCCTATACAATGTGTGGAAATAAATAATACTCAATATATTTACCTCTTGTCAAAGTGGTAGTATATACCGACTAAGAAGTCCTCCACTGGAAGAGGTATGGCCTTGACGCCACAACCCGTGGCAAGCTGCACCAGGTGGCATATGCAGCCCAAGTCTTGGACATGTGGTTGGCTGCTCCGAAGTCTGGTGATCACTGAATTGTGTCTGCCCTTCATTACGCTGGCATTGTCGGAGTTAAAGGCTATGAGCCCCTCCCAAGGAATGTTCCTTTCCCTAACAAAAACATTTCATGAAAGAATTGAAATATACATACATGATAAATGAAATGCATTAATATAGTGCTTTTCTACTCTGAAGAGTAATCCTACCGGTAATTAAAGCATGGTAATGTTATGCTTTCACACAAAGCTCACCTCAAAGTGGATGCTAGCTTCTCATACAGGTTCTCAGCATTCCCCATGTTGCAAACTGGCATGTCTAAGAACCTGGTGGCCACCTGCATTTTTGGAATTGGAATATTTTTTTAAGTGTCATCATGCACCACAAATAGGATGTCCAGCCCTTATGGGCTTACAAGACACAATAATCATGAACATAAACTAAAAATATAATCAAAATCAGACATTCAACTCAACAGACATTCCAGTACCTGCATCTCAGCCTCACAGTAGACCCTGGCCAGTATCACGAATCCCTTGTCTTGCTTTATGTTGTTGGACTCATCACAAAGAAGAGCAAATGGTTTAGTCTGGCATGTCTTGGTGACTTGGTCATCCAGCTCCAAGGTGATGGCTCCTGCAAAGTTACAAAATGATTTTTCAATTCACTATTAATTGAGATGATATGGTTCAAATTGCCTCAATTTGGCATGTATATTCTCCATCCAGCAATATAGTAAGCCTACCCCACAAATAAGCGTAATTAAAAAGAAATAGTTACTATTATGGAGAGAGTAATGAGAAGGGAAAGAGCACAGCTTTATTTCGTTGGTTGCTCACCTTATTGCTTTTGTTTACATATAATATAACTTGCTGGTAGCTTATCACTAAGCCAGCTAGCCATGTTGCTGGTAGCTAGCCAGCCAGCAATAGAATATTAGCAAAACTACACCAGCATCTCAAGTCAAGGTAAAACGTTTTTCCTTTGCCTTGTTTCAAAAACCGCTTTGTGAAACATACATTAAAAGAAATAGCTAATCATGTTTCTTACCTTTGATAATCTGTGTTGTTTTTGTTCTCCCAGAGGAGTACTTCTTGGCGATGACTGAATCAGGAAACATGGCAGCAACACTTTTGCTGAACTCATCGCTGAATGCCATTGGCAAGTTGTTTTTTGCAATCAGCCTGGCCATTTTACATTCTGCCTTGGTCACTAGATCAGCCTCCGTCTGTCCTCTAATGAAGAATGAGTCCATCTTTGGCATTCCCCTCTGTCCTTCTATGGCTACTTTATGTTTAGCAGTGCTAGCATGCTTCATCAAATCATTTTTCCCGCCGTGCTCCACATTAAAATCAACATGACAAGCCTTACAAAACGCACGGTGGGTACTACACCGGCTGGCTCTAACCCAGGGGAAGGTCTCGGTCCACGCTGTGTTAAATCTGGACGCATATTTCTTTTTTTCTTTTTCAGTTTTTCGTTTCTTTGGCGGAGTGTCAGGTGTCAGTCTTTCTCTGACTCTATCCATCTCTGTCAACTACCAGCCAGTGACTTCTTCTTCTTCTTATTTTCCGGCAGTATCAACGCTACTTGGCGTATCACTGCCTCCAGCGAGTGACTGAGTCACGTCGCCGGCTTGCCTCATACGCGCATGCAGGCCAGGGTTGCCAGATACTGCGACAAATCCCCCACAATGTTACTTGTTTCCTTCACTGTAAAATCGGGAGATTAACGGGAGAAATTACTGACCGGGAGCATCGCGGGAGATAGGGTTAAAAATCGGGAGTCTCCCGCGTGAATCGGGAGAGTTGGCAAGTATGATAGTCTTTGGTCCAGGCTGGTTTCTGTCTCTCTCTCTGAGCAGTTTGTCTTGTTATGGTCTCAGCTGGACTGGTGGTCTGTACTGTACCAGCTCTCTGTTCCTCCTCTTTGCTCTTTGGGCAGAGAGAAAGGCGTGCTGCATTCCACCTTTTCCCGTTGCTCAGGATGAAGGTGCTCAATCCTGTCTGTTGCTCCACAGACATGGGATCAGTGTACTGTCTCTCTCCTTTTCCAACATGAAAAGGCTTGCGTACCCGGACGTTATCACCGACTGTGACCTTGGGAGGTTTCGCACCTCGTTTCATGTCCGTGTAGCGTTTGCTCTTTTCCTGCTGTAGGGCAACTCTGGCTGCAATGTGACCATATTTTTCTCTGTGTTCAGGGTTTAGCAGAACATTTAATTTTGTCCACATCGGTCGTCCTCTCAGAAGCTGGAAAGGGGATTCACCAGTTGTCGCATGAGCTGTTGCTCTGTAGCTGTGTAGCATTTCAGTGACTGCTGGTTTCCATGGGCGTTGGGCTGCTTGAGCTTCTGAATACAGTCCTTGAGCACTCTGTTAAAGCGCTCGACACCTCCGTTAGCTTGAGGATGGTAAACACTTGTTCTGATGTGTTTGATGCCCCTCTCTGTGAGAAACTCAGCAAAGGCAGAGGACGTAAACTGTGGGCCATTATCAGTTGTAATGGCACAGGGATTTCCCTCACGTGCAAAGATGGAAGACAGGAATGTTATGATTGTGTCTGTAGTTGCAGATGAAGTAAAGGCAACTTCCGGCCATTTACTGAAATAGTCAATGAGAGTAATGGCAAATCTGCAGTCATAAGTCCCACGTTCAAACGGGCCGACAATGTCCACAGCCACATGCTGAAAAGGGCCCCCTGGAAATTCAACAGGCTGCATTGGGGCAGGAGGAGTTTTGGCTGTTTTGTCACATGACTGACAGATCGTACAGGATGACAGAACTGTGTGAACTAGGTCGTCCATGTGTGGCCACCAGTAAAGGTCTCTGAGGCGTTGTTTCGTGCGGACCACGCCCTGGTGCCCTTCGTGTGCCAGTTGTACTATCCTCTGTCGAAGAGACTTACGCACTACCAGGCGAGTTCCACGGAAGATCAGTGGTGCCTCAACAGCAAGTTCATATCGCATTAGGAAGTACAGCTGCACATCACTTGGAAGAGACTTTTTCGTCTTAGGCCATCCTGACTGAATGACCTGTCTCAGCTTTGTAAGTTCAGGGCAGTCCTCACATTCAGCTTTGAAATCTGCAAGTGGCAGGGCTGACAGGAGAGGAGAAATCTCAGCAATCTCCGCGAATAACTCTTGCTCAGCTTCCGCAGCAATGTTGGAGTTGGCGAGGGGAACACGTGAAAGAAAGTCTGCCATAACATTCTGTGAACCTGGGCGGTACTGCACATCGTACTGAAAACACATCAGTCTCGCTGACCATCTGGCGATCCTCATGCCAGCTCTGTTCATGCCTTTGGTGTTGAGAAGGGTGGTAAGAGCTTGATGGTCGGTTCTAAGTGTGAATCTGTGCCCCCACACATATATACGCCAACGTTCCACAGCCCATACACAGGCTAGGGCCTCTTTTTCTGTTGTGGAGTACTTCCTCTCGGCAGCTGAAAGTGTACGGGAAGCAAAGGCAACAATGTGTTCAGCATTGTCTGAATGCAGCTGCGTCAGGACAGCTCCTAACCCGTAGTCTGAGGCATCTGTCGTAATGAAGGTCGGAAGCTTTGGGTTATAGATGGCAAGCGCTGGACTCTCAAGTTTTCAGCTTAGCGAAGCTTTCATCTGCTGCCGTGTCCCATTGAAGTTCAGCCTGAGCATTTGGTCTGAGCAGCTGTCGTAGTGGCTCAACCAGTGTTGCATAGTTCGAAAGAAACTTGCTGAACCAGGAAGTCAAGCCGAGGAAAGAGCGTAGTGCTGCCATGTCTTTTGGAGCAGGAGCTTCAGCGATGGCAGTCAGATGATCTGGGCTCGGGCGCAGACCCTCCTTTGAAATGACATGTCCAAGGAATGGAATGCAGGTCTGACCAAACGAGCTTTTGTTGAAGTTGATCTGAAGGCCAGTATCTCTCAGTCGCTGCAGAACAGCTTGTAGATGTTGATCATGCATCTCTTTTGAGTCACCATAAATTATGATGTCATCCAAGTAGTTCTGAACTCCTGGCAAATCCTTCAGGATGGTCTGCATCATTTTCTGAAATGCAGACGGTGCTGAAGCCAGGCCAAAAGATACTCGTGTAAATCTGAAGACACCATCATGTGTTATGAATGCCGTGAGATTTCGGCTGTCAGGGTGCAAAGGCAGTTGCTGGTAAGCAGAACTCAGGTCGATTTGGCTGTAGTGTGTAGCACCTGCCAGTTCTGTAAATATGTCCTCCATATGAGGGAGAGGATAACAGTCCATGATGACACTCTTATTGGGCTCACACAGGTCAACACACAGTCGCAGCCCTCCCCCACGTTTCCGTGCCACGACCAGGGGACTCACCCACTCAGACGCATCCACACGTTCTATGAAGCCAGCTTGAAGTAGGCGGTTGAGCTCTGCTGACACCTCCTTACGTATTCTCAGTGGTAGGCGTCTCAACTTTTGACGTACTGGATGCACTGTGTTGTTAACTTGTACTTTATGAATGAACCCTTTGACACATCCAAGCTGATGCGGTGGAGCTAACTCAACCATCTGCACTGTGGATTTTTGGATGTCATTAGCAGGTAAGTTTGAATCAGTTTCCTTGCTGTAGTTCACCTTGCCTCCAACAATGTTGACATTGAGCGCTTTAATCAGGTCCAGGCCCAGCAGAGGTGATCCAGCTTTAACAATGTGGAAGGAGGCTGGGACCCTGCTGCCTTGCTCTGCTATGGCTGCTTTTGCTGGCAGGCAACCAATAACAGGTACCTCACGTCTAGCATAAGTGACCAGTTTGACTTGAGGTTCTGTCAGTGAGCAATCTGCAAAACATTGTCTGTACATTGTCTCTGGCAGAATAGACACAGATGCTCCCGTATCAACAATCAACTCCAGGACATGAGAATTTCCCTCTGGTGCTTCAACATTGACATTGCAGGTGATTTTATCATAAGTTGCTGCAGTAAGTTTAACGTTATCCATCCACAGTACAGCTAGCTCAGGGACTACAACTTCTCTTACTTCACTTACAGTAGATTTACATATTTTGGCGAAATGCCCCTTTTTGCCACATTTATTGCAGTTTACTGAAGCAGCTGGACAGTTTTTATCATTAGCCAAGAGCTTGTTGGAGTCACATCTGAAGCACTTACGTTGCTGTTGGTTTGTGTTCCTCTTTTTATCACGGTCTGGAGCTGGGGCTTTGGCATGGCGAGCTCCTCTTTGCCCTCGGAAATGCTCCTTGGCTGCACCGACAGCTTGCACTAGCGCGGTCGGGACCGTTTTAGTTGAAGAAAGCAGTGTGGCGTTTTTAACCGCTGCCTCCACCTGGCATGCGATTGTGTGAGCTTTCTCCAGAGTGAGGTCGTCCTCTAGCAGTAATTTGTCTCTCACAGCAGCGAGGTAAACATTTGAAATCAGCTGATCACGGATCATCTTGTTTTCCATCTGTCCAAAACTACACGATGAAGCTAATGCTCTCAAAGCTGCCACATACTGTGATGCCGTCTCATCCGCTCGTTGAGTGCGTTGTCTGAATGTGTGTCTGCAGGCCACAACATTAACTTTCGGTACAAAGTGTTTCTCGAGGGTGGACATGGCGTCCTCATATGTCGTACCTTGGTCTGGCAAAGTGTAGAAAAGTAGTTGTCCTTCCGGACCCAGGCAATGAAGTAACACTGCACGTTGCCTTGCATCCGGCCATGCGTCTCCTCTTGCATGAATGACGAGCATGTAGTTGTCGAAAATCTTCCGCCACGTCTCGAACAGTATTTGCGGCTCACCCACATGAGGAAGGAAGGGCGGTGGACTCGGTACAGAAGCGCTCATCCTCGTCGCCAATTTGTGGTGTAGGTGAGTAAAGTAGAGGAGCCAGACGAACAGTTTAGTTACTTTACTGAACTCTTAGTAGCAGGGTACATGTACATCTCGTAGCATCTCTTTTCTGAACACTCCGTACTTCTCTATCCAGTCTTAATCCACTATCACCATCTTACAGCGCCACTCACTGGCCATACAGTGTAGTGTCTCAATATTACCGTTCTTATCTGTGTCTGCAAACACAACAGGATCGATATTTTGATGGGAAGATCGATTCTAAAAAACACACGTCTAGATCGGAAGTATCGATATTTCTGGATTGATACGCACATCCCTACTATCTGTGGGAGTTGTTGATCCTGAAAGTTAAAAAGAAAAGTGATTTGTACTCGTGCTACCATGCAGCAATAAAACCAGTTCCTACCACACTATTCATCCACACTACACACACCACAGTAACCCCATGGTAACTTCTAACTTCTACCATGTGAAGAACAGGATGTTTGGTCACACCTATTATCTCAGTATCAAACCCGACATTTTCGTACTGTCAGGTCATGTGACCCTACATCTCCTTAGGGTTAGGGTTACGACCTTACAGTTGTTTACAGTGGTGCTTTTCATTCATATTCAACTGCTACTCACAAGGTCCTTCTTCTCAATCGTCTCGTAGTCTGTATCTTTGTCTGTACTCTTGAGGTCTCCTTCCATGCTTTTGTAACTCATCACAGATGTCTTTTTGAGCAATAGGAGCTCATATCTTCAAGTCCCCTACTACCGCACCAGAGCACTGCACTCCCAGAGTGCATTCATGGTTCCTAGAGTCTCAGAGAGTAGAAAAGGAGGCATACTCTCCCCTCTCTCTCCTTGTTCAAGAGCAGACTCAAGACCTTCCTTTTTGATAAAGCTTATAGTTAGGCAAGGTTAAGCCTTGAACAATCCCATAGTTATGTTGCCATAGGCCTAGACTGCTGGGGGGATTTCCCATGATGCACCAAACCCCTCTCCCTTCCTGTCCCTCTCAATCTCTATTCATATTCATCCCCATTTATCAATGCCTGTTACTAACTGAGCCTTTCCCTCTTCTGTAGTGCTGTTCTTCCTCTTCTCTCTCCTGTGTCCTCCTGTCACTGTCTACAGGTGTTTCTGCCTCCAGCGCTGCAGAGTCTGGATCTAAGGCTGTCTTCAACTGACCCGTGATCAATCATCATTACTCGTCTCATCATCATTGTTATTTATTACTGTTACTATTATTACCACTGTAAGTACTGTAATTACTTTTTCTGTTATGTTTATTAATTTGATTACTGTCCTATTACTGTTATCAGTAGGTGATTTGTTAATTTTTAACAGGGGGGATGGCCCAATGGGAGCACCTCCCTGACACACCTATGTACACCTCCCAAAGGACAATGTTGCAGGACGCTTTAACCATAACTGACATTTCTAAGTCTACAATTTCATTTTATCCAGGTATCTTCCTTCTCTCCCTACTACAATCTTTTAAAAACTGTATTAAAGTCATGAGTAAATACACCTTTAAATTGTATGCAGTGGACTGAGTTTATTCAGGCAGGGTTTTCTCATGTTTCTCCCAATACACTACAAGCAGGGTAATTTTAAGTTACATGACCCCTTGGAATTTTTTACCATCTAAATTCCTAGAAGGACACACAGTGAACATTGTGCAAAATAGTAGAGCCCGACTGATTTATTGGTAGGCCGATTTTTCGGCCGATATTAGCCTATCGCAGATATATCGGTATCGGTGTAATATTGTCCGATATGCACCAATATGAAAACCTTATATTTAAAAACTGTAATGGAGAAAAACATGTTTGGGGTAATTTAAAATTTGTGTAATGATATAGTTTGTCTAGCAGAGTGCGCTTCAACGGGGATAAAACAGCTGGTGTCAGGAAATGTAACAGCTACCTCACTAAAAAATGACAATTACCAACATAACATAAACCACCATGTTCTGAACAGGCACACTAAAAACACTTATAAAAAGTAACTTTTAGTTTTAGAACATAAATGGCAAAGTTACTATTGATATTAAACTGTCAGAAAAAACTAATCTCTGAAAAAACTTGAACATTACTGAAGGGTCGAAGGACAGAGGGTGTCGTCTCTGTACAGATTGTAAAGCCCTCTGAGGCAAACTGTGATTTGTGAATTTGGGCTATACAAATAAAATTTGATTTGATTTGATTTGATTTGAAAATAAACATGAAATATTTGCACCCCTGATATAACCAGCAAAGGGAATGGAGTCTATGAATAAAGAACAAGTCTGTGAAAATCATTTGAGAGAACCCCAGTGGGAGCGTTTCAGAAGCTGAGCCTTTTGTCTGCCCAAATTTGTTGACTTGCTCAGATTTTGTTGATCCAGTCATTTTTCATTTTTATACAATCAGGAGTCTGCACAGGGTGTTTTATTTTGAAAATTGACCAGATGCTCTATGCCATTCCTGTGTCTCTGCCATTCCTGCCGGCGTGATCTGCTCTTTGCAGCTTGTTGCGGCTTCCGTCAAAATAGTCAAAATGCAAAGCAGCCGTGCACGGCTCGACTCCACTGTGCGCCGGAGCTGATCGCGGCCACTTGTGATTTGTAACACACTATCTGCTACTAGGGGATGGAGAGTAATGGCAGGTTAACAAGGGGGATGCTTTTTGGTAATTTTGCTAACAAGGGGGACAGCAACCCCCCTCATATCGCCTATTGACTGTTATCACTACTGTATTAGTATGATCAGTTCTGTTGTTTGTTTCTGTGTGTTCTCTCTCTCCTTCTCTTTCTCTCAAGTGAACCAGTCGAGGCAGGTAACCCTAGACCTGCTCTCTATGGAAAGTGCCCTGAGATAACTTGTGTTATGATATGGCCTTACACAAATAAAATTGAACTGAATTGAACTGAAATCACAAAATTATTTTTGGATCGATGTATTTGATATTAAGAATTGTTTTTCAACATATGAACAAACTTGAATTTAAGGGACTGGTACAGAAAACTGTACTGTTTATTCTGGTACTCACCTCTGTGTCCACAATGTTGCTGGCCATCTGGTCCCACAGCTTCCACACCTCAATCACTCAATCTTCCTGCTCTCCAAACAGGAAAACAAAACTATCTTATGGACTTACTTGATATTATGGATTTATTTCCTACAAATAACTCAACTTCACCATGTCAAGGAGTCATATACTCCAATATGTGTGTATGGTAGCCTACATCTAAAGTGCATAACCATTAACACTTTTAAAACAGAAGAGAATGGGCTATAATACATGTACTATTACATCTAGGTTCTTCTATTGCTCCAGTACAATATCTTAATCACCTTTGCAATGTTCTGGGCTTTCCTGTCTCCAGACTTCGATTCATGGGAAGGAAGTTCAACTGTGAAGATTTCATTGCCAGATTCTGTTCTGCAGCAGTTGGAAATCTTAATTCTACTGATGGTGAGGACCCAAATTCCCACTGCTATTACTATTGCTACTTGATATTTAAAAAAATATTGGCACTACATCCTTATACAATTATGAGTAATTCAGCAGTTGTTGCAATGCCATTATTGCAATATGTGCATATGTGCTTATTTTGTGCATTATTTCGATCTACTCATAACTGATATCAACCCTATAAATTATAAGGCAATAATAGTTACTTTGCGGTTACATTAAAGTTAATGTGTGCATTAGTTTTTGGTATCAGTTAGAATAACTTCTTCATAAGCAGGGGCGTAGCAAGCTTTTCAAAAGTGTGGGGGATGGATGTGGTCTTTCCAGTTCAGAGAACTTGTTCCAGATGCCTTAACATTTGCATTCCCTCCTGCTCAAATCTTTCTCCAAGCTGCATGTCAATAACATCCATAACTTTGTAGAATTCAGTCCTGTAATAGTCAGAAGGGGACGCATATACATGTGCAGGAGCACTACCTGTGAAGCACTGAGGTGGGATACGGACAGGAGGAGAGGCAATAGGAGTGAGATGGAGTGTCTCACACATCCTTGTTGCCTCTCATTGACCCATTCACACACGTATGAATATATCTGGGAAACAGACAGGTACCAAAAACAACGTCTTTAACGTTGTCTGATGATTATAAACATTAACTACTCCTTATATGTTCAGTAAACAGGTAGGCACCAAACCCACATATGTGTTTTTCTAATGTTTTTATGAGTGTTTACAGCCATAGACATATATACATATGTTCTTCAATGTGTCTCCTTGTACATACAGCTGTATAGATATAAGTATGTATATATGTTCTTCAGTGACCTGCTCTATGTAAAAGCCAGACAGCCAATTGCAGTGTCTTATTTTTTTATTTTTGATTTGCAGGCTTTTTAAAAAAAAAAATTGTCTCCATGATTGTCATTTTTAGTAGTTAAAATCACTGGATATAAAAACGATTCATCAAAATAAGTTAAATGTAAAATGTAATGTAAACATCAGTGCTTCTTATTCCCACAGACATCACATTTACATGTCAGGATCTGGTTATTATAGACACAGATTCAATATCATCACAGTAACAGAGTTACATACATTGGCAGCTGTAAACAAATTGGCATTGGCAGCTGTAAACTAATAAAAACATTAGAAAAATGCATACGTGGGTCTGGTGCCTACCTGTTTACTAAACATATCAGGAGTAGGCTATGTAACGTTTATAATCATCAGAGAACGTTACAGACGGTGTTTTTTGTGCCTGTCTGTTTCCCAGGTATATTCGTACGTGTGTGAATGGGTCAATGAGAGGCATGAACTTATAGCGCTTTGTAGAAGGAGCTTTATAAAGTTCACTCCACTGACTTCGACATACGATTCAGCGCTCAGTGAAGCGTCTATGTATATGTATATCTATGGCTAGTTCCCGCCTCCTCAGCATGAGCTGAACGATAAATCTAACACAGCAGAGGCGGGACTTAAGGCAGAACAGCCAATCATCAGCCGGTCACACTGAAAGCCGTTGTCATGTTTGAAGCAACAAAAAAAGAAAAAGTGTGGCTGTTGAATCCTCTGACAGGGAAAAGTGTGGGTGTTAAAACACCCCCTGCCCCACTCTATCGCTGTACGTTACTGCTTATCAGTACGAGATCGGTATTCAGAGTATGTTCTTATGCACTTTTAGCATAACAGTATGAATGAAATCTGTAAAGTATTCACTTTTGTTGTCACAAAAGTCTTGAATAATGCAGTTGAGGGGACAAATGTCACTGTTTGGAGGTGCACAGAGCTGTAACTGTGGTTTCCATGCAAAGAAGGTATCAGAAGTCTCTCATACAATTATGACGTGCTGGTGTTGAATTCTGTAATATTACAATTTTTTTTCTTGTCTGTGAACCTGTAGCCTTCCAGTTCGCTCCCTGAGACGCTACAGCCAGGACCCTCGCCTGCAGGTTCACCACCACCACCACCAAAGGATGTCTCCTTAGCTGGTGGTGAACCTAGAAGGCCCATTTTGACTTTGGCATCAGTAAGTAATGAGGATTTACTTTTGCTGATATTTATATTAATATTATTAATATACTCAACTATATAAAATGTACAAAGCCCCAGTTAATGTCATTTTTTTCCTTTTGTCAGTTTACAAAGCCGCGGTTTGGTGGCTCTCATGGTGCCGTGTTAAAACCAAATTTAAGTTTGGCTAGGAAGCATTCATCTAAGGTAATGTAAAGAGAATGATACATAGATTGACTTTGATTTAAAAATATATATATACACTGTTATTGTTTTCATGTAGCAGTAACTATAGTGGGACTTTCATGCATTCATTTCATGTTGAAATGGTCTGGTTTTATTGACTGCTATAGAATCAGAATTCCTTTATTGCTTTATTTATCCCGCAAATGATAGATTCATTCATTTATTCATTCATTATCATCTATGGTTATCCTATATTGTGAACTGTGCCTTTATTCCCCCAGACCTCTGATGTATCCAGCCCCATCACAAGCCCCACCAAAAGAAAGGTGGCACCACCTGGCCGCAGTCCCAAGAAGTTTCTGCAGACCGTTTCTCCTCTGTCTCTTCCTCCCTCTCCTGTTCCTGTATCAAGCCCAGCTTCTTCCATTCTGCCCTCCACTGCTACAGTTGTAAGAAGATATCATACTACACTTGAAACAGGAACTGCTCTTGAGTAGATTTTTATCATATCTATTTACCTTATTTTATTTTATTTTATTTTTCATAAAATAGGAAGTGTCATCTGCCACCTCCTCCTGTATCTCCTCTGGAACTCCCTCTGCTCCTCTCACCTCACCATTGCCTGAAAATGTGGAGATTCCACCTGTTTCAGACACTGCTTGGCTGCCCACAAAGCTGCTGAAGACCATACCACCTCAAGATCAGAAGTGGATTTCAGCGGCCCTGTGGAAAAAACAGCGTCTGCGCACAGACCGGAAGCTGTGGTATGATCCACCAGAGCCATCTCTCATATACCATCAGGTCCCCACTCTGGAGCGCCTTTTCCACCACCGGCTTCTCTTGTGGATGCCATACCACCTGTGGAAGGTCAGGCTGTCCTGTCCTGCTTATGGCACACAGCTCACAAGCTATGGAGCTCACAAGAGAGCCCGCCACATTCTGGATGTGGACAGGTATCACCTGATGATCACAGAGACTCTCAGCTGGTTGCAAAACAACATATCTTTCCTCCAGCAAGACAATCTTGGACCAGCTGGACTTGGAGATGTTGCCTTGCTGCATCAGGCCAAGCGGGAGCAGCTGAGACAGGAAGGTGTCCCTGGCATCACTGACAGTCTGGTCCATCAGCACATCACCAAAGACGAGCTGGCACTGCACTGCCGGAGGCAGACAAGAGGACAGCGGCAGACAGTAGTCATGATCGAGCAGCTCCTTAATGAACTGATGGGGGCAAAGGGCAGGGATTTTCTTGGTGTTTCTCTTCTGGACCAGGAAAGGATGCAGCACATCTGGCGAGTCCAACAGAGGCATGTTAAGTGCATACAGGACGAACCAGGTGTGCTTCTTTACACCCAGACAGGCACCACCACCAAGGCAGGCATTGTGCTGCCAAACTACAGGTGTGCCAGAGGGTCCACATCATTGGAGTCCTTTCACCTGCATGTAAACAGGTTCATTCCAGGTCAGTATGAATCATTATTCATCAGTAAGATTCTTTAACATCGCAATTCTGTTGTTTGTCATGGTTTAAGTTCAGGAAGTAGTGGAGCTATGCATAAAGCCTATTAATAATTTACAGATGACCAAACACAACAAATAAACGTATCATTGTGTTTACCTTTCTACTATCTTAAGGAACGAGTGTCAACAGCTTCAATATCCAGCTGTACCTCCTGGAAGGACTGAACAGGTGGAACCAGGACCGAGAAGCTGCATCCCTAGCAGTCAAGCCTGCCCCCCTGCTGAGTTATTCTGGAGACCTTGTTCACTGTGTTAACACCCTCAGTGTCAAGGTCTTTGGAAGGCACCTTGTCCCGTCTTTTCAGCCACCTGCTGTTTACACTGGTAAGTTTAAGCTTTTCATCCTGATGAAGCTACTTGCCATATTCACTATACAGCATATTCTTTTTAATGCATTATCCGAAAGTTAATTTTCCACCCTCTATTGTTCTCTCAACTGTCCCAGGTGAGCTTCTCGGCATAGATTACTTGTACAGCCAGATGGGAAAGGCCTTGCAGGATGTACATCCTGACTCAGAGGAAACTGAGGCACTGCTTGAAGATGTAGGCACTGAGGAGGAGCTGGAAGGTGAGGGTTTTGAAGAAAGTGGGTTACACCCCACTGTAGAGCTGCTGGACGTGTCTGATCCAGCCCCTGTCACCACCAGCTCAGCTCACACTCCAACTCCCACCTAGGGGTGGGCGATATGACGATATTAGATTGTGAAGGATTAGAATGTGAAGACGATCTGCCAAAGTGCAGAGATCGTAGGGATCGTCTAGGGCACATTCTATAAATTGTAGTTCTATGCTGATGCACCGACGCACCAAACGTATAACGTCGTCAACCTGACCGACCAATCATAGCAAATTACGGGCAGTGACGCGCTTTCTTACCCGTGTCCTTGTTTATGTGTGTAGCGGTAGCCACATGGAGAGTCATGTCTGAAAGCCAGACGGAGGAGTTGGTCGCTTTTTAAAAAACAAAACAAAACAGCGTTTCACCATCTCTCATCTCTGCCGCCTCTCTCGGGTGCGGACACACGGACACACACTAACGGACACACACAGGTCGAAGAATAGAAGTTTTGGGCTATTTTTATGGGGGTAAAATGTCGCCATCTTTTGGTGAATTTAATTCATAACAGTATAAGATTAGATAAAATAAGATAAATTAAGATAATCCTTCATTTGACCCACAATGGAGAAATTCAAAGTGTTGCAGCAGCAAAGAGCAGTGTAGGAATATAGAACCTAAGTACTAAATGTAAAAATAAGTATCTAAAAATATTTAAATATAGAAATATCATCGAACCAAATCATAATGATTATAATTAGTTGTAGTCGTATTTGCATTAATTGCATTTTAATCTTTGTGAGGAGGCTAGTCCCATTACAGTTGCCTTTGCTGAGCAAGAACTGAAGCTCATCAATGGCGCAAGAAAGCTTGAGTGGCCTGGCTATCATAAGCATCAACTCAGAAGTGGCACAGCAGCTGTCATATGATGACCTCATTAATGACTTTGCATCCAGAAAATGCATACGTGTGCATCTGTAAAAGGCTTGTTCCATTGTTGAAAGAGTCATTTTGTAATGGGGAGGGGGGGCCTCAAAATAAAATTCTGCTAAGGGCCCCAATTTGGCCAGGGGCAGCCCTGAGGAGCATTCACAAAGCAACACACAGGTCTGTTACAAAGTGAAGACTCTATGTCTGAGAAGAAATGCATGGTATTTATCTGTCTCTGTGGGTGTGTTCTCACCCTGCCCTTCTGTACTTAAATTAATCACTCACACAGAAGGAAGTGATAATATTGAGTATACATTCAGTACCTTGAGTGATAGGTGGGGAGGGGAGGGGCCTAGTGAACCTGAGTGAGCGGTGTGAGAGAGGTGGAGAGGAGTGCTGCGCATAAGGACTGAGAGAGATGCTGCGCTCACACAAACTCTGTGAAGAAATACGAGTGATTTGCTGAACTCATAGAAGAGAAACTACAACAAAAATATCGATCTCATCACGCTAGTATCGATCCGATACCAATACTCACCTTGGTATCGATACTATCGATATTTGGAACGATCCTCCCACCCCTAGTGCGCACACTATTGCCTGGCGTTCATCGGGAGAGGGCTCTTTCTGGCGTGCTCCAGTTGTTTGCACCGAGCAGGGTATTTGTATGGTAGGTATGACTCCTGTTTTAGCTGTACAATCCGTCTGCCTGAGTGTCCCACCATAAGCTGTATTATAATTTTGATTCTTTCTTTTCCAGGACAGGAGCGGGTGTAGTGTGCGGCAGACTTCCCCCGGTGGTGGTTCCCCTCTCACTCCCCTGAATTTGGTGTGGCACGTGGTGGTTTGTAGTAGTTTTCTTTGGTTTGAGTTGTGTCCCCTCTGTTGTATTTGGAAGTCTGTCTCTCGTCCTCTTTAAATCTATTAGTGTAACGAATCTCTGTGATCTTCTATAGTAAGAGTGGCTATTGTATTTCCTGGGGTGCAATTCCCCAGGTGGCATTGTCTGGCAATTCTCGACTCTCCCCTCCATTTTTGGCCACGCTTATTTTTGACCTTTAAAGGAAATAGTTCACTCTAAAACAAAATTCAGTCATTATCGACTCACCCTCATGCTGATGATAAGTCTGATGTAGTTTCTTATTCCTCAAAGTTCAGCTGGAGACCCACGGAGGTACTATGCCGTTATATTTGAGTCAAAAGCAGTGAATTATTTCGTGTCACGCTCGCAGATTTCACCTGCCGCGCGCACTTGTTTGATCGTCGCGAACATATTCAGCAACAGAGTGAAGCAGAGGCAGGTGCGAGCGAGTAAAAAACAACAGCGACACACACAGCAACACTGTGCAGCTGCTTTGCGCGTGCTGGCTCGTTCCCGTTTTCGCTCTCTCTCTCCCCTGTGCTCGCTCGCGGTGGAGCTCTGCTCGCTCGAAGCAAGACTTTTGACACTTTGGTGGCGGAGACCAAGGCTGACCCCGGCCCTCCTATGATTGGTCATTTTCTGGCCTTAAAACGGAGAGAAGACGAAGAGTAATAATAAGAAGAAGAAGATGACGATGACGAAGAGAAGACGAAGAACATTGAACAGTAACAATCCAGAAAAACTAATAGGATAAAGGGTTCAAATTGTGCGTGTCCAGTTATATAAACAACTATGAAGGTAAGTTAACACTTCACCAAACCGACTCTGATACATGCTAGCCCTTAACTAGCCAAAGTTAGCTCAGTAACAAAGCAACGTTTATTTACTATGTATAGCTAATGTTAGCATAGTGGTAGGTTAGCGTCATTAACTGTTTTTTTTTTTTGTTTGTTTGTGCAATGTATTATCCTAACCCTAATGTTAATCTCAGTTTTAAACAAGGAGGCAGGAGAGGTCACAGTTAGGGCTGAGTGCTACAGGTCCATGAGGAAAAGCCAGAAGCCTCACTGTCTGAGTGTAAGGGTAAGTCATCCTGCAGGTTCAGTTCAAGCTAAGAAACAGGTTTCTGTTTGTCAAATCAAGTTTCTGTGAGTCATGTCATTGCTGCGAATAGCGTATAAAGACTATCATTGAACTATGTCATATGGTACCCGAGGTGTCATATTCAGAAAGAATGTAAAATTAATGGCTCTCACAGAAACAAGATTGTGCTCTGAGTTCTTATAATTTCCTATAACTTCAATTAAAGATTTATCTTGTATTTTTCTTTGAAATAAGTAAAGTGAGATTACACATATCTATTTTATATGGTAAACTACAAATAAATTGTGTTTTTATGACACTTTTTCCTGTTTCACTTTTAACAATTTTTAAGTTTACTAACAGAAGTTCACTAATTTAATGTTGTCTTTCTATTATTACACTTGCAGCCAGTACATTTTGTTCTCTAACTAACATTTGCTATTGTAAACAGATTGTGCTAAGGGAATCAAAACCAGTCGAGTTGCAGAGATGCCAGTGCACCTGTGTGGCAGGTACAGCCTTGTGCAGCCACGTGGCAGCTCTGCTGTACCAGACGGCCCGCTACTCCCAGCTGAGGCTTACATCTGTTCCCCCAGTGTTCAGCTGTACAGAGACTGAACAGAAGTGGCACAAACCAAGGACCATAGTAACCAACCTATTAATGACTTTTATCTTATGTATGGATATCGGTTCAATGTTTATTGAAATGTGTTTTTGTTTGGATGCAGGGCATTAAACCTGGTCCAGTTAATGACATGGTCATCCTGTCAGCCAGACCAAGGGAGAGGAAGCTTGTAGAAGGAATCAAATCAAATCAAATCAAATCAAATGTTATTTGTATAGCCCAAATTCACAAATCACAGTTTGCCTCAGAGGGCTTTACAATCTGTACAGAGACGACACCTTCTGTCCTTTGACCCTTGATTCGAGTGAGAAAAAATACCCTTTTAACAGGGAAAAAAAATGCGGAAGAAACCTCAGGAAGAGCCACAGAGGAGGGATCCCTCTCCCAAGACGGACAGACGTGCAATAGATGTCGCATGTACAGAGCAGATCAACGAGATCACAATGTATACAATTATAATAGATGGTTGACAGGAATGAGAAAAGAGGTATTACAGCAATAATAATGAAATGCACATGGATATGTGACTACTAGTAATAACAGTAGTAGTGTTTAACGGTAAGGATAGTATGTAGTAATGCATTACAATAATAGTAGTGAAACGTATGTAACAGAGATATGACTAATATTAGCAACAGTAGTGGTGGATGTCAGGCAGGGCCATGGCAGTAGGCGCATCCACGATTTACGACCCGGGCGCGGCCAGGATCCATGACAGCCTGTAGGACTAGAAAGCACAAGGACTCCGGGGAAGAAGTGAAGTCAGTGACATGCAGAGATGGGGCATGTATACAGGCATAATGTATACAGATGGAGAGGAGAGGAGAAGAGAGAAGCTCAGTGTGTCATTTGTCCCCCAGACTGGGCCTATAGCAGCATAACTAAGAGCTGGTCCAAGACAGGCCTGGGCCAGCCCTAACTATAACCTATATCAAAAAGGAAGGTCTTAAGTCTACTCTTAAAGGTAGAGAGGGTGTCCGCCTCCCGGACCAAAACAGGAAGATGGTTCCACAGAAGAGGAGCTTGATAACTGAAGGCTCTGGCTCCCATTCTGCTTTTGGAGACTTTAGGAACTACAAGTAATCCTGCCTTCTGGGAGCGTAATGCTCTAGTTGGGTAATAGGGTAGTATGAGCTCCTGGAGATATGATGGTGCCTGACTATTAACAGCTTTGTAGGTGAGGAGAAGGATTTTAAACTTTATTCTTGATTTTACAGGGAGCCAGTGCAGAGAGGCCAATACAGGAGTAATATGATCTCTTTACTTAGTTCCTGTCAGTACACGTGCTGCAGCATTCTGGACCAGCTGGAGACTCTTTAGAGACTTGTTAGGGCAGCCTGATAATAGAGAATTACAATAGTCCAGCCTGGAAGTAACAAATGCATGGACTAGCTTTTCTGCGTCTTTTTGGGACAGGATGGGCCTGATTTTTGCAATGTTACGTAGATGAAAAAATGCAGACCTTGAAATTTGTTTTATGTGGGAGTTGAAGGACATATCTTGATCAAAGGTAACTCCCAGATTCCTGACGGTGGTGCTGGAGGCCAAGTTCATGCCATCCAAACTAGCTATATGATTAGACCTTATCTCTAAGGTGTTTAGGACCAAGTACTATAACTTCGGTTTTATCTGAATTTAACAGCAGAAAGATCAGGTATTTGTTACTATTGATACTACACACACACACACACACACACACACACACACACACACACACACACACACAGAACACATCCACTTACATGCACACATTTACACACACAGAGAAGCACTTACCTTGCTTAAATGCACACGTAGCTACAAATAATATGTATGTACCACCACCCCCACCTTTGCACACATTTACTTACTTCCATGGACATGGACACACACACACACACACCCTCCTTCATGCAAGCAACTCACAAGCACACACACACTGTCACATGCACAAAGTAGTTTAGTTACATATGCCTACACACATACTTTTGCACATGTATTTCTTATTTATGACATGACTTGTTTGTGTTGTTTTTTTTCACAGAAGCAACTTGTATAAAGGCGTCAACTGCACTCTGCCAGACATCTCCACCGCTGAAAGTTAAGGACGTGTATCATGGACTCACTGCTGATGAAGCTCCCATGATAATAACGATGTCTCCAGTGATGTATCTCTGGTTGAATCCAAGTTTGGTCAGGTGCAAGAGGGAAGTGTGCTGTCCTACCAGCTACCAACAAGGACAGTCCCCAGGACCCGTCCACATACAGTTGCCCCTTCTCCCCCACAGCTGCCACTCTCTGATTACAGGCTGGGACCCTCTACCTGTGCATTTGTCTGCTCGGAACATCAACACCATCATATGGCATCCCTTGAAACATCTTTGGTGACAGCACGCAAAATCTAGAACAGCACACGAGAGCAGAGTTCCTGGGCTGAGTGGCACCAAATTCAGAGAGGTCTGTCACACATAGGGGAAACCTCTGCTGAAAACCTCGCCAAAAGGCTTCTGAGACCATCCAGTCAGACTGCTGACATGCAGCGGGGGCTTGACCCATATTTTGTGAGGAGACGGGCCACAGTGTAGAGTTGGTTGAAAAAGCCGAAGGGGAATTTCAGAGTCAAAGAATTTGTGCTCCTTGACCCGGCGAATGAGGCACTCCACATGCACCCTGAGACGTGCTATGGCCTGGGTCTCCCTAACTTCACCTGCAGACGTTTGAGACCTGTAGATCTTGCAGGGTACAATGTCATCAATAAGAAAGCCTCTGTCTACCATGACAGCCATCCCAGGTTTTAGGAGGGTGAGGAGACCAGATTCTCGTGTGATCTGCTTGTCGCTGATAGACCCGGCGTACAGTGCTGTGATAAATGTCACTGCCCCATGTGGTGCAATTCCAATGAGCCCTTTCAGAGTGCAGTGGGATTTGTAGGATGAAAACACCTCACTCTGGAAAAGAGGGGAAGACGGGCACTGGCATCTCAGCTCAGTGCAGTCAAGGATGACCATAGTGTCAGGGTAGTCCTTGAAGTCTGCAGGCAGAGATTCGCGAATCTGCTCCTCAGGCATCCAGATCCTTATCGAGCCGAGTAATGTATACAGGAAGTTGCTCCATGATGTTATGATTCGGCTGACTGTGGACTGATGGACACTGTACCGGTCAGCTACTTGGATCCAAGGGCCAGGTAGTTTAGGAACAGTAACAACTCATCAATGGGCTGCAGGGAATGAGTTGCGGCATTTGAATCAGTGAGAGTTCCTCTCTGTGCTTGTCGAACACTGACCATAGATGGCAGAGAGGGCTCAATCAAGGCCCAAAACCACATGAAGAGGTCATATTATGCAAACCTTAAAACAAAATGAAAACAGATAACAATAATAACTGTTCATAATTAACTACACACTGTAAAAAAAAAAACTGTAAAAAAAAACAGTCAATGACTGGCAGCTACGGCTGCCAAACAAAAAACGTAATATTAAAGTAAAATATCCTAATTCAAATAAAGTCCAGAAACATTACTTTTACAGAAATTTTCATTAAATGCTCTGCAGAAAAATACCGTTATTTTACAGATTTTTCCTAAATTATTACAATCAAACACTTTTAATAAAGTGACAATGCTAAGAGTTCTGCAGAAAAATACTGTTATTTTACAGATTTTTCCTAAATTATTACGATCAAGCACTTTTAATAAAGTGACAATGCTAAGAGTTCTGCAGAAAAATACCGTTATTTTATAGATTTTTCCTAAATTATTACAATCAAACACCTTTAATAAAGTGACAATGTTAAAAGTTCTGCAGAAAAATACCGTTATTTTATAGATTTTTCCTAAATTATTACGATCAAACACTTTTAATAAAGTGACAATGCTAAGAGTTCTGCAGAAAAATACCGTTATTTTATAGATTTTTCCTAAATTATTACAATCAAACACCTTTAATAAAGTGACAATGTTAAAAGTTCTGCAGAAAAATACCATTATTCTACTGATTTTTCCTAAATTATGATCAAACACCTTTAATAATCCTTAAAAGCCACCTTAGAAAAACAGTCAAATGACTGGCAGCTACGACTGCCAAACAAAAACCCTAAATATTTTCACTGTGTCAATTAAAGTAGGGTGGGGAACTTAATTACAATGAAATACACACCACTGTTGATTCTAAAACCCTTTATTTAATGTATTGAGTTGTTAATTTACAATATCAACCAATTATTCACCAACAGTTCTTCAGAGCCCCCCAGGAGGAACTGAAAAACTAAAAATTCTATTTCTCCATATGTGTATCTTGTCTGTTAACAGTACTATCATGATGAGGTCATGATTTCACCTTTGAAACAGGTGGAGAGCTTTTGGGCTGAGGGGGCTGTGGTCTGTTGTTTTTTAGCTTGTATTTTCCAATTCAGTTTTGTTGTCTACAATATTCTCCTGACCCTTGGGGGCTCTGTATACTGTAGTTCTGAAAATATTTGTAGTATTTGTGGACAAGCATTACATTCTTGATTTAGAATTTAGAATTTAGAAGTCTAGTGTGTCATATTTAGTGGTATCACTATACAAGACAACAACTAGAAATGCCCATGGATTAAAGCAAAAAAAAATCTTTTGACTGAAATGTTTTTTCAAGCTGTAGCCAAGTCATATTCCCAATTTGTAATTTGTGAAACATGTTACAGGGCATTTTACTTGACACGTACTAAAAAAATAAGATAAGATTTACAGCCTCACCCCACACCATGTTCTCTAATGCAGACATCAAGTTTAAATATTTGACCAACAGTGTTTTACAGGATGATCTGAACAGCTGGTCTATTCACACTTAAAATGTTTTTTGTCTTTTCAATGTAATTTTCAATCTATGAAATCAATCTGTGCCCTTTTTTTGCCAAGCTTCTCTCAAGTTTTACTCTTTCAAATAATCAACCATCTACAGAACTTTTCAGTGCGCTATTTTTCTACTTCTTCTTCTCATCATCATTATCATTAATTATTATTATTAATAATATTGTTTAAAGTGAGCCTCTTATCGTTTAACAGAAAAATACATCATACGAACAGCAACTTTTGCAGCCTTGTCAGTCTGATGGCGAGTTATCACCTTTCTGTCATCACTAACATACTGTTAGTAATCAAAGAGGCTCTGAGGCTTTGTTCTATATGTTATAATACAAGATTTCAGCATTGAGCTACAATCAGGCAACATTCATGATTCTGTTCAGTCAAACTAACCAAAAACTTCTTATTGATCATCATTATAAAGTTTCAGGCGTTCCTGTAACCATGGTAACTCACGGTGCCAGAGGGGAGGGAGAGACGCTGAAGGAAGCCGTTTACACAGATACACTGCAGACAAAGTCCAGACTATAGTTGTTATTTCACACATGTAGCACACAACAGGAGACTCTCCGTGTCAGACGAGTTCTCACTTGCTGACTAAACTCAAAAACTAATTGATAACGTAGCAGCGCGACGAGTCCTTGCTAGCTAAAGCAGCTAAACTTTAGCGCCGCTCTGTGTTGAGATCCCGCCCTGTGTTGGTCACTACACTGTCATTGGTCAGGCGCACACACGCTGTTAACGATACAATTGGCTGTAGAGTGTGACAATCTGTCAATAAAAATCAGCCAACAGTTCTACTCCGATCTACATTGATCTCATAAGTCGCCTATGTGAAGTTTGAATGACGGAAATCCGTTGTAGCGACAGAGAACTTTAATCCATGAATACCTCAAGGCGGTTGTATGCCTCCGTGCAGATGTTATTTTGAAGTTGACATTCATGTGTGTTCAGATGCATGTAACGTGTAGTGAAGAATTGATTTTTTAAATAATGTAGTGTATATTTTCTACAAAATTGAGAATATTACTTCATATATTTTAGTTTGTTATAAACATCCAGATTATGTGCTCATTGTCTCCATTATCGCCAGCGCGGAGGCACAAGACTTTGGATGTAAAAATGATCATTCCAACGATCATAATATCTGTCCAAAAAAATTGCTATGTGATATTTTTTTTTTTTTTACCGTATTGTGCAGCCCTATTTGTGTATAATACAGGCACTTACTTTAGGAATTGCATGTTTAATCGCATGTTGTTATCTGCCATCTACCCTACACACACCAAACTTAAGATCAAATCGAAAATATTTCGCACCACTGAGTAAATGAATCATATCGTGTGTCAATATGTGTTTGGATGTGTGTGAGAAGAGGAAAGGGTATTACCTGCAGGTTGAGTGAAGGCCTGCAGTGAAGCCTTGTTGAAACTAACAACCCCACAATACATAACAGCAACTCCCCGGGCACTTCTGGAGCTCATGCTGCATTTTCCCTTTTGCAAAGAAAGAGAGGACAAAGACAGGATAGGTCATGTTTATCTTTCTTCTACTAATTTCTACTACTACTAATACTTCTAAACTACTTGAACAACACCAAATGAGAGATGAGGATGGTAGTTAAGCTAAGCAGGCACAGTCATTCAATCTCTTAGACTGATCTGGATTTTTTAATGGGGCAAATAGTATGATTTCTGTAAATAACTTGAAAACATTTACATCTTTTATTGTCTTAGAATGACCTGTAGTATAGGCTGTATATATAAATGACTTACCTTTCCCTCTGACAATCATCACCTTGCCTTGATGAGCGTCTCTGGAATTAGAATAAGAAGTATCAGTGAATTTATATAGTATGTATATAAGTACATGGAACTTAATATAAATTTTAATTAATTCTAACTTGGTTGTATTGCTAGGTATTCATTAAGTGAATAAAATATCCATTAATCAAGCAGTTGCATTTTGGCTGGTAAAACGAGGTGTGAAATAGGTCCATCTAAAGCTGATAAGGGTGGGATAGGCAGGGAACATACACACAAAAGTTTCCAGTGTTGTTTTAATGTACAGTAAAATGTACATTTCATTAATTTACATTTAATTTAATTTAATGTACATTTACAGTCAGCATATAGAGAAAAACTCCCCCACGAATTAATGTTAACTTACTGCTACTAAAGTAATGTAAGACAGACATTGGGTCAAGGCAGACACTTGAGGACGTCACCTTGGTCTTTGGGAAACAATGATCAACATTCTTCACTATTTTCTGACAGATATGACAGATATACGATGTAACGTAACGTGTACTCTGCTGCTCACATCATGTTCACTTATTAGACATTTACACCTTGTTTTCCTGGCTGAGTTGTCCCACTGCTTTACTTCTTCTGGATCATCACTGACCTTTTCATATAATTGTTTTAAGTAATCATACAAAGATGCCGTATTAATGGTGGAGGCAGAGTCTGAGGTAGTGCTGCTGCCTTCATTTGTTTTTGCCTCGCCTGGGAGGCTCTATGGAAATCTGGCACTCTCTTGAACGAAGTTAAACTGTGATGGAGTGCCGCTAACAAACGCCAGAATGAACGCGTTCACAATAACTTTCATCAGGCAGAAATACAGTACGTTCAGTTCACATTCGCCCAAAATATGAACGAGTTCATGAAAGAGAGAGAACCAACTGTAAGGT
This sequence comes from Pagrus pagrus, assembly GCF_965226575.1. Classification (NCBI taxonomy): domain Eukaryota; kingdom Metazoa; phylum Chordata; class Actinopteri; order Spariformes; family Sparidae; genus Pagrus; species Pagrus pagrus. The sequence continues at coordinate 264,583 of NW_028175420.1, forward strand.
TACTAACATAACGTTAATGACATGACAAAGACTCGCTGCCTGCAAACAGAACAGACGAAACCTCTCATTTAAACCACATTCAATATTAAAATCATGAATCAGGCCAACAAGCTAACTAACGTTGTCACCTGTCATTTTTGTTAATTGAACGCTACTTAAAGGTTAGCTAATCTGTTTGAAAACACCATCACTGTAAGTTAGAGACTGAACACAAACATTGCGTTAGGTTATGAATTTACAGAAAATAACAGGGAAATGTTTTCTTACCTGATATAGCAGGAGAGCAGTTATAACCGTGAAGTTCACTTAATGTTAGCTGACCAAATAGATCGGTCTGACCCTTCAACTGCGTCCATACTCCACTTTTTTGTTCTCCGTTGAAATACCACAACTCGGATTCGCTCCAAAAAAACATGGCAAGCAGATGTAAAATAATCCAGGTAATAATACAGGTTATCCATTAGTGGTCAGATAGCCCGACTGACGCGAGCGCCGTACCGTACCCATCCAAACTGACGTATTTTCAAAAGAAGGCGCGCACAGTTGTCATTTGCCAGTTGTCTTGTTGACAGCCACATCAACCAATCATGTTCAAAGCAACATGGCGAGACAGCCAATAGCAATTGTATCAGCGTGGTGTCGTTTTTTTTTTTTTATCAAGAAAAGATTATAAAGAAAAGAAAAGAAATATTTATTTATTTTTATTTGTAGGTTGATATATTCAATTACATAAGCATCTCTTTCTCTCTCTGTCACACACGATCTACTGTATTATGTGTAAAGCACTATATAAACAAAGGTGAGTTGACTTCTCTTGCACCCTTGTGTTGTGTCAGGTTTGACCGATTTAAAAGTTTTATCTCTGAAAAATGTAGCTGATTTGATCAGACTGACTAAGATTCCATGACTTTGTCCACAAAGAGGGTTCCAACACACAATTTTTTTTTATTAACCCTTGTATTATGTTCGTTTCTTCCCCCTTACTTTGGTGTTCCCGGTCAAATTTGACCAGTCTGGTTTAACTGCACTGTAAAAAAAAAATCCGTAAAAAAACGAATAAAGTCCTGGCAGAAAATTACCAGGAATTTATCCGTTAATGTCACGGACACTTCTGTTAATCCTAAAACGGATAATTCCGTAGATTTATAGTATATTCTCTGTTTATTCACAGACACTTCTGTTAATCCTACAACGGATAATTCTGTAGATTTGCGATATTCTCTGTTTATTCACAGACACTTCTGTTAATCCTACAACGGATAATTCCGTAGATTTACAGTATATCCTCAGTAGCATTTGCTATCAAGAAATGTCTTCACCACTGAAAAATCTGTACCATTTCTATGGACAATTTCTTTAAATCTGAAACATAAAATTCTGAATAGTCAGTAGCAGCCTATATTTTCTGGTAAATAAACATGTATTTTCTTCCACTCTAATGCTAAAATTCAATGACAAATGGTATCCATCATCAGACCACTGTAATGTAATGTAATTAAATGAGTTAAAATAACTAAACATCTAATACAGCAACATGATCAAATACAGTCACCACAACATATATAAATTGAACATGTTTATTTTTTATGCCATGAAGGATATGCATAAAAGTGCATTCAACGGCTACATTTTTAAATGACAAGTTTTTTTACGAATTATTTTAACAATATGCAAAGCACCATGTTGTGGATGAGATCTGAGAATTCCAATATTTGTTGGAGCGGAAGATTATGAAGTGAATGGGGCATCCCTAGTTCATTCAATGTTTTGTGTTAGCTTTAAACACATAACAGACAAAAACAATACATTGAACGACAACTCATTGAACTATGTGCAAAGCACCATGTTTTGGATCAGACTTTTTGCTTTAAAACAGCAACAAACAGAATAAAACAAATTAAAAACATTAAAATTAAGATTCATAAAGTGCATTCTAGGGATGGCCCAAAAGATCATCATATGAGATCTGAGAATTCCAATATTTGTTGGAGCGGAAGATTATGAAGTGATCGGGGCATCCCTAGTTCATTCAATGTTTTGTGTTAGCTTTAAACACATAACAGACAAAAACAATACATTGAACGACAATTCATTGAACTATGTGCAGCAAACAGAGTAAACAACTATACATTCATTAATAACATGACAATAATGGTGTTGCACCAAAAGGTGGTCACAAACAAGTAAAACAGCTTTTAAACTTTTTTTTAAACATTTCCAAATACATGGCAAAAATCATCATCAACAGTTAAACAGCTCAAACTCCATTTGCATCTCAGTCATGTGAGTTTGTCAGCTGAAATACGTCTTACACTATACACTCACCAGCCACTTCATTAAGTACACCTGTGCAATCTAATGCAATCCAACACAACAGCTCTGTCAGAGGTGATAAGTGAAGGTGATAATTATACTTTATGTTTATTATTGAGGTTGTAGTGGGTGGTGCTGGTGTACTGGAGTGCAAGAAAAGTGTTCCTAATATTTTGTCCTCCTCAATGTATGGTTAAACTCCAGGGTCCAGAAGAAATCAGGAAAAGCTTGCACACTGATCAGACAAAAGGAATGTCCACTCCAAAGGTTGATGGATGTCACAGTTCCATTTTAAATGGTCCATCAAAAATATATAAACAGGTATTATACAGCTGATATATATTTTAGTATATATTTTTGACCGACCATTAAATATTTATAAAGTATAAGGACAGCATTCAATATAATGCACTCAAGTACACCACCAACATTCACTATGACCTCAATAATAAACAAAGTATAATCATCACCTTTCTGACAATGTCAACAAAAACTGAAAACGTAAAAGCTTCGTAAAAGAAGAATGTATATTATATTGCACAGATGTGCCTAATGAAGTGTCTGGTGAGTGTATTTACAATGTCCAACTTAATAAACAGCAACACAATATGCTCTATACATAACATTTCAAAACATAAACAAAGAGTTGCTTACCTTTGTATGAATTCCAGGGTGACTGACATCTCCTTTGGGTATTTTATGTTTAAAACATAAAACAAAGAGAAAGTGTAGCTCAGGGCCACAATGAGGGAGTTGATATGGTCATTGACAACTTCCTGATCGACAGCAATCTTGAATCGTTGATCACCTTAAACACAGAATAACTTAGATATTAGAAGATAGAAAATATTAACAAAAAAAAGAAAAACAAAGCACATCCACTTCAGAAAACCACTGCAAACATAATTATTTAAATCTGGCTACCTTATATTACAAGTGGTGTGGCCTTTGTTCAACAAAGTGCTGCATTTTAATTTATTTTTTAACTTTGACTGCAAAAAAACAAAGAAAAAGTGTTCCAATTGTCTTAGCTAAGTACAAGTACTTAGTTACTGTACTTAAGTAGTTTTTTGGAGGTTTTTATATTTATCAGGACTTTTACGCCACTACATTTACATTGGATGAAGTAGAAGTATTTTTAAGCATGCAGCTTAACTTAATTTGACTGGCACTTTGCACAGAGAGTAAAGAGTAAAAAGTAGGAGTAAAGAGTAAGAGTTAACAGTAAAGAGTAGTCGATAAGAGTAAGTGAAATCCATAACATGCATGCCTAAATATTATACAGACTACATACCCATGATAAGGATGCAAGGGGTGCTTGGGATGCTCAGTCCAGCAGCAGTTGACTCCTGTTGTTGGAAAATAAAATATCAAAGAAACACGAATGTCATGAACTTTGTTTCCAATGTACTGTATACAGTACAGTCATACTTACATCATAAATTACTAGGTAGTAGTAACTACAATAAGCCTAAACCTCGAAAGCTCATTTTTTGCCCAGTTTTTGTTAAGAGCTTTGAAGTACATCTAAAACTCATTTTTAGCTCTTATACAAACTGATAATCCTTGTATCAAGAGCTCTGTCAGAGCGAAAAGATACTTTTAGATGTAAAAAAGAAAAAAGTTTGTTTTTTGGCTCATTAAAAAAGTTACTGTGTACCTTTAACATTAGAACCCTTTGGTTTTCATTTCATGAATATTGAAACATATTTCACCAAGAGATATCGTTGTTAGGTTGAGGAGCAGGGAGGCACGTAAATAAAAAGGCAGCAGCTAAGGAATTCCATTTGTCAGGAAACAAACCAAATACGTGGGATATTAATGATTTCTTTATAAATTTGTTTTAAACAAGGTGAGAGAGATAGGTGAAAGAGCCATAGCCCATACATAAAGGGGCTTTTTTATTTTTTTTGTGAAGGGAAACTAAAATCACATTTTCCTTTTTTTGTGGGTGTGTCCAAAGTCTGTGAAAATACTGATGCATCTTGTGTTCATTTTCTGGGGTTTAAATCCATACAAGCCATTACAAAAAATAGGTCTAATGAATATCTGCAAAACAAAAACAACATAATAAAAAGTATAAACCTACCTCACTTTGGCAGAAAAGGAGATCAGGCTTTTCCTTGAAGAATTTCGCAATGCCTGAGATCAGCTGTACTGGATCTTCACCTGGTGGCATCTTCATCCCATTTAAGTCGAGGAAGTCTTTGATGCTCTTTCCCTTTCTGGACATTTCTTCTGCCAGCTTTGTTTGCACTGGTAAGCCAAGGAGGTTACATGTGTGGTCAAACAGGTGAACAGCTTCAAAAAGGAAGGGCCACTCTTCCAGTACTGTTTTTACAGTGCTTCCTTTGTTGATAGTTGCACGCTGGATGGAATATGTTTCAGTCATCAATTTGCGAACACATGACTCCTGAAGACGACGGGTTTTGAAGGCACTTTTCAAGTCATCTTGTTTAGACTCTAGTTCTGCTATATCCTCAATAGCAGGCTGCCACTCCACACACCCATAACGATCTGAGAGTGTGGACTTTTTCCTCACTGGGTCTTCACCCTCTGCTGGCCTCTTTGTTGAGCTGAAGGTAAATGGCCTTCTAATATTTTCAAGTCTGTTTTCTAGCTGTATGAAGAGAGCATCATATCCTGTTCCAATGACTTTAGTTCCATTGAGCTCTCTGTCTTGAAAAGAGCAGGGATATTGTTGTACAATCTTCTTGGCAATCTCCCGCAGCTTTGCTCTTCCAGGCCTTCCACGCTCTTTACTGAGTAAATGGTCAATGACTACACAAACCAGCTCTCTTCTCTCTTTAGGCTTTGGTCTCTTCTTTTCACTTAAGGCAAGCATGAGGTTCGGGGGCATTTTGTGCCATGGTACATCATATGTCTCCGGGGATGGAGAATCCTCCAGGGGACCAGGTGTCGGAGGTGGAGTTTGGGGCAGATGGGCATCGTGTTGCAGAGATGTCGAAGCAGAGCCAAGTACAGCTTGTGACTCTATGGATAACATACATCACCAAAAATTAATGAAATGACCGATGTTACATTTATATATAAGATTTAAGCTATAACAATCCAGGTATGGTATGAATAAATGCATGTCACCGGCAGTATGTTTTACAAAACCACATTGCACTGGTTTAGCTAATAAAGTGTTATGAACAAGCTGAAACAAAAGTTGTCTAAATGTAGTCAAACTGTTTATCTTAAAAATCAGCCAGCAGCTAGGTTTAGAATTTGCCAATTTTAAAGATTCGTGTCAATGCTTTCTAAACTTGACAATATTTTGATGTTTTGATGTCATGTATTATTTATTTATTGACATTTTACATTTGTTTCCAGTGAGATATAACCGAGAATAGTGAATTATATAGTGAGTATAGAGAATAGTGAATTATATAATTATTCCAAGTCTGTAACAATGGTAACCTGTGGATTATAGGACATACAGATGGTACAGTGCAGAAAGATTTGGTTTATAAATGTAAAAACTTACCTGCACTGAAAGCTTGAATTAGTCTTCTCCGCTGAATGGGTGGCAGAATTCCATCGACATCCTCAGTCTTGACATAGTTAAGGTCATCTACATTGTTTACTCCAATCTCCTCCAGTCTTGCCATGAGTGAGTCCATTACATGATTACTGAGCAATGGCATAGCTTTCTGAACTAATTCTTTCACAAGCTCCATAGTGGCATATGCTTGAGTGGGATGAGTAACCTTGCACCTCTGTGGTAAAAAGAAAGTGGAGCATAATCATTAAGCTTGTCAAGACTTTCACAAATAAGCTTATCAGAACTATTTTTGTCGATTTCATAGACGCCAAGCTCAGGTACCCAGCTGGCAGTTTTCCCCCGCAGCAAAAGCAGGACAGTTGTTTCACTTTTGATAACAATGCTTGCTATTTCCCCCAACTGTAGTTGTCTTTTGGTATATCTATGTACAACAAGCATACCATTTGCATATGAAGTGCCTTTAACTTGCACTTTATCTGTAACAACTGAGTTAGATGAGTTAAGTCCAAAGTCTGCAACTGCTGCCCTTATGCCACCATCATAGAGCTCTGGATAAAAGCTAGTGGAGTCTGACACCTGAACCTGGCGCCTGAAAAAACTGCCCCGACTCTGATAAGCCTGAAACAGCTGATGTCTCTCAGCGAGTGACTTAGTGACATTTCTGAAGTTTTGACTTGACCTGATACATCTTTTAAAATAGCTATGCTTACTTTCAAAGCGCATGGTCCAAGTTTGTATGAGTGGACCAAACTGTGGACTCAAGTCTGCATAGTGAAGAAGATAGTGGTGTTTTGGTCTCAGATTTGAATGTGGGAATAACTCTTGCCTCATTTCCACATACTCTTCAGTCAGTACCTTCATGTAAGCAATCTGAGACTCTGAGAGGCTAGGTGCACAGACAAATTCAACTAACTCCCTCAGAAGAAGTACCAGCTGCCAGACAGCATTGTCAGCATCTTTAATTCTGTCATGTACCAAAATAGGCAGGAACCGCAATAGCCACCTGTTTTGGGCTGCATGGCCTCCAAGCTTTTTTCCTTTGTGTGGAATAGCATTTGGCTTGTTGCTGCTTTCATCTGGAAATCATTTGAGTCTGTCATTTAGTGACTAGTAACTGAACCACTTCTCTTCTTTAATTAAGCACTGCAAACGCATTGCCAGGTCATAGTCCACAACACCCTCGAACAAGTCATGTGCTAAACAGGGCGGCAGTCCAGGCTGGCACACATGGAAATGTGAGAGTTTGTTGAAAACACTGTTGCCTTTAATGCCCCGATGCATGGTCACTTCAGGGTGACTCTCCAAAAACTGCACAGACTCATTATAATCAGCAGGATCTCTATGAGTGAAAACTGTGAGAGGGTTAGACAGAAACACATCTTTTGTCACTAGACAGTATCTACAGAAATACTGAGCAAAACTGAAATTTTCTGTAAACCCACCAATCATGTGGGAGCCCAGATTATCTCCCATTATGCATGCAACAGTACCTCTGTATATCTTATCCTCAAAAGATATGCCCTTTTCCTCCAGCTCACACAAGTCTGACACAAGCTCACTGAAAACTTTATCCACTCCAAAATATTTACAGTCTTTCTCTGTACAGAGCAGTACCAACTGGATTTGATCAACAGTTGATCTGATGTGAGGATAGAAATTTCCAAGAGTGAAGTACACAGCTAAAACTTTGTGCTTTGCTTGGCAGATCCAAGAGGATTAGCCACCTCGAAAGCGTCTTGAAAAATCATCACCTTTAAAGAATCTGGGTCTGTGGCAAACATTGCATTAGATCTAATGGCATGCCCATCAGTGAAGTCACAAAGTGTACTATCTTCAACATGAATAGGGTTAAAACTCTGCTGAGTTTCTCTTCCCTTTTTCAGCATTGCTCTGAGGCTATCCAGTAATGGAATGTAATGATAGTGTCTCCTCTGCCCTCTATCATCGTAGCCAAGTGTGACTTCAACAGGCTGAACATAGTTAAAGTGCGACTTGTAATACTGCAGCCTTCGATGGTGTGTAGTTAAAGGACCACTTGCATGTAAGGCCTCATGCATAGGGCTCCGCTCATATACACTCTTCCCCAGACATGTTAATGTTTCTGTTGGAACACCATACTGTTCAAGTTCTTGAGCTAGCACATCCATTGTATACTCCTGTTGAATATCCTGAAGAGTTTTCATCTCATCCCTTACTTTGGTCTACATTACTCACATCACTTCCCTCATTCTCTGCAACATGTGCCCTCTCACCTGGAAAATGCTGTTCTGCAGCTTCACACAGATGAACAGGTGCTATCTGGGTGACACTCCACCCTCTGTGATATCTGGACAGATGAGATGAAAAGGATGTCTTTACATTAAATGTCTTAGAACATCCATCAAAGGGACAAGTTACAGTCAGACCCTCTTGTATGTGGTCACTCAAGTGAGACACCAGCCGTTAAACATCTGCATATTCTCTGCTGCAAAAATTTAACAAACACTTCAACTGCACAGACACACTCCGGTTCCAAGTTTGTCTGATCCCTGTGTCTGGGTGTGTTCGTGACATGTGAACAGCAAGGCAGTTGAATGAGGAAAACCTTCTTCCACAATCTTTATGGCCACATGATAAAAGTACGTTATTAAGATGTCTGTGTGATCTGCAGTGCTTCAGGTATTCTGTCAATGAGACGCATTTAAATTCACAGACATTACAAGCCAACATGATGGCACTCGTTACTATCTTTAGCAGGCCCAACTTTAGCAAGCCAAAACAGACGGCTAATGGCTAACGTTAGGTTATCATTTCTGTATCATGACCGAATAGGTGGATCGACTGAGGCTGGGGCTATGGTAACTTTAGCCCGTTCTCTCGCTTACTGGTGTTAGCTGGTTAGCTACTGTGGCAGACCCAACTCTTAACGTTACAGGCTAATGTCTAAGTTAGCATTGTGTGGCTTATACGTCAATGTTAACGGTAACGTTAAAGACAGGTTCAGACAGACTGGACAACTCTTTCTGATTAAAACTATACAGACATATATATACTATATGATTTTAGTTAAAGAAAATATAATTTGTACCACAGAAGTGCAATAAAGGTTTCCCCAACTCCGCAGATGAAACTTGAAACTTGATGCCCTCCGCTGACCACTTCTTCTTTCAGACGTTAGCACGTAACGGTGCTTCATGCTCCCACAATGCAATGCGTCCTTAAAAAATACGGTTAAAACGCCTGTAAAAAAATATTAAGGAAAATTCCTTCACATTAACACGGTACATTGTGCCGTATATTTACGGACTTTTCTTACAGTGTGCTCTTACATTAACACAAAAAACATCATTCAAACATAATCTGTCATGATCCTCATGGCAGCCCTATCTTCTCCCTTCATGTGTGTGTTGTCATTCCCTGTCCCCCTGTCTGTTCTGTGTGTGTGTGCTTGTGGGCGTGGTCTCCCTCCACAGGCAGCGCCAGGTGCAGCCACTCCAGCAATCAGCCCTGCTATAAAGACTCTGGATTCACTCCTGCTCGTCGCCAGATTGTTTCATCTGTACTCCTGGTTGTGTGCTTCCTGACTCCACCGTGTTTTTTGCCCTTTGTCCTGTGATTAGCCAGTGTAGCTAATTCTGCTGTGTTTTTCCTTCTTGCCTTAGACTGTTCCACCGTTTGCTCCTGCCTACCTGCCTGCCTGTGGACCTGCCTGCCTGCAGCCTGCTCACCTGTTCCCTCCTCAGTGTGAGACGCCACGTTGAGACTTTCACTCACCTTCACTGGAGATTTTCACGAACCACTATTGGATCCTGGGACTACACTCACCACTCCTCCCCCTTGCACTCGTGTTTCACGTGAGATCATTAAAAGACTTGTTATTTTCTGCTGAAACCCCACCTGTGCCTAATCTCCCCCCAGCAGTACCAGTGAGCGCCTTCCATCCCCGTAAGCCGTTCGTTCCAGCCCCTGAACGTTACGACGGTAACTTAGGTGACTGTAAGTCTTTCCTTTTCCAGTGCTCTCTAGTTTTTGAATTACAACCACTGACCTATAGTACTGACCGAGCTAAGATAGCTTATGTGTTGGGTTTGCTCACGGGGAGGGCTAGGGCCTGGGGGACGGCTTTTTGGCATAATCCACTCACTGCCATTGCCACTTTTGAGCTATTTTCCAATGAAATGACTTCTGTTTTTGACCATCCCAATACCAGCCATGACGCTAGCAACCGACTGCTGAGCTTGCGCCAGGGTTCCTTAAGTGCAGCTAATTACTCAGTAGAGTTCTGTACCCTAGCAGTTGAACTGGGTTGGGATGACAGAGCACTTCAGAGTATTTTTCTGAAAGGTCTGAACGAAGCTGTGAAAGACTGTTTAGTGGGTAGGGCAGAGACTGACACATTGCAGGAGCTAATTGCATTAGCCATAAAAGTAGAGATAGACAAGTAGTATATTCCCCTGGTACTGCTGCTTCACCTACTGCTCCTCATGGGCCATCTGATACCCAGACGGCGAACAATAACCAGCCTGTTGCTTCCCCAAGACAAGAGGAACCCATGCAGTTGGGTCGGAACCGGTTAACACCAGCAGAGCGCAGTCGGCACTTCAAGGAAGGACTGTGTATCTACTGCGGAGAACCTGGACATCAACTCGCCACCTGCCCACAACGGTTAAACCCAAGGCCTCACCAGTCGCAGTCGGGGTTCTGGTGAGTAGCACTGTGGTTCCCATGTTACCCCGTAAACGCATCAACATAGATGCTGTTATTTTGCTAAATGGTAAAAGTTTAAGAATAGAGGCCCTAGATGATTCGGGCTCTGACTCCAACCTGCTAGATTCCCAGTTTGTTGAACAATCCCAGATTAAATCCTTCACCATTGATACACCCCTTGTGGTCAATGCGTTAAATGGTCATTTATTGGCTCACATCACACATCAAACTGAGACACTATCACTGTTACTAGCTGGTAATCACCGTGAACAGCTAGCCTTTCATGTCATGTCATCATCTCACGCCCCTCTAGTACTCGGGTTACCCTGGCTCCAGAAACATAATCGACTGGGCAGCCGGCAGAATCACTAGTTGGAGTTCTTTCTGTCATTCCTCTTGTCTCAAGTCTGCTCTTTCCCCATGTTCAAATAAACCCAGTGTTGCCTCACCAGAGCCTCCTGATATCTCCTCTGTACCACCTGTGTATCACGACCTAGCTGAGGTGTTCAGCAAGCAGAGGGCCCAATCTTTACCACCTCACAGACCTTACGACTGCGCCATTGAACTACTGCCTGGAGCCCCGCTTCCCACCAGCAGGCTCTACAACCTCTCCGCTCCAGAGCGAAAAAGCATGGAAACCTACATAACGGACTCCCTGAACTCAGGTATCATACGCCCCTCCTCTTCTCCTCTTGGTGCCGGGTTCTTTTTTGTGGGCAAGAAAGATGGGACCCTGAGACCCTGCATTGACTTTCGGGGTTTGAACAATATCACAGTTAAAAATAAATATCCATTACCCCTCATTAACTCTGCTTTTGAACCCCTCCATGGCGCTACAATTTTCACCAAGCTGGACCTGCGTAGTGCCTACTACCTGGTGCGTATAAGGGAAGGAGATGAGTGGAAAACAGCATTCAACATACCCCTGGGACACTTTGAGTACCTTGTTATGCCGTTTGGATTAACAAATGCACCGGCCATCTTCCAGGCTATGGTTAACGATGTACTAAGAGACTTCCTAAACCATTCAGTGTTCGTATATCTTGACGACATTTTGATTTTCTCCCACAACCTCGAGGAGCACATTGTGCATGTGCGACAGGTTCTGCAGAGGTTGTGGGAGAATAAATTGTTAAAGGAGAGAAATGTGAGTTTCATGTCACTTCTGTTTCCTTCCTGGGATACATTCTGGAGAGCGGGAGGGTGAGGACCGATCCTGCTAAGGTCCAAGCGGTGGCAAGCTGGCCTCAACCCGAGTCACGCAGACAGCTCTAGCGGTTCCTGGGCTTCGCAAATTTCTACAGGCGTTTCATCAGAAACTACAGTCAGGTAGTGGCCCTGTTAACCCAACTCGCATCTCCCTCAGTGTCATTTGTCTGGTCTCCTGCGGCTGAGGAGGCTTTCAGGGACCTGAAGAAACGCTTCTCCTCGGCCGCCGTCCTGGTTCAAACAGACCCTGCCCGCCAGTTCGTGGTCGAGGTCGACGCATCTGACGTGGGTGTTGGCGCAGTGCTGTCTCAAAGAGCTGCAGGTGACAACAAGCTACATCCCTGTGCATTCTTTTCCAAGAAACTGTCACCTGCAGAGAGAAACTACAACGTGGGTAACCGGGAACTGCTTGCTGTGAAGTTGCCGCTCGAGGAGTGGAGACACTGGCTGGAGGGGGCGGACTCACCTTTCACGGTATGGACAGATCATAAGAATTTGGCTTACATTGAAAGTGCTAAACGGTTAAATTCTCGCCAAGCCCGGTGGGCTTTGTTCTTTGGCCGATTCAAGTTTAACCTTACTTACCGGCCAGGGAGCAAGAATGTTAAACCTGATGCGTTATCCAGACAGTTTCACGATGACAGGGACAGGCCACCTGAGCCAGACACTATCCTCCCTTCATCCTGTCTTATCGGCTCCCTGACTTGGGAGATTGCGTCCTTGGTAAGGACAGCACTTCGCTCTAACCCAGATCCTGGTGGTGGTCCCCAGGGTCGTATGTTTGTGCCTGTCTCTGTCCGCCCTCAGGTCCTCCAGTGGGGTCACACATCCCGGTTCGCCTGCCATCCCAGTACTTTCCGCACCTTGACTCTGCTACAACGCCACTTCTGGTGGCCAACTATATCATCGGACACCCGTGAGTATGTCAAGGCCTGTACTGTGTGTGCCCGAGGGAAGGCGACCCATCGGCCACCTGCTGGTCTCAACCTTCGCAGGATCCGCAGAATCTGGAGGGAGTCCAGAGCAGCTCTCCTCCGCACCCAGGACCAGAACCGAAGGTTGGCTGACCGGCGGCGTACTCCTGCCCCAGAGTACAAACCGGGACAAAATGTTTGGTTAAATGCTAAGGACATTCCCCTTAGTGTGGCTTCAAAGAAACTCTCTCCCAGATTCATTGGTCCATTTGAAGTGGAGACCATTGTTAATCCCTCTGCTGTTCGCCTCAGGCTCCCTGCGTCTTTGAAGATTCACCCTACCTTCCATGTTTCCCAGTTAAAACCTGTCTCCACCAGTACTCTGTGCCCTCCTGCCGTCGCCCCACCACCCTGACTTTCACTCACCTTCACTGGAGATTTCACGAACCACTATTGGATCCTGGGACTACACTCACCACTCCTCCCCCTTGCACTCGTGTTTCACGTGAGATCATTAAAAGACTTGTTATTTTCTGCTGAAACCTGTAGTTTGAGTCGTGCTTTTGGGTCCAGATTCGGTACAAACCATAACATCATCATCAAATTGTATTTAACACCTTTTACTGCTGTAAATAATGTATCCAACTAGTGGTGAACATGAATAACTGCAGTGAATATCCAAAGAATAGACACTGAAAATTATAATAACAATCAAACCAGAGACCAAATTCACAGAACATCAGAAAATCAACATGAATAGTCATCTCTCTCACACTCACACTCACACACACACACAGAGTGTGTGTGTGTGTGCATGGGGATGTTTTCCATCTATTGGATGAACATAATCTAGTATTTACCCTTTCATTTCCTGTGCCAGTCATTTTTGACCGGGAACACCACAGGTGTTATAAAATTGTTGATCACCATTTTTATTGAATTTTGAGTGGTCTAATCAACTTTGTATGTCCAAATGCCTAGTGTGGAGGATATCATAAGGCCTTGAGGCAATCAGAGGAAAAATAAAATTTTTATGATATTATGAAGTTGTAAATCGGTCAGATTTGACCCGAACACCACAGGAGGGTTAATTTGCTTACAATTTTGTGTGTTTTATTCAACTTTTGTACACTCTTGTCGTACACGTTGTCATTAGAAATGAATGGGGGAGACTACAATAAGTGTAAAATGATGAGCTCAGGTACATCCTCTTTTGTCAGATGGACACACGCACACACACACACACCTTGGGTTCCCTGACAACCACTATGGGAACCTTTGCCCAGTAGAGTCTCTCTCCCACGGGAACAACACCTGTTGGCAGTTCTCACAGACAGTTGCAACATAGTTTCAATAATATTGAACTTCTCTAGTAGCTTTGGTATATAACGCTTTTTTGAGGCCTTGCTCGCAGTTCATTGTGTGGCAGCACCATGGCAGATCGATATACCATAAGTGAGGCTCTTGATTATATATTTGATCACCACACTGGTGAGGAGGAGAGAGGCCAGGAAACTGGCAGTGAGGATGGATTAGAGGAGGAAGTGTCAGAAGCTGAAGATGACACGGAATATAATCCAGACCAAGAAATAACTGATGGGGAGGAATCCGGTGATGAAGAGGATGGCCATGCTGAGGCTGCTGTCACATTCAAGTCAAAGAATGGGAACTTATCCTTGTCTTCATCCCCACCTGAGAATCAAGGTAGGCTTTCAGCTGAAAATGTCATCAGGATGACACCAGGACCTACAAAATATGCTGTATCCCGGATTGATGATATCAAATCCTGCTTTGAACTATTCCTGACTGAGTCCATCAAAACCATAGTGCCAAACATGACCAACTTGGAGGGGAAACAGATTCAGAAAAGACAATTGGAAGGAGGTAACCCAGACAGACATCAAAGCATACATGGGTCTTTTGATTTTGACTGGTGTGTACAGATCCAGAAATGAATCTACCAGCAGTTTATGGGATGCAGAAAAGGAAGGGGTGCAGCCTGTGTGCGCCAAGGGATGTGAAAACAAGCATAACGTGCCATAAATGCAATGCAAAAACACCACTGAAGTTTGAGTTAACCCACTCCATCAAGTTTAGAAGCCTGATTTTGTTCTCAGTTTTCAGTTTTTTTCTGTTATCAGGTAAACACATCTGATCCGGTCACTTTTGACCAGAACACAACAGGTGTTACTTTATGTGACTGTATAACAATTTTAAATGGTTTCAAAACAAATGTCCTTGGTAACTTTGACCCAGAGTTGTCTGTGATAAATAGTATACTATGTTTCATCTGATTTTTTCTTTGTCAAAATAATCCAGAAATTATGTTTTTTAGAACTCGAATTCAAGATGTTCAAGCTCAGATCAATGAGGCATACAGGCCATAAATAACAAACAGAAGTTCAAAACTTGTAATGTTCACAAGAACTTAAGTTGATAAAAAAATCTAGCACAACAAGAAGTAATAATATATGTATTATTACAGTTTTTATGATGAGTCTTAATGGACGGTCATTTTTGACCAGGAACACTAAATTGTTTAACATGAAATGAACACAACATGAGGGTTAAGCAAAATATCAAAAGCATCGATATTTTTACTTGCATTCCAGAATCTGGTCATCATTTAGGTTTTCATGGTACTGTCATTTTCAAGTTGCTGAATAGCAGATAAAGGCCTATTCCATTTTATTGTAACACAATAGATTATACATTATTTTAATCTACCTTGGAATTTACAAATGCTAACCCACTCATAACTTTTTTTGTAATAATCTTTGTTATTTAAGCATCATCCAAATTCAAGCTTTACCCATCAACAAGTTTACCGATTGCACATGAACATGCCACTGCCCTGTGTTTGACCTCCCCTTCCCCCACACGTTACACTGCCTACAGCCACTGAAAGACTCGACATATCTGTCTCCATAGAGAGTTTGACCTACACGAAGAAGGTAAGAAACAAAGCCAAATGTATAGTTTATATGACAGTACTGTGTCAACTCGATGCCGTTGTGAACTTTTCTAACTACACCGCATATTAGAATATAAATGTTTATTGAAGGTGGCTTATAAAGCTAGCTCGCTAGCAGTTTTAACTAGCTTAGCGATCAGTGCATGTGTAACCGTGTAGATTATTATGTGTTTATTATTTTAATTATAAACTTTAGGTTGTTACCCTTAGAATTATTGTTATTATATAACAGGATGTCATTGGTTTTATTTTGGGTTAAATTATGAAGTACTATTAATTTAATTAATTATTTAAGTTGGTCTATAATATTTTATTATCACTCTGTGTTTCCCTTTAGAGATGTTTTCAAGAGAGAGAAAGTATGTGTTGTATGATGTTGGTTCCGTGTGACCTTGTTTTGGTGGGGACAGATTATACAGATGCACAAGAGAGAGCTAGCTCGCCCGAGTGTACGTTGCCTTGTCGTTGAACCTGACCTGTAAGTGAAGAGAAGAATAAAGTCTTCCTGTTCTGCCGTAACGGTGCCCTTTTCATTTGAGAAGTATTTAGCCCCTTGTACCAGCAATACCCACGGCCCTGGCACGCTACCCATCCAGAAACCAGGGTTACAAACTGGTAGCAGCGGTGGGTTTTTTTTCTCTTCCGTGAATTAGCCGAGGCAGTCAACTAGCTAACGCCGTGTGGGATCTACCGGACTACAGGCCGCCAGCGCAGCACTCTGCAAGTGTGTTTTTTCACATTCATCTCGACGAGACGGTTTTGTGGACAGTGCTACAGTGCTAATGCGGGCTGGAGTTTTTTTTCACCTGGTTGTTTTAAGTTGGACAGTTTGGGAATCATGTCGCTGCAGTCGGTTGCGGATGGCGCTGAGGACATCGTTGAGGACAACGACTCTCACTCCGACAATGACGGTGCAAGCTGCACAACCCAGAGAGACACGACAAAGACGGTTCTTCACTACAGAGTGGAGTTGCCGCCATATTTTCACGGCGATGGTAAGGACAAAGAAAGTTTTTCTCTGTGGAAAACGAGACCGGAACTAGCAGTTAAAGCATGTGCAGAGGGACAGCAGCTAGATATCGCTACGATACTTCCCACTCACCTAAGCGGAGATGCACTGGCATACTGGCTGTCTTTATCACCAGATGTGCAACAGGACTATGAGAAATGTGCAGCTAAGCTGAATGAAGTTTTTGGAAGAAAACTATTCTTGCTGCATTTTCAGACATTTGTAAATGCCAGAAAATGCCTGCCTAAAGAACCCTTAGAAGTTTATGCTGCAGAAATTACTAGACTAGTAATTGAAGCTTTCCCAGAATATGGCAAACCAGCTATTGCCATGAAGCGCTTCAGAAGATTCATTTCTGGCCTGGACCCCATTCTTCAGCCCAAATGTCACGAGCATGGTGCAGCTACTCTTGAGGATGCTTTAGCTGTTGCATGTAAATGGGAACGTGCACAAGAGGCATTGAAACTTCTTCCTCCACCTGTCATTGCACCTGCACTCACGCCTTCTGCTATTCCTGCTCCACAAGAGGAACTGTTTGCAGCTATGGTGTCAACCAGACAAAAGAAATCTCAATCAGACCCATCTTCTGGACTTTTTGAGGCAGTTAAACAGCTTTCTAATGATCTTCATGCTCTCCGGCTGGAAGTTTCTCAGCTGGGACGTAATCCTGACCTCGCAGCGCAACACTGCACTCCACATGTTGCAGCTTCCACCCAAAAATATGACCAACACGATGAACAGAGGTATCGGCGTGGCAGAGAAAGATATCGTCGCTCCCCATCTGCGTCACCTGACCGTGGCGGATATTCTCCTGCACGACATCACAGATCCAGCTGGTCCCACAGTGATCATGACCATCACAGGCTCAGCCGGTCCAGCAGTGATCATCGCCCCAGATATCCCTCTACTCACCGTGACAGACGATACTCACCTACTCCTCCATTTTCTTCACCTCACCGATATGATCATCATTCTGCTTACCAGCAGGATCGCTTCAGGTGGGGCAGCCCAGACAGGCGCTACTCATCGTCCCAGTCCATGAGACCCACATCATGGTGACGCTCACAGATACACCTCCAATGACTCTGACAGATCCAGGTATGATTCACACTCTCCTCTCTCTGCCAGGCAGAGGCATCAGCAGCAAGGAGAAAGGGACTATCATGTCAGCTTCACTGAAGAAGACCCCCATCAGGGAAAAGAATGGCAGCAGGTGCTGAGGGCCAAGTGTCTGCTGCTACCAAACGTGAGGCCCAACAACCAAAGTCACCTCTCCCTTGTAAAGCCCCCACACGCTATGTGATTTCTATTATAGAGAACATTGCCACTAAAGTTTTCTCAGACTCAGGGTCGGACATTTCACTGATTAGTGAGGCCTTTAGGATGTCAGTCCCCTCTTTGAGAACTAAACCCATGCAACGCTCTGAGCTTTTACCTAGGGCAGTGACTGGTGACTATTTAGATAACTTAGGCACACTTCCTATAACCATCAGGCTAGGTAATGAGATGTTCACCCACATAGTCCAAGTGGTCAGGAACATAACACAGCCAGTAATCCTAGGTTGGGACTTTTTGCTTTCACACCATGCAGTATTGAACGTGGGGGAAGGTAATTTGAAAGTGGGCAGCAATACCACTGTTCCTCTCCTGCGTGCTACTGATGTGGCTCCTTTGAGCTGCCATGCTGTCACTCTATCACCCGTAGTTGTTCCTGCTATGTCACAGATGACTGTTTTAGCTAAGGTTCAGCCCACTATTGGTGTAACTGATCTTGACACAGACTACACAGGTATCCTAGAGCCAGGTCCACCAAGCTACCAGGGCCTGTTAGCAGCAAGGACGCTAGCTCATGTACAGGCAGGGTTGATTTATGTTAGAGTAATGAACCCCACTAATACTGAGCTCCACATTCCATCTGACACCAGATTAGGTGATTTCCATGCACTTGATGAAGACAACGAGGTTGACATCCATGTTGAGGAACCTAGTGTATCCACAGTTACAGCTAGGACAGAACCATCTTTTCAACAGTTGTTACCGGATGTTGATCTCGGTCAGGCAGAAATTACTGATGAACAACGACACAAGCTTCAGTCTTTATTGTTGTCATACAGTGATGTTTTCAGTGCTCATGATCATGACTATGGACACACAAAGATAGTTAGACACAGTATCAGGACAGGAGATGCTCCACCCATTAAACAGAGAGCATACAGAACCTCACCCAACATAAGAGCAGAGATAGACAGGCAAGTTCAGCAGCTCCTTTCACAGAACATCATTGAAGAAAGTTGTAGCCCCTGGTCTTCCCCTGTTGTGCTCGTCAGAAAGAAAGATGGTAGTTACAGGTTCTGTATTGATTATAGAAAGGTAAATGCAGTCACCATTAAGGACTCATATCCCCTACCACGACCTGCAGATGCTCTTGACAGCCTTTCCGGTGCTTGCTGGTTCAGCACCATGGACTTATGTAGTGGATATTGGCAGGTAGAGCTTGAAGCACAAGACAAGGAGAAAACAGCTTTCAACACTGGCAGTGGACTGTACCAGTTCAAGGTTATGCCTATGGGCCTAACCAATGCTCCACCAACATTTCAGAGACTAATGGAGCTGGTGCTTCACGGCCTGCACTGGAAAGAGTGTTTGATTTATCTGGATGATGTCCTTGTTTTCAGTCGCTCTTTTGCAGATCACCTACAGAGTCTCACAGAGGTTTTCAGCCGTTTTCGCTCAGCTGGTCTCAAGTTGAAAGCCAAGAAGTGCCAGTTTGCACAAACACAAGTCACCTTTCTCGGACATGTTGTCTCCAATCAGGGACTGCAACCATATGCAAGGAACCTTGAGAAGGTTCGGAGATGGCCTACGCCCAGGACAGCTACAGAGGTGAGAGCATTCATTGGACTGTGCTCTTACTACCGTAGGTTCATCAAACACTTTTCTATCATTGCAGCTCCATTGCACACTCTCACACACAAAGGAGCAATCTTCAAATGGACTGTTGAATGTGAGGATGCTTTTCAATCCGTGAAACATGCTCTCACTCATCCACCTATCGTGGCACATCCCATTTTCACACAACCTTTTCTCCTGTACACTGACGCTTCACAGGGCAGCATTGGCTCTGTGTTGTCTCAACGTCAAGATGATAAAGAACGTGTTATTGCCTATGCAAGCCACACACTCAGTCCCTCTGAAAGGAAATGGTCTACATTTGACCTTGAGTTCTGGGCAGTTGTTTGGTCTGTGAGACATTTTAAACACTTTCTCTCTGGCAGCACATTCACTGTGATTACAGATCATAAGCCCCTCCTGAGTCTGAAGAAGACCCCAGTGGACAGTGACCCTACTGGGAGACGCAGTCGATGGATCTTTGAGCTGGATGTGTACAGCACGCTAACGCAGACGCCATGTCCAGGCGTCCGACCACTGAGGTTCACAACAAAGCTGTCCAGTGTGTTACCTCTTCCATCACCACCACAGAAACCACAGCATTGCTTAGCAGAGACACAAATGACAGAACTGTCACAATTTTGCCAGAACTTAGCCACACACTTTTCGGTTGACCTAGATAAACTGCAGCAACAGCAAAATGAAGATGAATGTCTCAGGGAGGTCATTGCATGGCTAC
This sequence comes from Pagrus pagrus, assembly GCF_965226575.1. Classification (NCBI taxonomy): domain Eukaryota; kingdom Metazoa; phylum Chordata; class Actinopteri; order Spariformes; family Sparidae; genus Pagrus; species Pagrus pagrus. The sequence continues at coordinate 284,827 of NW_028175420.1, forward strand.
ATGATAAAAAGCACAGACCCCCTATTTGGCCGTTTAAAACACTCCTCCCCCACACTGAGAAAACTTTGGCATGAATTTCCCAAGTTGCTAATTCGACAGGGAATCTTGTGTAGAAAGGTCAAAGCAAACCCAAACACACCTGTTAACTTCCAGGTTGTTTTACCCACAGTTCTCATCTCCACAGCATTGACATGTTTACATGGTAATCACTTCAGTGGTCATCTGAGTGCAGAGCGCACACTTCAAAGAGCTAGACGTATCTGTTATTGGCCATATATGACCCGTGATATCCATAAGTTTTGTGCTGAGTGTTTGCCATGTCAGACACGGACCTGCCCCACTCCACATGAAAGAGCTCCCCTGCAGCCTATCCAAGCTGAGAGGCCATTTCAGAAAGTGGCCGTAGACATCACTGAACTTCCTGTTACATCAGCTGGCAACAGATATGTTCTTGTAGTTATGGACTATTTTACCAGGTATGTCAACCTCTTCCCATTGAAGGATCAACGTGCTACTACAGTGGCAAAGTGTATTTCTGAGGAGTACATCAGACATCATGGGGTGCCAGAGTCAATTCACACTGACCAAGGGAGACAGTTTGAGTCAGACCTCGTCAAGCATCTCTGTGGTTTCCTTGGCATTAACAAGACCCGCACATCACCATACCACGCCCAGTCAGATGGCATGGTTGAGAGACTGAACCGGACACTGAAAGATCAGCTTGATCAGTACATTGTTGAAAGTAGTGGTGAATGGGACCAGTATTTGCCACAGGCTGAGCTCGCCTACAATTCAAGTGTTCATTCAAGCACTGGGTTTTCTCCTTTCTTCTTGGTTAATGGTAGAGAACCTAACTTGCCACTTGATGTTATGCTGAACTGTTGTCCCACTGTAACCTCTTCTACCCCTGGTACACCAGCAGCTTATGCAACACACCTTGCTACATGCTTGTCATGTGCTTTCAGAGAAGCAGCTCACAACTCTGCTACAAACAAGCAGCGTCAAAAGACCCAGTATGACAAATAGGTTGTGTTCCACCCTCATCATCCAGGTGATTTAGTTCTCCTGGATGATCCTCCACGAAAGATGAATAAGCTGGCTCCCAGATGGAAGGGCCCCTATGTGGTCCTGCGGCGCATGAACAATGGTGGTTACCCAGGTGTTACATATGAGATCAAGGATCCAAGGAGCATAGGCTCACGAGAATGGATTGTTCATCATAACAGACTGAAAACCTACAAAGGGACTTTTCCAGCTACCTCTCCTGTCAGACAGGCACCTACTGTACCTGCTGAGGTGGGCACAGCACCAGCCCCTCGCCTCACGGCCTTGTCAGGGGCCTTGCCTTTTCGCCCTCCCACTGCCCTTTTCATTTGAGAAGTATTTAGCCCCTTGTAACCTGCAATACCCACGGCCCTGGCACGCTACCCATCCAGAAACCAGGGTTACACATGCATCAAGTGTTAAAAGCAGTAGAAAGTAAACGTCTTAGTTTATGGTTTATCAACGATTTTTTTGTGATAATTCGCGGAAATTAGGCATTTCTAGTGATGTTGATAGGTAAAATATGAAAAAATTTAACTCACTATCGCTGCGTCGTGCGCACCCTATTTTTTCCCTGATAATTGTACATTGTGAACAAAAATACATGTTAAATTAGTCTAATAAGAATCAATCAAACAAATGTCACTGTCCATAAATTCCAGCACAAATAGTGTCTATAATAAAGTAGATAAACAGTGTCTTAAAGCTGTATGTAGGAACACATGTCCATCGCCTCTACATTCCATTGAGGTTCTGCTCTTGCATTAATTACTCCTCTCATCTGCAAGTTGACTGTTTTCAGGAAAGAGATGCCATGAAGTCTCTCACCTCTTCACCTGACTTGTTTTGCTTCCAATGAAACCGTCAGATTGACGCATCACAGGAAAAAACCCTCTTCTTTATTTACAGCTTGAATAACCCTTTTTGCCCTCTTCCCCCACTCAAGATGAACACTCCTTTCTCTCTCAGGTCGGTCGAGTTCATCATCAAATGAATCTCTCTTCAGGGATGAAGAGGAACAGAAGAACTGTCATAACCATATGTTATAACTTATTTCTTTGCAATTGGAAATTAGGTAACGACTCTGATGTTCGGTGTCTTCTTGTCTTCTTGTGACAAGGATTATCAAGTACACCCTCCAGAGTAAAAGCACTCTGGGCCTCTCCTCTGTTTTCCTAGCCCTCCTGCCCAAATGGTTTACGACTATCTCTTATCATACATTCCAACCTCTAATGGTTTCTGCACTCATCCAGATTTTAAGCAAGTTCTAAATTATCATTAAACCAGGAACTTATGCTCTTAATTTTAACAGATTAAGAAACAGCTAAAGAAGTTGATAACACTGAACTTTTCCCCGTGTCACTGTGATGAAATTTGACTGAAATCAAGATTTAATGTTTAATGTGTCCTGTGTGAAAACCACAGCACCTCCTGATGATAAGCCCTGGTACGATTGGAACAGACCTTCAGGAGATCTTTTGTGTAATAAGTTCCTTGATAACCAGTAAATGTTTCTGATATGTTTTGTTTAAACAAGTATTAAGCTAGAACCAGGAGGAATAAGTATAAGTGATTCTACTAGTTCTACGGTATATTCCAGTGTGTTTTTATTTTGATCCGGTTTTAATTTCCTTTAATTGTTCAGTGATCTTTAATCATGACATAATCCTTTTTCATGATAGACAAGGTCCATCTATTGAGCCATGGTGAGATTCTGTGAAAGGTGAAGCACGGTTTTGAAACGTTTAAAACTATAGTTTAGTTTTAGTGAGTTCCTATGAATCTTCACACTCACCACTATCTACTTGGAGACAAAAAGCTGGCAGTCCTGCCCCCAGGCCCGCCCGCCTTTTGGAGACAACAAAACAGAGAGACCTCACTTCTCTCCTCAGAGTTTTCGAGTTGTTTTCAGTTGTTTTTCATTCTTTTAAGTCCTTAGTTATTCTTAGTCTCACTCTTAATTTTGAAACTCTCATCTTCGATTTTTCTTTACTTTTACTTTGAAACACGCTTCAAGACAGCGATATCAGCAGAAGTGCTCACGCATTGATTTTTCTCATTTTTATATTTTTCGCAGTATTGATTAGCTTCTTTTTATTAAGTTTGTACCAGAACGAAGTTCTGTTTTAATTTTATTATACAGTTAAGTATCGTAACCTGATTTAGAGGAAGTGAACTTAATTTAGATTATCTTGTATTAAGTAACAACGGAAGATCTGCCTGATCAACGTATCATCCTCCGTTATTTTATCCAAGAAGTTAAATTTAGTTTATAAAATCAGAGCCTGAGAACCACCACTCGAAGCAACGAAGAAGAACATCTTTATTAAAATCATCATCACAACACTACAGCAACTTGCTGTGTCTGAAACCGTGCAAGTGGTTTCCAACGAAAGACAGACTTTGACAAGCCAGAACGGCTCTGACCCACCACGCTCTCAAGCGGTAACTCCCCGCTGGGCATTGAACCAGGATCGTCACCGGCCCGGTACTGGACCGGCCACACTCTTCCTAAGACATCGGACTGAGGTCCCCAACCAGCTGATACCGGACGAGCTGACACCCGGCCATTGGACCAGGACTTCCGGCTAGAGTCGCAAACCACCGGAGAGAAACCCTCCACCGCTGACTCTGCCACTCTGCTAAGAAAGTAGGCTCTCCATCACCCATAACAGCTGGATTCACACATGATGAGTTGGTGTCTTATGGTTCTGATCTTTTAGTTTAAGAGAAATTCAGTTAGGATTTGTTAGTATTAAAATGACTCTCGTAATATTTAGGCTAAATGCTTCAACCTAACTCGTGATCTCACCATCAGCCCATATTCCACTAATAACCCATTACTTAGTTATTCACATGTCCTGTTACCTGTTATTCATTTAAATTGCCATTTCATTTATTTACTCTGAATTATTTGGTCAATAAACATCAGCTCCATTATCAGATGCACACCGTGAAACAGCTCATTCACGTATGATTATGTGGATATTTAATAATAATAATACACTAATAACAATCCCTCCACCACCCCTATTGACCTGTAGGAGTCAGGACAGAGGAGCAGAGAGAGTGAGAGGGGAGAAACCTCTACTGGAAAGGTGAGTCTAAAGGATTTCACAGGATAGAGTCATTTGTGATGCAGACAGTTTTGGAATTTTATGGGGTGACTTCCTTCTGGATTATCAGCTGTGTTTCTCACTTTACGCATGGATGCACACAGTGAAACAAGAGCTGAGCACATTCACGTATGATTTTCATCAGTGGAAAATAATAATAATGATAATAATAATAATAATAAATAATACATTAATTATAATTACTTCACCACCCCTATTGACCTGTAGGAGTCAGGACAGAGGAGCAGAGAGAGTGAGAGGGGAGAAACCTCTACTGGAAAGGTGAGTCTAAAGGATTTCACAGGATAGAGTCATTTGTGATGCAGACAGTCTTGGAATTGTAAGGAACTTGATATGAATATGAAATATGAAACATTTCAGTCAAAGTGCACCATATAAGACTTATTTAACTTGAGCTTTTATTTAGGAGAGTAATGATTGGAAAGTGGAGATAGCCAAGAGAGAGATGTATAAGCCAAATTAGCCTGGCCCAAATATTTTCAAGAGTACCTTAATATAACTGTAATTTATGTAATTAAGTAATATTTTTTCAGGGCTTGAAATTACAACCATTTTAGTCACATATGTGCCCAAAATGTATTCTGTGCGACTTCAAAATATTTGGGGGTAAACAATTATTGTGTTGTGAGTGAAAGTCATGGCATTACCCTCTTTGTTGATCAGTTATTAATTCAAATCATCAGAATCAGAATCAGAATCAGAATTCCTTTATTTGTCCCGCAAATGGGGAAATTTCTTTGTCACAACAGCCAAAGGACAGTATCACACTTAAACAGTAATAAAAGTAAAAAATAAACAATATAATAAGACATAAGAAATAGAATTTAACTGGTATATACATAATATCTACAATATGAAATCGGTATTTACAATATGACATAGTATTTATTATTTATAATATGGACAGTGTAAGTTTAAACAGTTGGTATTTTTATTTACAAACAATAAATAATAAATATGGATATTAAAAATTGTCCAATTTGTGCAAACCAGAAAGTGTGTGGATATGTGCAGAGTTTTTTTATTGCACAGTGCACAGTGAGGTCTACTGGGAGCAGTGCTGGTTGTAGATTCTGACAGCAGCAGGAAGGAAGGACCTGCGATACCTCTCCTTCACACACTTGGGGTGTATCAGCCTGTCACTGAAGGAGCTGACCAGTGCTGTGATAGTGGCCTGTAGGGGGTGGGACTCCTTCACCAGCAGCGATGATAGCTTGGCCATCATCCTGCTGTCTCCCACCACCTGCACTGGGTCAAGAGGGCATCCCAGGATGGAGCTGGCCTTCTTGATAAGTTTATCAAGTCTCTTCCTATCTGCTGCCGAAATGCTGCTGCTCCAGCAGACTATACCATAGAAAATGGCTGATGCCACCACAGAGTCATAGAAAGAAGTCAGGAGTGCCCCCTGCACTCCAAAGGACCTGAGCTTCCTCAGCAGATGGAGTCTGCTCTGACCTTTCTTGTATATTGCTGCAGTGTGATGAGTCCAGTCCAGTTTGTTGTTCAGGTGAACTCCCAGGTACTTGTAAGACGTCACCATCTCAATGTCCGTTCCCAGGATGTTCACCTGAATGCAGGGTTGGTTGCGCCTGCGGAAATCCACCACCAGCTCTTTGGTCTTCCCGGCGTTGAGCTGGAGGTGGTTCCGCTGGCACCAGTCCACAAAGTCCTGAATAAGTTCTCTGTAGGCTCCGTCATCCCCGTCCCTGATGAGGCCGACGATAGCAGAGTCGTCAGAGAACTTTTGTAGATGGCTGTGGGGTGTTTGGTGGGAGAAATCAGCAGTGTACAGGGTGAACAGGAAAGGGGCCAGGACTGTTCCCTGTGGGGCCCCTGTACTGCAGACAACCGTGTCCGACACGCAGTCCCGAGTCCTCACATACTGTGGCCGGTTGGTGAGGTAATCGAGGATCCAGGACGTGAGGTGTTGGTCCACCCCCGTGAGCTCCAGCTTGTCCCCCAACAGTGCAGGCTGTATGGTGTTGAAAGCACTGGAGAAATCAAAGAACATGATCCTCACAGTGCTTCCAGGCTGCTCCAGGTGGGACAGTGATCTGTCCAGGAGGAAGATGATGGCATTCATTGTGTTTAATGTAACATGAAGGGTCAGGCAGAAGGAGATGTGGAGGGAGAGAAAGATCAACAGGCAAGGTCAAGGCAGAGAGAGCAAGGGGATCCAGAGATGGATCAAGAGGCAGAGGAAGATCAAGATATTACAGAGAGAGAAGGAGAGCAAACAGACCAAGAGAGGGAAATTGATGAAGCAGCTGCAGCATCTCACTCCACTACAGGGTTTGATTTAGGTGACAAAGACACAGGGCCCAGACAGGTAAAGCTGAAGAGCTACCCACAAGATAGCTTTGGTACGCAGAAGCGAGCATTTCACCACAGCTGGTTTGAAAAGCACAACTGGTTAGAATATTCAGTCAATCAGAATACAGCTTTCTGCTTCCCATGTAGAGTGTTCGGCAAAAACATCAAACATGATAGTTTGGTCAGTAGTGGTTGCAAGAACTGGAAGAAAGCTTTAGTCATCTTTGGCAAACATGAGATTGCACAAACACATAAGGACAGTGTTGTTGCATGGAAAAGCTACCAGGCAACTAGAAAACAGGGAGACGTTGCACAGATGATAGCTTCTGCAAATGTGAGTGAGATAGTAGAGAGAAGAGAATATCTCAGGCGAATTGTTGCAGTCACTTCTATGTTAGGGAGACAGGGACTCCCTTTTCGTGGCCATGATGAAGGAAAAGACAGCACAAAAAGAGGGAATTTTCTTGCGTGCATGGAGCTTTTGAAGGAATTTGATCCTTTTCTTCAAAAACATAACCCCCCATCAAATGCTCATTATACCTCAGCAACCTCCCAGAATGAGATGATTGACTGTTGTGCCCAGGAAGTGACAAGTGTCATTGTAACTGAAATGACAAAGTCCAAAATCTATGCCATCATGGCAGATGAGGCAAGAGATGTCAAATCAGAGCAGTTAGCTGTTTGTGTCAGGTATGTGTCAGGTGGGGCAGTGAAGGAACGTTTCCTAGCACTTGCAGAGATGAGATCATTTGATGCCCAGTCCATTGCAAATGAGCTGCAGCAGCAGATTCAAAACAACGGTCCATCCTGAAGCTATCTATGTGCATTGTTATGCTCATGAACTCAACCTGGTGTTATGCGATACTTGCAAGGCCATCCCAGAGGCTGCTTTTCAGCTTGTTGGAGTGTGTTTACTCTTTCTTCAGCACCTCCCTAGTGAATCATCACAAGTTCATGGAGGCTCAGACAAGGCTTGGATTGACAACAGTTGAGCTTGTGCAACTTTCAAACACTCGCTGGGCATGTCAGCTGCGGTCAATCAGTGCAGTTCTTGACACATTGTCTGCCATTTTGGAGTGCCTTTCTGCTATTAGATCCCCTATAGCTGTTGGTCTCAGAGCAAAGCTCTATAAGTTCTCAGCAGTCTATGCACTACTGATGTTTCAGTCACTTCTGTCTGTAACCGAAGGACTCCACAAGCTCCTTCAGAAAGAGACTTTAGACCTGGCAGAAGCTTTGATCTGCAAACAAGCAGTGTGTGACACACTTAAGGGCAAACGCACAGATGCATTTGCCACAGAGCTTTATGAGAGAACCAAAACCCTGTGCCACACCCACAATATCCCTGAACAAGGTGCCAGGACAAGGCATAAACAGAGGAAAATGGAAGATTTTGTGCTGGAGACAACTGCAGGTGCACGCACTGAATTGAACAACTCAGACACATTGAAAAGAGAGTTCCTTTTCCCTTGTGTGGATAGGATGGTTGGTGAGCTTGAGCAAAGATTTTGCAGTGTAGATGCAGGGCTACTAAGAGGCATACAGGCATGCAGTCCTAAGTCTGAGAACTTCTTGAGTGAATCACACTTGAATGAACTTGCAAAACACTACAGCATTGACCTGAAAACAGAGGAGGTTCTGGTGGCCAGAAACTTTCTTGCCCGGAAAACAGAGGCTGGATGTTCACCCAAAGATATGTTGACTGTGCACAACCTCCTTGATTCAGACATGTTTCCCTCTCTGAAGGCAACCATCCAAGTTGCCCTAACAGTGCCTGTAAGCAGCTGCTCGTGTGAAAGGTCCTTTAGTGCACTGCGTCGGCTGCACTCCTGGCTACGTCAAACAATGGGTCAGAAAAGACTTCACAGTCTTGCAGTCATGTCAATTGAAAAAGAGGAGCTTCAGCACCTAAATCACAATAGAGTGATAGACGCCTTTGCCACCCTTAAAAACAGACGATATTCTTTGATGCTTCCACCCACCAAGTAACTGCCAATTGTAGCCATGTTATTTTAAAATGGTGTACTTTGTGAGAACACAGTGCTCTTTTTTTTGCACACAGTTTTGGCTAATACATGTGGGCTCTTAATGAATAAGAAGCATTGGTTAAATACGGCACTGTAACTATGTGGATTTTTTTTCTTTTTTTGTTGTTGTTAATGCTGTAAACATACAGTAGTTCCTGTGTTTGTTGTTGTACTGTGTTAAAAATGTAATGGTGGCCTAAAACATTTACACAGTAAAGTATCTCTGTTAAATCTGTCCAGAACGTGCAATTTCTCAGTTTTTGTTAGCTGTTTGTGAAATTAAACGTTCGCTCACATTCTGTGCATCTCCTTGGGGCTAAGCCCCCCCTGTCCTTAAAACCTAGTGACGCCCCTGCTCCAGAGAGTGTATTATGATTTATTTATCGTCTCGTCTAAACAAACAACTGAACTAACTAAAACCGCGACCGGGAGTCAACGGACGGAGGTAGACGGAACCAGGACGCTGGAGCAGCTGGCCGGGCCCGACGCCTCCGAAGTGGGACGCCGACGTCCCTGGAAGACCTCTCGGACCGAGCTACGGGTGGTGAGCGTCGGTGAAAGCAACCAGTAACTCGAGCATTGTGCAGTATGGCAGCAGACTCCCACCAAGCTCCAGTTTCCATTTTAAAAAAAATATGCGCCGCCGTGTCATCCCTGTAGCCTAGACTCACGGGAGCCCTATCATTAAATCTGTGATTTCCAGGGTGGCGTGTGGTCGCGACACTTTGCATAATAAATCTGCCCCACCCCCACCCTTACAGTAACACAGTTCACTCACTCTTTGCTCTGCCTTTGTTGCTAATTGGCAAGTGCACCTCTAGCTAACTGTGATTTTATGAATGTGTGAGTGACCTCTGCATGAAGGCTGTCTGGCCAACTAATATCTGTGTCAGGGATCACTTTCTGGAATTCTTCCATCTTCTAAATGTCAATGACTTGTTTATACAGTATATTTCCTGTTGTGTTTTGCAGAACGACTCCATCGCAACAAGGAGAGCTTGCAGTCTCCAAGCACTAGCTTTGTATCTCAATGAAGACCCTGAAAAGCTAGTGAAGGAGTACGGAGTAACTGTCATCAGTTGTTTTAAAGTGATATTTTCACTCAACATTGAATAGAGCTAAATATGCTCTCATCAATGTGTCAAATTTTGTAATTGACTCACCAAGATTCAATGCCTCTGTGAAGGAGAGGTGTTGAGTTTTACCTCCACATTCACTTTCATTGTGCCTACAAATATCGCAGAATATATGATTTGTACACTTTGACGAACCTTTCCAATACCAGTTGTTTGTTAGAGGATTTTTTTTCCCTTGATAGAGTCTTTACATTTTCTCCCAAAAAGTTTTTATTTATTTTTATTTTACTGACTTCACTTACTGGTGAAGTCAGTTATCAAGATGAATATTAAAATGGTGCAAGTTTCATGTGAGTTATGTGCTTTCAGTGGGAGAGTTTTTATTAAATTATGTTGTCCCCTTTTGTCTGTTTTTAGAGTGAGAACCCTCATGTAACCCAGACAGATTTGGATCAGACGGTCATCGGCATCTATGTGATGAAACATCCAGGTGCAGGTGTTGATCAACTTCCAGAAGATGTTGGCATGATAGTTGAAGGTGTGCAGGTGCTTCTCAGAGATGTCGCCACTGCTTGTGCCTTACTGTTTGGGATCATCTACGACCTGAACCTGAGCTATCCAACTTACCTCAGGTACACTTTTGAATTCATTTAAAAGATCCTGATGGAACTTGATAGACACAGACTTTCGACCAAAATCCAGGTAATCAAAAACAAACTGCTGGAATGAATGCATGAAGCTGTTACAGTGTTGTGACCTGGAGGCTATTCAGTGTGCTGAAATGTTTTTGTTATCGTGTTGACTTGAGCTTTAGTTTTGACTGTCCATTAACCTTTTTTGTAACTTCTTACTGTTAATGCTTTATGGGGTTATTTTTGTCTCATATATATTTGTAAACGCACAGAGGGTGATCTACAAATATTCATTGGTTTACACACGTGTTTTGATATCCACAAATACAAATTTCTAATTTGTAACTTGTATTTTGGTTTTTACAAATACATGTGTAAATATATAATTTTCCATTTGTGAAATGGAAAATTCTGCCTGTGAAGTGCCTGTGAAGTGTGATATTCCTTCCACAAACACAAAGTTAGGATGTGTAACTTTTGTGTTGGTTTTTACAAATAAATGTGTATTTGTAAATATAATTTTTTTCATTCGTAGAAAAAAAGACATTTGCGAAAACGGAAAATTCTGCTTGTGAAGTATGATTCAGCATTTGTGGATCACCAATCACACACACGCATCTTGTAGTGGAGACCCTAGGTGTATGCAGCTGATTCAGGGGGTATCACTGAGTTCACTTCGGTGTGTCGGCCAGGACACCACTTTCAGCCTAATCTTCAGAGACTGAATGTGTTTGACTGTGTCCTGTTTATTTTCCTCTTACAGGCGATTGTTCTGTGGTTCTAAACATAAAATCACAAATACATAAATGAGTAAATAATCATCAATAAATCAAATCACTTAGCTCAGATTCAGTAAGCTAACATAAAGACTGACACAATTATAGCTCTGTAATTAGCTTAGCTAACTAGCACTATCAGAGAAACATAATATGAACACAGTCATAAATCCCTCTTATAACTACCATAACACACTACGCAACAGCGCGCTGATTAACCAGATGATAACGATCAATATAAACACGGGCATATCACGTGACACTTAATACACTCGCTCGTAAAATAAGCTAGCGGACGTAACGATCATAAAAAGCTACAGCATGGCGAGTGCTAAAGTCACACATCATACGGCCCAAACGTTCACCAATGCACCAGCATACATACAACACTCTCACAACCCCGACAGACGTACTTACATGCTTCATTCACGCACAGACAGTCGCCATAACACGAACAGATGACCCGACAGTTACTCCTCACGTCCGTCACTCACTGTGGCCAAAACACCGCTGCGCGACCGAGTGCGGTCAATTACGCTATAAGCCCAGCAGGGGGCGCTGCTCACACATCAATCCTCTAATGATAACTAGATAACACATCTAACAGCACCAAATACACAGTAACTTTGGGGCCTTTTCTACACATCTCTTTCCTCGATGACGTATTTCTAAGACGTTCTTGACGTTCTCGTGATTCACAAATGGCCCGTCCTCCCCACCACTAGGTGGCAGTGTTTTCAAGTAGCTGAATGGTTTAACGCCCCACTTGGAGGGCAAGTCTATGGGCAAAACAATACAGCCTGCTGCCTGCCCGCTAGCTTATGACAAGCTAAGGAGCCTGCTGGTGCTGGTGTCGTGCCAATGTAGGTATCCCCGACAGAAACTGTTTACCTGACCGCGGGAGCACGCATTCATTCAGCGAAGGCAGAAACAGCGCTGCGCTTGCTTTCACCCAAGTAAATTAAAACTAACAACAATTGCATTGTTTAATTCAATGTTCTGGTGTTGTTATTATCTACAAGATTTTGCAACATGGCCCACACATCAAAATAAATGCTTTTATTCTTTTGTACGTCGTAACGTCGTACTTCCTACTGAACGGAAAAACCAAGGCAATAATTTCCTCATGTGATTGACATATAACACGCTGTAATTCAATTCCTGGTTTGGAATTTGTCGAACTAAATAAACGTCGATATCCAAAATCAAGATCACTGTGATTGTTTTCTGGCTTCAATTACGTCTATTAAATCTACTTCACTCGAAATGTACTATAATGGACAGATGAAGCCTGACCTTTGAACGATTTATTCTATGTGTACTTCAGATAGCCTACTACTCTATAACCTCTGTGATTATGAACAAGTTTCCTCACTTGTAGTAATGATCCACAAATGCTGAATCATACTTAAAAAGCAGAATTTTCCATTTTTGCAAATGTCCTTTTTTTACGAATGAAAAAATTATATTTACAAATACACATTTATTTGTAAAAACCAACACACAAGTTACACATCCTAACTTTGTGTTTGTGGAAGGAATATTTACATGTATAGAACAACACTGCCACCCAGTGGTGAGGAGGGCTGGCCATTTGTGAATCACGACCTATATGTTTGTGGATCTGTGTGAATCTCGACAAGAACGTCTCAGAAATACGTCATTGAGGAAAGAGATGCGTGTGTGCGATTGGTGATCCACAAATGATGAATCACACTTCACAAGCAGAATTTTCCGTTTCACAAATGGAAAATTATATATTTACAAATACACATTTTATTTACAAATACACATGTATATGTGGATAGCAAAACATGTGTGCAAACCAAGGAATAGTTGTAGATCACCCAATACAACTCTCAATACAATCAGATAAATGTTTATATTTTCTTGAAATCAGAAGATTAAATCGCAACGACCATATAGCCCCATATATGTATTTTTTAACCCCAAATCCAACGCCACCACCTGTGAGTCTACAGTTGTGGAGATAAATTAGACCTGCATGTGGAACTACAAGTGAGACAGTGAGCAGTAACCAAGTAACTGTCATGTTGTTCTTTTCAAAAATATGGGACTGATGGTCAAAAGTATCATTAAAATGCATAGTTTTACATAAAACAGCATGAGATTTTTTTTGCCGGCCTATACAAGGGCCCAATTAGATTTCTTTTCATGGGGCCCAAAATCCCTGGCGGCGCCCCTAGTTGCCATTTAGGCTATAGACTGATTGTCTTGGCTTGCATCCATGCAATATTGTAATATTATAGGCCTACTGCATATTGAGAAAATGTATTTCTGTATTGCGCAACAATCGGGAGATGGGGACCCCTGAATATTGACGGGTATTTTGCACACTGCTTTCAGTCACCACTTAATGAGAGATGAGATGAGGATGAGTAACCTGCTGCTGCTGAAACTGAGCTAGATACAACAAGCCAAACATCACCTCGGCGGGTGCTCTCTTCAAGACCACAACCAACCACAAGACCTACATAACTTGCGGTCTTTCCATTCACCCACCTGCTTCGTTGTCCAACCAGCCGGAAAGTCACTTGTACTAGCAGCAGTAGCAGCTAACGTTACCTCAGCACCTGCTGCGTCTTCGGAGCACTCGGCCTCAACTTCACGGGCTTCTTCACTAGCCATTTTTTGTATGACTTCTCAACATTATGTCTTTCTTCTGTTTGGCACACATGGCTTATTTGCATACGTGCACAGGACCGGCTGGCTCCGCTTGGCAAAAATTAAATCATATTTGTGAATAAATGTTTTGGATTCTGAATACTGGACATGGTGAGCTTAAACACATTTTAGTGACCATTAATGACAATAAAATATTTTATTTTTTATTTTTTTAACAAAACTTGAGACCCCTTTTAAATGTTGCTTTCAAGGCTTTCAGGGGGTCTCATGGGTTAATCGGGGGGTCGAGCCCCCCCGGACCACCCCTGTATTTCGCACTATCACAGTGATGATAGTTTTGTTATCATCCTCCTCTCTACCACCACCTGCACTGAGTCAAGGGGGCAACCCAGGACAGAGCTGGCCTTCCTGATCAGTTTGTCGAGTCTTTTCCTGTCAGCGGTTGAGATGTCGTCAGAGAAGATCATGGTCAGGTGGTGAAGAAAAATAGGTAATAATTGAACCTATACAACAAGTAGTTCTGACCAAGCAATCTGATTGGTCAGCTAGACATTTAGAAAATGCTTAAATACAGCACACCTTACCATTGTCAATTGAAAAAAATGCCTCATCACTATCATATATCGCTGCCTATAACTTATTTACTGAGACTGTGTGGTTATCTATTGTAACCCGCTTCAAAAACCAGTGTTGTCACAGAACAAAAAAAACAAGTGATACGTGAGAACTTTATATTATATTATTTGTTCATTTTAATAGCCTATTGCATAGGTTTTTGATTGAACTAATCTGTTTTTTTGTTGCTCTCAAAACTTTTCCTACATAGGCTGAATATCCATTTGTAGGCCTACACTGGAATCAGCTTTTAATCAACAAATCTGTGATAACCCTGATCTTAAATCAAAAAAACTGAATGGTCTATTAGCAAGAGCCCCTAAAAATGTATTGAAATGATATTCCTGTTCAGCTTTGACCTCACTGGATGCGTCTCTCCTCTCTCAGCTGGCGCTCTGAGTCTGTGACAGCGTGTACACAGTAACATCTAGGTTGCTACGGACGTTACTAAGGAGGATCTACTTGCTTTTGGACATGAAAAGTAGCACAAAGTGATGCCAACTGACCACGGCGCAAGCGCGTTGGTCCTGACTGCATCACTGTCATGCCCAAGCATAAAAATATAAAAATCAAGAACCATGATGAACCATGTGCTTCTCACACAAACGTTGAGCTCTGTGAATAAAGGCAAAGTAGCTGTAAATGCATCTCAAGGTACAAGCGTGTGGCATAGCGCGCAGGCCACCATCACATCCAAGCCACATTAATGTGTTTGTCTTTTCCTGGAGGCTTTTCATCAAGTGTCAAAGTGACTAATTCTGGCTTACTGTGCAGTCTCTTGCGGCCATCTAGTGGCCCTGGCATGAAAACACATTTCAACTTCCTCTCACAAATGACTGTTCTGAAGACATCAGCAAGATATGACTGCCAGTGTCAGGCATCAGTCATGTAAACAAGATGTTTTATTTATCATATATGCAGAGTATTATTATTGCACTTGAATATTTAAACAATGTTGAATGACAGTAGCCACAGTTATAATTGTGATTACTGTAATAATAAAAAACACAATCCAAACTATATGTTTTTAAGGCCAGTTTTTACTTTTTAAATTCTCTTTCCACTGTCCTCATTCCTGCCCCCCTTTTCCCCCCTCATTCATGCCATCAGCATCCATTAGTTTTAAAGACAAAGATAATAATAATTGTGTGACCATGTGAGCTGACATCAATGTCCTGTTTAGCTTCAGCACCCTCATCCATAGCATCAAGCACTCCCTTCAGCAGCTCCAACCTAAACCTCTCCTTCACAGGGAGTCTGAAGACCTCCATGCTGGGGCCCGGACCCCCTACATTGGTCTTCTCCTGGCCACGGGCTTGCTATTCTGTGTTTAAAAACAAAGGATAACAGAAGTTTGTTTGAATTTTGTTGTAAGCAGATGCACATCTCTACATGACATACATGACCATGTAATCATCCATCCATTATTGGGTGACTTGATGCGGGGTTGGATGTGAACTGACTCCAATAGTCATAGCTCTGCCCATCATGACTTCATGGGGGCTAAATCCCGTTGTGGAGTTTGACGTGCTGCGAATAGCATACAGCACTAGTAGAAGGGCACCAGGCCATTTTAGCCCTTTTGTCATCATAGTCTTTGTTAACTTTCCTTTGATGGTGGAGTTCATTCTCTCCACTTGACCTGAGCTTTGTGGGTGATAGGGAACATGCAATCACCACTGGATCCCCAGTATTGATGCAAGACTGAGTAATTTTTGCAACAAAAACAGGGCCCCTATCACTATTCACATAGTTACCCCTAAATACGGGATAAGCTCTTTTATCAAACATTCTACAGCTGTTCGTGCATCTTCTTTTCTTGATGGATACGCTTCCACCCATTTGGAAAACATATTAGTGATTACAAGCAAGTATTTTTATCAAAATCAATCTGCATATTTACAAAAGTACCTGATGGCGGCGGCAAATGGTTATGGCTGATGGTATTACCTGCTCATCTTGTCTGTTGACATATCATGCAATTATTCACCAGTGTTTGTGCAACATTTGTAATGCCTGGTGCAAAACCACTGCGATCAGATTATGTCATTTACCCCCCCTTTTCCTACATGTGTAGGCCCGTGTGCAACGCAGGCTAAAACATGAAGGAGAGTGCGGGGGCAGACCGGCCAACCATCAGGGTGGAGCCACAAGCCAGACTCCTGTTGAGAACAACCTTTCCTGATCCATGTCTTTTTCTCCTCACCATCAGGGTGGTTTTGTGACACAGTGACATCATCAAAAGAAGGGAGAACAGGAAGTTCAGGAGGTTGAAGTACATTGATGTACCACTGAAGATGAGGAAACGGCTGCCTGTTTGGCTGCTGCATCTGAAAAACAAATACAAATGAGAAAATATCAAAAATATATTCTAGTTCATGTAGCTCTAGCTGTAATGTTCACATTTGATAAACTGGAGTGCCCTTACACCAGGAGCGACTTTCCCAGCAATCTTGGGAAAAAAACTGCTTAAGCATTCTATAGATCTCTTGCTTCAACAGAATATCAATTTTTAATTACCATTTTATGGGATGCACATAAACCACTTTTATCACTTACACAACTATCTTAAACCACCTGTGAGGTAAAACTGTTTATTTGGTTTTTAACTATTGGGTCACTAAGAAAAACTAACAGGACAGTTTAATACTGACTGACACTCTCCACCTGTTCTGAAATTAATTGGTTAGTCTCTTGTAAAAAAGACTGTAAAATAACTTAACTAACTACCTTCTTCATCATTTATATTCTATGTTTATAGTCTATGATCCTTATTTGTCAGGCACTTCAGAGCAAGCCAACTAACTAAATATGAATGTGTTCAAGTTTCTATTTCAATAATAAAATCCCCTTTGGGTTAATTTTCTGTGAACTGTTTCATCTCTGTGTGATGTAAAATAATGAGCAGATCAGAGGAAACTGTCAGTTTATTGTTTTGTTTATTGACCTGATGATTTTATAACAGATCAGTAACACATGTTTGTGAATCGGTTTAAACTTGAGTTTAGGAGTTTAAGATCCAGAGGGTTCAGTTTCATGTTTTTATTTTTGAAATGTATACAAAACAGAAAAATGTTCTCTGGGTACGCCATTGGTTTAGTATAGGCGATGTCAGGGACAGTCATCAGGGCTGGTGTGGCCAGGGCTGTTTGGCATACTGGATGGTGTCGCATGCAGCTCCGATGTCAGAGTTTTTGGCCAGAAGGTGTCGTGTCAGCATAGCATGTGGGCCAAGGACTCCACGAGATGGGGGTCCATCCCTGGGGAGGGAGTGGGGTTCATAGGTAAGAAGGGACACCATAAAGCAGTGATCATCAACTGGCAGCCGCCAAACCTTCCAATCCGGCCTGCGACTGGATTCCAAAATTGTGAGGATCAAAGAGAAAATATTGTGTGGTCCCCGCTATAAAAGCAACAGAAAAAACAACTGAGACTGAAATAACTATCAGATGTCATGTTTCAGTGTCTGTTTGTTTCTGTTTCCTGTTTTACTTTGAAGTTTTGCCCTTGTGTGTCGTGTCCCGCTTGACAGTTCCTCCTGTGTTTTTCCGTTGATTCCCTCACCTGTCCATGTCCCTCCTCACTCCACCTGTTTCTCATCCCCTCATTAGTGTTGTTGGTATTTACTCTTTGTCCTCCCTCTTGTCTTCGTTAGTCCGTTTCATGTCTCCCTCCGTGATGTTTTGTGATTTCCCGTTCCCGACTTTTCTCCGTGTTAGCGTCTGTTAGACTGTGTCCGTCTCTGTCCGTCTTGGTCTTGCCTTCCTCTGTTCGTCCGTGTTCCCCCTTGTTGTCAGCCTTTGATCTCCACAAGCTTCTAAAAAATGTGATTTTTATATCATTTCATTTGAATGTCCAGCCCCCAAGGTGTCTGTCCGTAAAAATTCTGGCCAATTCTGCTGCAAGATGTGGTCTTACCTTGAGGCAGGTGTGGGTACAAAGCTGCCTCCCTCAAACCTGTTGGACCCTGCTGATACCCCAGAGCCCCCTCTGTCTGTCTGTGGGAGGGATTGTAGTTCTCCAATAGAGGGGTCGACCCCTCTGGAGCTTGGGTGAGTCCACTCCTCATCAGAGTCTCTACTCACCTGAAGATCACACAGTCCCAGTCTGGTTACCTACTGGTTTATACTGGCTCATACTAAGTAACAGATGGTTATTCTAGTCTCACGTAGACCTAAGTGAGTATCAGACCAGTCTAATGTGAGTCTGATTCAACATCTGTGATTACACGATAACGTATTGGTATTCTACTGACACTTTTTTCTATATGATATTTTAAGTCACTATACTTTGATGTTTCTATCGTTCGATTTAGATTTAGACTCAAAGAAATTAATGTTTTTTAACCGAATATACTAAACTACGACATTTTTTATGACTTCTTATGTCATTTACCATACAACTATACAAAGTGGTTTCAGTCCTACCTCTCAGACCGGAGCTTCTCTGTCCAGCTTGGCCAGCATTTTTCGGCAACTTCCCCTCTAAGTTGTGGAGTGCCCCAAGGTTCTGTTTTGGGCCCCCTCCTTTTCTCGATATATATGTTGCCTCTGGGATCCATATTTAGAAAGTACAACATCTCTTTTCATTGTTTTGCCGATGATGTACAAATCTATTTACCCCTAAAGATTAATGGGCGAGCCTCTGTTCAGACTCTACTAGACTGCCTTAAAGATATCCAAACTTGGATGGAAGTTAATTTTCTGTCTTTAAACAAAAACAAAACTGAAATCATGATGGATGTGACAGCGCCATTGGCTCCCTTAAGTCTTACTGTCATCCTTTTGCAAGGAACCTTGGTGTTATCTTAGAGAGTGACTTTAGGTGTGACAAGCAGATATCCTCCATTGTCAAAACAAGCTTCTTCCAACTAAGGCTGTTGGCAAAAGCAAAGGTTTATCTCCCAAGACATGTATTTGAGAGATTAATTCATACCTTTATTACATCTCGTTTAGATTATTGTAATTCCTTGTTTGTTGGCCTTGACCAGAAAGCACTGCGCCGCTTGCAGGTTGTTCAAAATGCGGCTGCCCGCCTGCTGACTGGAAAGAAAAAACGCGAGCACATAACTCCTGTCCTTGCATCTTTGCACTGGCTGCCTATTAATTTTAGGATTCAGTTTAAAATTGTATTAATTGCTTTTAAATGTATGAATGTTTGGCACCACCTTATTTATCTGAGCTTTTACAGTTGCACACCACTGCTAGGGCACTCAGGTCATCTAACCAGCTGCTCCTGGCAGTACCCAGGTCCAGACTCTCCACTCGTGGAGACAGAGCCTTCTCAGTCGCGGCTCCTAAGCTGTGGAACAGCCTACCTCTCCATGTTAGAGCTGCACAGTCCGTTGAACATTTTAAAACACTCCTAAAAACGTATCTTTTTTCCTTGGCGTTCACTCCCAGCTAAGCAAACAATCTTGGCTCTCTCTTTTTCTTTTCCCTCTCTCTCTCTTTTTACTCTCTTTTTATTCTCTTTTTAATCTAAATTTGTTTTAAATTGACTACTATCCCTTGTGTTGTTTTTAATTGTTTATTGTATTATTGCTGTTTATTGTTTTTGTGATTAACTTTGTTGTGCTTTTGCAATTGTACAGCACTTTGGTCAACTGAGGTTGTTTTAAATGTGCTTTATAAATAAATTGTGACTTGACTTGACTTGACAACTGACCTTTGACCCCTCTATGGCGCCACCCTCACTGTTGCCTCTGTCCATCTCCACATTATTCTCCTCCGGTGCAAAAAGGGGTGTGACACACTGCCTGACCACCTCAAAAGATCCTGCATGAAGGACAACACTCAAGAGGAATGGGAAGCTGAAGTCAAAAGGGCAAAAGAGTCGCAGAGAGAGTGGACCAGGGTTGGCAGATGCTGGGAATACAAGACTTTGTCCTCCTTGGTTCCAGATAAGGCTTGCCAATCACTGGTCGAACACAAGAAGATACATTTTGTCCAGGTGAAGGAAGCTGAACTGCTGCTGGTGAGTGAAAAGAAATTGTAGACTTGGTGTTTAGGCATTCTGTGAAGAAGGTTAGTTGAAATATTTAATCTTGTCTAGATACTTTTTGTGTCAGTTGTTGTGAGACCATTGAAGTTAAGTAGCTATCAAGTGAGTTTCTACCAAGCCAGGTGTGTTGAATAGGCTTGATTGCAACGAATGAGGAGCAAAGGACTCTTTGTGCTCAGTGAAGGAGAGGAGACACCGCAGGGTGCAGAGGGGAGGTTGGTTATGCTTATGATTTATTTGACATTTAAGCTGACTCTTTTTTCGATGTGTCAAATCTACACAGTTGTGGATTTCAAGGTAAGCATCGAAAGTTGTTTGTGTCCTTGCCTACAAAAATAATCCCCCATCACAGGCGACTGACTGGAAATACAGGCAGGTTGGTGTCGGTGCCGGTGCCGGGGTGTCGCCAGTTCAAAGAAAGACCGGCGGACACAGTGGTAATCAAAAGTCAGTCAAAAAAACATTTTTTTAATTTTATTTAATGTTTATTTAACAGGGACGATACGTACAACATTACCACAGAAAATCGGAAAATTTGATGCATATAAGACGTTTAGCTTCAGCTAATTTGCAGTCTTTGTCCCTGGTCAGGCTTTAGAATAGAATAAAATATACTGAATACAAAAATATGCAGTGATACAAATACAGTGGATAATACAGTGAGTAGGTACCATGAATAAATAAACACAGCTGCAGTTATAAATTTCAGATTTAAACAAAAGAGTTAAATTTAGCATTCAACATTAGTGAAGTGCTGTATTGACAATGACTTGAGAGAAGTTAATGTTCACATTTCTGCTGCTCCTTAAGCCAATGTTTAACTTTCACACTAAACCTCTTGTGTTCTGTTTGGGATTTAATTTCTGATGGTAAAGAATTCCATAAGTGTGTACCTTGCACTGAGAGAGATGATTGGCCAAATGTTGCCCTGCATCATCATTTCCATAAGATGGCAGACTTGAAAAACCAGCTTGGCATTTCCTTTCCCACCGACAGTGGTTTGATGCATACTTCACGGGCATGAGGCCGCTCTGCCTGAAGAGGCAAGCTCAAGCACAGGGTGACATGGGCTGCTTCTTCGTTTGGAAGAAGGGAGGTCCCGTGGCCAATGCCAGGTCCGACTTGGACCGCCTCTGGAATCTCTGGGTGTACTTTACATTTCTTAAACCAGGTCGAGGCAGTTTCACTCATTAAGTGACTGGAACTAGCAGGTTGCTTATGTAACTTGTAACTGGTAATTATTGGTCCTAGTATTGTTAGTTAACTTGTTCTTACACGACAGACAAGGCATATTGCAACCATTGAACATCAACAGCTCTGACTTAAAACTTCCTTTTCTCTCCTTCTCTCTCTGTTTTCTTTTCCCCCCTCTCTCTTATGACACAGCCTTTAGAAAATCAGGGAGGAAGCGGGGCAAAATCCGCGGTCTGGTACGTGCCAGGCCCTGGGGACGTTCTCCAGAGACCAAAGGTAAACATTGCCAGTTTCGGCGCTGTATCAACTAATAATGTACAGGGTATCTGCGGTGTCTTTAAAAAGTATTAAAAGGTGATAAATCAATTTTGGGAAAATTAAGACCCTTAAAGAGTATTTAAAAAACTTTTCACAACTTAAATTTTGAAGGTATTTTTTCTGAATTTGGGTCAGAAGAGTTTGGGTCCTAAAAACATCGTAACCGTGTGAGAATTTATTCATTTCATTAAAAAACAAAGATGAACCCGTACATAAAAAACTACGCTATTGTGGGTGCGTTCGTAAATTGTCTCCGAGAGCGCCAGAGTGCACTCTGAAATTCACAAAGTACGCTCTGGCGCTCCCAGTGCATATTAAAAACGCACCTTATGTCACATGACGCCCTCAGCGCGAAAAAACGGAAGAGAAGGCATGGTGAACGGTCATGGGGAAGTGCAAGTTTGCGGAGTCCTGGCTTGACATGCAGGACTTTAAACAATGGCTGCAGCCAGTGGAGGGGAATACCAAGGAGGCATATCGTAGAATGTGCAAGAAGAGGATTAACATCGTGTCTATGGGAATTAAGGCATTAAGGTCCAACATGTGTTGCACTAGCCACAAAGCCGCTGCTAGTAGCCGAGAGCGGCAGCTCTCCATTGCTACTTTCTGTGCACCACCACAACCTAGTGCCATCACACTACCACTGGCAGCCGAACCTGAACCTAACATTACAGCTACGATCTGCCTCCTCATTTTCTGCCGACATCAGGGTGGCGCTGGGCGGCACAGCAACGCTGCGTGCGTAGGTGTTATGGTGTCTCCACACAGCGGAGAAACGCCACTCGCTGAACAGTAACAAAAACTTGGCTGACGTTTTCAGGGACTTGTTTCCCGATTCAGACATAGCCAAGTCTTTTGCTTGTGGTAAGGACAAATCTGGTTACATTACACTATTCGGCTTAGCACTATACTTAAAGCAGGAGCTCATCGACACAATCAACAAGGCTGGCTAGTTCGTCTAAATGTTTGATGAGTCGCTCAACAAATCAACAAAAAAGGAACAGCTTGACGTCCACATTCGATTCAGGGAGGGGGGAAGATGGCCGTGTCCAATCTAGGCAACCCCTGTTTAATACTATACTATATAATCTAGGGCTGTAATCTCCTAGTCGACTGGTCGATTTATTGGTCGATACGTTCTGGCTCGACCAAAATTCTGATTGGTCGATTTTTGACGTGTTAATTACTTTAATTAATTTACGCAAACACGTAGCGAGTCCTCTCCATCCCAATGGTGTGTGTCCTGCGTATGATATATTTGACTTCATCAGGAGGAAAGTACCAAGTGCTAATGGGTAGTGGTGTCAACAATAATCGATTCGGTGATGCATTGCAATGCGGGGCATGCACAATTCAGCATCGATGCTGCAACGTGCACTAAAAACTAAAAAACAACTGCCTGGTGTCTCCAGAGATTTTTATTTTTTTCCTCAGAGATTTTTACAATCTGGAGTCACATGAACATGACCACGTGTCTGTTTCCGGTCAGTCGTCATGGAAACGTGACAAT
Source organism: Pagrus pagrus (assembly GCF_965226575.1). Taxonomy (NCBI): domain Eukaryota; kingdom Metazoa; phylum Chordata; class Actinopteri; order Spariformes; family Sparidae; genus Pagrus; species Pagrus pagrus. The sequence goes on from NW_028175420.1 coordinate 308,118, forward strand.
CACAGATCTACCAAAGATACTCTGTAATCTACTGTTTGGGCCACAGAAAACAAACGTGTGTAAACGCGAACCGTACGAGCTGAAAAATGAAACACTCGGTCATTTTCACATCTGGTGAAAGCAGCTCGGCTCAAAGCAGCTCTGACGCTGCAGGGGACGACGTGCTAACAGCTTACAGCTACTAGCTGCTGCAGCAGCTGGCTGAGCCTCTAGAGCCGCGGCTCGGCTCACGCTAACGGCTACGAGGTCGGTCAGCTGGTAAAGCAGCGGTCTGATGAGCATGATGTCCGTGACATGTCGCGTTATGTGCGACGAAGTTGTGACATTGTCAGGTGATGAAAAAGACACCTGATCACGTGTTGATGGAGCGCAAAAACTGATTTCAAGAAAATAAATAAACAATGCTTAGCCTGGCGGGGGGGCAAGTAAGACCTGGCAGCCCGCAAGGCTTATAGCATCGATGCTGAATTGTGCATGCCCCGCATTGCAATGCATCGCCGCATAGATTATTGTTGACACCACTAATGAATACTATTATTTTTTATTTGAAGCCGGGTCAGTCTTGACTGTGGGTGTTGGGGACCTCTGTGTCTGCTAGTGTCTATAATACAGTAATATTTTTGTCGACATTATCAAACGGAAGAACTTTTATTTTGAAGAGCACAGGGCATAGAGTGATAATGTCAAGCACTTTCAAGCACTTAAACTAAAATCCAAGCACTTTTCAGACCTTGAAAACACAACATTGAAATTCAAGCACTTTCAAGGATTTCAAGCAGCCGTACAAACCCTGCATGTTGCTGCCGGAGAAGCAGGTCCATGGAGCTGTGTGCAGTGGACTTGCACTGGTTGTCCGCAGTCATGAACTGTTTTTATACCGGGCAATAAGCCGCCAATTGGCCATCCTTTTTGCGACCAGGACCGCAGATTTAGACAGAAGGCGGCAAATTGGTGGTCTGTTTTGGTCCGCCAATTTGACCCCTTTGTACCCAATTTGTACACTTTTTTCCGCCTCCATTGCTATCTAAATTTGAGACGTCAATAGGCTCGTTCGAGATGAGCCAGGCCTGGGCAGAATCAATCACTGGCGACTACCGCACAATACATGCCGGTTAGATTTGTGTCCGACTTGCTCTGACGTCATGCACGCGCCGGCAACGATAACCTCACGAGATCAAGGCAGCCGCAGTTTTTAGAGCCAGGCGCCGCAGTTGCTCTCCACCTGAGGGGCGTCAAGATGGCGGAGTGAGCGGCTGCATTTTCAGCAGGGGCAGAAAGAGTTTACTTTTAAAGTCCTAATACTGGCATTTAAAAGCACCAACAAATTAAGAAACCACGGAAAACCAACCCGACACCAGGAAACAAGTTTTGGATCAGCAAAGGCACACCAGAAAAGTTCGAACTTTGCATTGACTGAAAAATGCTAATGGCTAAAGCTAAAAACAGTAGCATGCTGGACCACAACTATGGCATGCTAGCTCTGCGAGAGGCATGCGATGAAGACATGCTAGAAGAGATGGAGAGACAAAAAGAGACTACTAAAGATCACACGCCACTGCCAACTCCAAACCCAAAGAAAATCAAGAACGACACGAAAGAAAAAGAAACGGAGGTGAGCAATAAAAGTATCTTCGAAGCTGTTCAAGCAGTTCTCATGAAATTTGACGAGCAGGACAAGCGGCTCAAAATCTTTCAATCCCGCATAGAGGCCAATTAAAAAGCAGTCGAAGAGAACAAGGAGAATATTGGAAAAGTACAGAAATAAATTGAGGCTCTGACAAATAAAAACCGCTCCCTCAAGGAAATATGCCTTGAAAATGCGAGATATAAAAGACGGTGGAATCTCAGACTAATGGGATTGAAAGAAAGAGAAAATGAGGACTCAAAAGACGTGGTGGTCGGCATTCTCACAAGGGTGATCCCAGTGGCGGTTGACAAACTCAAAGAAATGGTCGACATGGTCCATCACCTGGGGGAAAAAAATGATGCTGCACAGAACAAGATGCAGAGGCCCATCATCATACAGTTTGCAACGCGGACGGCCCGAAACGAAGTCTGGAGGAAATCCAAAGAGGCAAGAGTCTGCAAAGAGATGAACATCCACTTCAAAGAGGACTTTTCGAAGGAGGACAGAGAGGCTCGGGCAAAGCTGTGGCCAAAAGTGGAGGAAGCTCGACGAAACGGCAGAAGGGCCTTCCTAAAAGAGGGATATGCGGTAATCGATGGACGGAGAATTGAACCTTAATAAGTGGACATGATAAAAGTCAAATTGTCTTTTATTTTGTGGCAACACAGAACTCAGGTTAAACTGGTAGACCTTAGCAATGGAAGAAGAAAATAATTTTGAGTCAGTTATTGTGTTGGATAAAGAGGTGAAATATGTTTTTGTATACCTTAAGAGAGAACCTAATTAGAGGTAGAAGAGAGAAAAAAAAAGTTAAGTGGGTTGTTAAGAGAGAGTTAAGAGAGTTAACCAAAACTAATAAGTTGATGCATTGGAACTAATATCTTAGGACAACATGTTCATTCCTGCGCTCAGTTAATACATAAAGCGCATTCAAGGACTTTTGAAAGTACAATGTCTGTTTTATGTGTTTCTGTTAATGTTAGAGGGTTGAAAAATATTGTTAAACGCAAGGCTATTTTTTTTATTTTGTAAAGAACAAAAGGCAAATTGCATTTTCCTTCAAGAGACTCATTCGGGAACAACAGATGAAAAACTATGGAAACAACAGTGGGGAGATAAAATACTGTTTTGACATGGAACTTCTCACTCTGCAGGGGTTATGATATTGTTCAACAGATCACCTGGAAAGATAATTGAGCACAAAAGTGATACGGGTGGACACTGGCTTATGGTAGTGGTAGAAATTCATGACCAAAGATTAATTTTAGCATGTGTATATGGTTACAATAATCGAACTAACAACAGAGCCATGATAGAAAGTTTGGGAATACTCATAAATGAATGGAAAACGAAATTTGTGAAAGGCGATATTAGGAGGAGATTTTAATATAGCACCAAACTCCTGGATGGATCGAATACCTCATAGAGATCCACAACCAGAATATGATGACACCTTGTCCAATTTATGTGTAACAACTAACACAGTTGATTACTGGAGAATCAAATCCTACCTCCTTAAAGTACACATGGACCAGCTCTTCAAACAACACACACTATTCAAGATTAGACTACTGGCTTATTTCTCAAATGTTATGTAAAGATATCTTGAAGTGTGAAATATCAGCATCCCCGCTCACAGATCACTGTATGATTAACATACAAGTTGTGACTATTCAACAAAATAGGAAATCAGACAATATATGGAAATTTAACAACAGTTAAGCTACATAATAGGGGTTTCTGTAGTCAGGTTAAAGCCTTATATCAAAGTGTTCTCATGCTTGAAATGTCAGACCTAAATAAATGGGAATGGTTTAAATTCAAACTCAAACAGATAGCAATAGAAACTGGAAAAGAATTATCACAAAAAAGAAAATGTAAACAGAAACAGTTAATTGAAAACATAAATAAAATATGTAATAAATCGGAACCTTCAGTGGAGGAAAAGGCTAAACTACATGCCCTTCAACTTCAGTTAGATGAACTCTACTTAGAAAAGGCAAACAGGGATTATGTAAGATCAAGAGCCAGGTGGCTCGAACATGGAGAAAAAAATTCAGTTTACTTCTTCGGATTAGAAAAGCACAAACAAAGTAAAAAGAAGATTTGTAAACTGACAAACTGAATTCTACAAACATTTTTGGAATTACATCAAAGACTTGTTATATAATGCCTTCATTGAATGGATAGAAAAAAGGATGCTTATCCTCAACAATGAGGGGATTGATAATAGGGTTGATAACTCTACTACCTAAATCAAATAAGGATCTACTGAAGCTTGACAATTGGAGACCAATAACCCTGCTTTGCAATGATTATAAGATACTAGGTCTTGTGTACGCTAATCGACTCAAACAGGTTTTGGCTGAATTAGTGGATGAATACCAGTCTGCTTTTATTAAAGGTAGGAATATTCATAACAATGTCAGATTAATATTAGATATGCTAGACTATATCAATCCCTCCTTGAAACAGAAGGCTTTATTCTGTTCATTGATTTTTTTCAAAGCATTTGACTCCATAGAACATACATTTCTGATCAAAACACTTGAAAAATTTGGGTTTGGGGTTAAATTCTGTGCGATCATTAAAATGTTCTACAATGACATAAGTAGCTACATCTCTCTTAATCCAGGGATGACCCCTAAAATAAAAATTAATCGAGGAATTAGACAAGGGTGTCCCATATCACCCAAACTTTTCATTTTGTGTACTCAAATACTGGCATATTTGATTGTTAATCATTAGGAAATGAAAGGGATTACCTTTTTTGACTATGAATTTTTGTATCAGTCAGTTTGCTGATGATACAGTATTCTTTCTACGAGATAAATCTATAATTGAAAAAGCTTTAAACGTAATCTCCATATTCTCCAGAGCATCTGGTTTGAGTTTGAATTTAAACAAATGTGAGCTTCTCTCACTGTCCCACTGCAACGAAGACCATATAATGTCCATTCCTGTGAAAAAAGAAGTAAAATACTTGGGTTTAAATATAATCAAAGATAACACATTAAGGGAAAGTAATAATTTTCATGAAAAACTAGAGATTATGAAGAAAACTCTAAATCATTGGCTAACTAGAGATCTTTCCATTTTTGGAAGAAACATATTGTCCAAAGCTGAAGGCATTTCAAAACTGGTTTACCCATGCCAGTCTTTATTTGTTGCTCCTCAAAACATCACGAAAGCCAATTCAATTATATATAATTTTATATGGAGAAATAAAACACGTTATATAAAAAAGTCACATTTAGTCAAAAATGTGAGCAAGGATTAAATACATTAGACTTTGAATCAATGATAGGAATGTTCAGAATAAATTGGATAAAAGCCTTTCTGTCACAAACTGAATCCATATGGTTTCATATCCCCAAAAATATATTCAAAAAAGTGGGAGGTTTGGATTTTTTGTTAAAATGTGATTATGAAATTACAAAATTGCCTGTGAAACTATCTGAATTTCATAAGCAAGTATTACACTACTGGAAAATGATATTTACACATAATTTTAGCCCGCATGGCTCCACCTTATGGAATAACAGAACAGTCAAAATAAATAGAAAAACTCTATTTACACAAACTTGGTATGACAAGAAAATTATATTTATAGCTGATCTGATGGATAATCAAGGGTCAATCATGAAACTTGACTCCTTCAAAGAAAAATTTTATATACAGCTCTTATAGAGAATACAGTAAAATATGTCAAGCAATACCAGCTCCCTTAATCCAGCAAATTCAAAACACACTTGCACATTCAGAAGTAAGGATAATCTTACCAGATATTCGAATTGGACAAATCCAAATTGGAGATAAAAAATGCAGCAATAAAGTCATACGGAATAAGTGTAAAGAAATTATTTTTCATGATCTTATAAAGCAATAAATATTAAAACAAGCGAGAGCAAATCAAAAATCTCAAACAAACATGTTAAATATATGAAATGGCCAATCTCCCCAAAAGCAAAAGAATTACAATTTAAAATTATCAATGGTTATTATCCAGCTGCAGACACATTAAAAACAAGATTTGGTTTCGAGGTGGAGCCATGTGGCTTCTGTCAATTAGATAGTGAAACTATCGAGCACCTTTTGTATTCATGTCCGGTAGTGACCCAGTTTTGGCAATCCATGTATAACTGGTTAAAAAGTAAAACAGATAACATCACACCCTTTAATAAGGTTCAAGTTTTGGTATACAATGAAAATGTCCCCCCAAAAATGTCTGATCTAATCAATATAATTATAGTTTTAGGCAAATATCACATACACACTTATTAGTGGAAAGGTAGATCACCCTCTATCTACCCTCTATCGTCTGTTGTCAACATCCGGGGTCTGTAGGTTGCCCTACTACCTCTGACCTGGAAGATGTCGTCTCTGAGCTGCGCGCGCACCCACGACAGCCCAGCTTGTTTACCTGTAGCTGCTGCTGCTAGTTTGACCCCGGATGTTGATAACGGACGAGCCCGGACTCAGAGGGGAATAGCACTAGCATATCGTAACAAAATATTGGTGAAATGAACTAGTTTCGTGGCAGATAATGCGTTATAGAGGCTGTGTGTCGCTGCCCCGTCACTCGCATTATATGGATGTATCGGCGCTACGCTGGATCTAATTTCGTCCGAACGACGCCGAATGACACCAAAGTTATCTGGGTGAGTAAATGACCATATATTTTGCTGGAAATAAGGTCCAGGTTGTAAAAAACGGTAGTTATCCTTTAATGTGTTTTAAAAATTAGTTGAACAAGTACTTTGAAGCCTTGGGTCTGCTGGCAGATGAATTAGAGGTGGGTGCAATTCATCGATGTGGCGATGCATCGCGATGCTTCACGTGACGATTCGGCATCGATTAATTAACGTCAATGCTTTGCTAGGTCCGCGCATTTAGACAGAAGGCGGCAAATTGGCGGTCTGTTTTGGTCCGCCAATTTGACGCCTCTGAGGGTACACTTACTGCCGCCTCCATGGCTATCTAAATCCGAGGCGTCAATGTGCTGGCAATTGCGGGACATGGGTGGAGGTGTCGATAACGTGCACTTGTTGTGCGACCCGCAGCCGGGAGTTTTAAAACCAGGAAACAGCTGATCACAGCAGTCAGTTTATCACTTCATCCGCGGATGTCAAGATGAGCAACTGGAAAGCCGCTGAGATCCGGGAGATGCTACCGTCTCCTGCTATGCTATAGTCACAATAATCGAAGAATCGTGGCCAATAATCGAATCGAAGCTCCCATAATCGAAATCGAATCGAATCGTGAGGTACCCTTGTTGGAACACCCCTAAGATGAATATGAAGGAATTTGTGGGCTGATAGAGGCTGCTGTGCGATGCAGAGTGTCGGGCGCAGAAGAGTCTCAATTAGAGAGTATGCCTTGATGTGTAATCTTGCATTTTTTTAATTTATTTATTTTTCCCTTGTTTTAATCTTATTATTTTTGACAAGCCTTGTAGATTTTATTTATGTAATAGAGAGACGATAAATGCAATTTATGTTCCCTTTGAGAGAATTTGTAAGTATTTTTGAGAAGTTAAATAAAGTTTAAAAAAAAAAAAAGTTGCTCTCCACCGACTGCAAGACCTTAGACAAATTGTGAATTGAAATAAAGCTTTGAAAAAAAAAAAAGAAAAGACTGCAAGAGTATGGGTATGATGGGAAACACCTGGCTGTCGCCTGATCAAAGAGCTGATTGGCTCTTAGTTAGACTACAGACACTACGTTTTGTCGAAAATCCTAATTTTCTGTATAACTGTTATATTTGATGCTAGATTATATGACTGTCATGTTGTGCAATGAAGGTTCAATCTGTTCACACACATATTTTGTGTGGTTGATAATAATATTAATAATAATAATAATAATAAAGGTTATTTATATAACACTTATCAAAATGAGCAATCAGTGCTTTCAAGGCAGACAAAAAACAAAGGGTAGAATACAATATATTCCCACATATATACTGTATATAATTACAAATATAAATACATCAATAAATAAAGATTATAAGAAACCTTTGCTGCTTGTCCTCCCCATGTGTAGCCTATATATGTAGCTGTGAGAACGTTTGGACTGTTAATTCAGTGGTTCAACTTCTTAAATTTAGGGATTGTATGATTAATAAATGACAGTGCCTTTACATAAAACTACTTTGTAGGCAATTCTTATTCAATAAATATGACTTCCGAGGGCCAGCATATGCCCAATCGTTCTGATTCTCATCTCAATCAAAAGAGTGTCATCGTTAAACAAATAAAAAGTTATGATTGACAGATCTAGACCACAGTGAAAAGTAGTAGTCATTTTAGAAAAATCTATTTTGTATGACCTCAAAACCGTGAACCTAAAAAGTATGATCAATTCATTGGTACAAAGTTTGTATTTCTATTTGTTACATTTCTGAGAATAAATAGTAAAAATTACACTACATCCCATCTGCCCATTAAGAGGATTAACACAGTGGAATTTATGTGCAAAGTGGAAAAGTAGGGGGATCTCTTCTGCTTCAATTTCATCAGCGATCAAGAACGCATTCGCAATTTCTTCAGCCATAGCTATCCGAACGTGTTCTGCAAACTACATGTAGCCTACAGGTGGATCTAACAGGATGTAAATATTTCTGTGACCTCCTGTATATTCTTTGACGGCGGCTGGAAACTGTCCAACTTGACTGCAGCTTTTTGTCACCGCCCCCTGCTGCTGCCGCCTGGTCTTGTCCACCTTCCAGGCAAGGCGCAGTTCATCAACGTGCCGGCAATTGCGTGAGATGGGCGGAGGTGTCGATGACCTGCACTGTTGTGCGACCCACAGCCAGAGAATTTTAAAACCAGGAAACAGCTGATCACAGCAGTCAGTCCATCACTTCATCCGCGGACGTCAAGATGAGCAACTGGAAAGCCGCTGACATCCGGGAGGTGCTAGCGTCCCCTCGGTCTCTGTAGCTGACAGCTAGCGGACACAACCAAACAGCTAGTAGCTGCTGTCAACCTGTTGTGTAGCGGCAAGCTACGAACGGTCGCTACTTTCAAATTAAAAGCCCTCAGCTACAAACACAGTTCTAAAATCCAATGGGGTGCAATGTAAAGCTCTCATTTTTTCGTTTTCACTGTTCACTGCCCAACTTCGTGCTTTATGTCACGTCACATGTTTACGACTACCCCAGTGGCAGCCAAGTGGCAGTTTTTGGAAAAGGAGGAATATTACGCCTCCCTTTTCAGAAAGACAAGGCGGTAGATTGCCGCCCTTACCTTGGAGCAAATGTGCCCCCTTTTCTATCTAAAAATGGCTATTCATTACTCTCCCTTTCCTTTCTCATGCTGCTGTAATAGATTAGCATGAGGCAAACATGCACAACCACTATCAGCAACTACCCCCCACCCCCAAAACAAAATATCGGCGAGTCGGTTTTCCTCCATTTTGTTACCGCAGCCACGTTTCGCCAAAGCCAATGTCAGAGTTACCCATCCCCCACACTTATTAACCTCCGAGTGCCAATTTGAAAAGAGAGTAGACCTATATTCTATAAATTTTCCCATACAAACTAGTTGGCGTGCACACGTTACCTTACCAGAAATAAAGACTAATAAAAAGATATTTAAGGACGGCACCCATGACCGCTGCCATCAGCAGAACAGTGAATGACCGAAAAGTTAGCACTAGGGCTGCCCCCAAATAGTCGACCAAGCACTGGTCGACCAAAAAATCTTTAGCAGACCAAAATTTCATTGGTCGATTGGTCGCAGAAAAAAAAGCCAAAAACATTTGGAGCCGTGTCTTGTCAAATTTAAGTCAAAATCTATGTGAATGGCGGCTGGTCTGTGTATAAAAGGCTGGAGGGCTTTTAATTTGAAGGGCCAGACACAGGAGGTCGTGACACTCACTCACTGTCAGTGTTTTTTTTTCACACGGCAGGTCCCTTCGACATCGCGGTTAGACAGTTAACAATTAATAGCCAACCATGTCGGGAAAGACGTCTAAAATATGGGATCATTTTGAAAAGAAGAAGGATGACCTCCCTGAGTGCGGCATAACATGAAGGAGAAAGCTCCATGTTACGCCGCACTCGGGGATCGACGCAGGACTGGCAGGACTGCTACTGCTAGGCTACTGCTAACGTGAGTTGTGAAAAACCTTTTTAGCAAACTTTGTGTACACAAATGATGTTCTCAATGTTCGTGTTCATGTGTAGAGACCCTGGTGATGCTACGAGCAAAGTTTCATGTTGTGTCGAGTCTTCTTAGTGTTTTAAAAATAGCGATTTTGATGCTACAGAAAAGTTGCACCGCGCACCTCCATTGTGAGTGTAAGTAGCCTAGCTACCTGCCCATGGCGGCCCGAACGTTTGAAAGCAGAGATAAATACATATTATTATTGTTATATGGGCTAATATTAGACTATTCGTGTGTACTGGGGAAGCTAAATTATCCAGCTCACTGTGTTTTACTTATTGTGTAAATCTCTCTACAGGCGCATCCACTTTACTGCGGAGATATATTTATTTATTTATTTTAATATATATACAGTACAGACCAAAAGTTTGGACACACCTTCTCATTCAATGAGTTTCCTTTCTTTTCATGACTATTGACATTGTAGATTCACACTGAAGGCATCAAAACTATGAATTAACACATGTGGAAATATGTACTTAACAAAAAAGTGTAAAACAACTAAAAATACGCCTTATATTCTAGTTTCTTAGTAGCCACCTTTTGCTCTGATTACTGCTTTGCACACACTCTGCATTCTCTTGATGAGCTTCAAGAGGTAGTCACCTGAAATGGTTTTCACTTCACAGGTGTGCCCTGTCAGGTTTAATAAGTGGGATTTCTTGCCTTATAAATGGGGTTGGGACCATCAGTTGTGTTGTGCAGAAGTCAGGTGGATACACAGCTGATAGTCCTACTGAATAGACTGTTAGAATTTGTATTATGGCAAGAAAAAAGCAGCTAAGTAAAGAAAAACGAGTGGCCATCATTACTTTAAGAAATGAAGGTCAGTCAGTCCGAAAAATTGGGAAAACTTTGAAAGTGTCCCCAAGTGCAGTCGCAAAAACCATCAAGCGCTACAAAGAAACTGGCTCACATGAGGACCGCCCCAGGAAAGGAAGACCAAGAGTCACCTCTGCTGCGGAGGATAAGTTTATCCGAGTCACCAGCCTCAGAAATCGCAGGTTAACAGCAGCTCAGATTAGAGACCAGGTCAATGCCACACAGAGTTCTAGCAGCAGACACATCTCTAGAACAACTGTTAAGAGGAGACTGTGTGAATCAGGCCTTCATGGTAGAATAGCTGCTAGGAAACCACTGCTAAGGACAGGCAACAAGCAGAAGAGACTTGTTTGGGCTAAAGAACACAAGGAATGGACATTAGACCAGTGGAAATCTGTGCTTTGGTCTGATGAGTCCAAATTTGAGATCTTTGGTTCCAACCACCGTGTCTTTGTGCGACGCAGAAAAGGTGAACGGATGGACTCTACATGCCTGGTTCCCACCGTGAAGCATGGAGGAGGAGGTGTGATGGTGTGGGGGTGCTTTGCTGGTGACACTGTTGGGGATTTATTCAAAATTGAAGGCATACTGAACCAGCATGGCTACCACAGCATCTTGCAGCGGCATGCTATTCCATCCGGTTTGCGTTTAGTTGGACCATCATTTATTTTTCAACAGGACAATGACCCCAAACACACCTCCAGGCTGTGTAAGGGCTATTTGACCAAGAAGGAGAGTGATGGGGTGCTGCGCCAGATGACCTGGCCTCCACAGTCACCGGACCTGAACCCAATCGAGATGGTTTGGGGTGAGCTGGACCGCAGAGTGAAGGCAAAAGGGCCAACAAGTGCTAAGCATCTCTGGGAACTCCTTCAAGACTGTTGGAAGACCATTTCAGGTGACTACCTCTTGAAGCTCATCAAGAGAATGCCAAGAGTGTGCGAAGCAGTAATCAAAGCAAAAGGTGGCTACTTTGAAGAACCTAGAATATAAGACATATTTTCAGTTGTTTCACACTTTTTTGTTAAGTATATAATTCCACATGTGTTAATTCATAGTTTTGATGCCTTCAGTGTGAATCTACAATTTTCATAGTCATGAAAATAAAGAAAACTCTTTGAATGAGAAGGTGTGGCCAAACTTTTGGTCTGTACTGTAGATCTCAAGCTGCTTCTGCTCCCTCCACATGCGGTTGCGGATCACAGAGCGTCCTGAGTTGCTGTCTGGGAGAAATCAGAGAAGACACATTCCGATACATGAAAAAACTCTAATAATCAAATGTGAAAAACATTCTTAAAACATCTGATGTCTTTCACAAACTTTGTAGCTGTTTGGCTATAAAGCCGTGCCCTGCGCTGCCTTAGGCCCAGATAAGTCTCCTCAATCCTTGATCTCACTTGTAGCAGAGAATCATTACTGGCTGCAGGCGGTTCTTTAACACAAAGCAATGTTGAGTTATGCAAGAACATTGTACTGACTGATTTATTTAATCAGAGAAGGCCCTTAAGAGACTGCTCTCTTTTACATGGACACCCTGATTAAAGTATATATAAAAACAATAGAAGAACACTGAAGTTACAGTGTACTGCAAATCAACAAATTATACAAGGAAATCAACATAACAGACAACACCAACTCAAAGAAAGAACATGCTCATAATTGACATTGCCATGGTCCATAACAGATAAAAACATTGACCAAACATTTTGCTTTCTGCAGAAACAGCAAAAATGCTTGTTTCAATTGTAATGCGGAAATGTTACATATTATACAAGTTGATTAAAGATACCTACCATGTTCAGCCCAGTCCCGGACATCTCTGACCCACTGTTCCACAGTCCCATCATTTGCAGACATCTCTCCCTTGAGGGTCTCTAGGCTCTGCCTCTCCCTCTCAAGATTCTGCTGTGTCTGTAGGAAAAGGAGGGATGGGGGGAATTAAACTTTAAGAGTGACATTTGTCACTCATATTGCAATGTGGCCGCTTTTCTGAAAGAAGACGGTTACCTTACGAAATCTTGTGCACAAGGTTTTACACATGTTCTCCATCTTTCTCTTATTCCAGTCCATAATCTGGACAGTTAGCATGTCTGTGCGTGCTGTTACAGACGAAAAAAGAAGACAAAAATTATGTTTGCCTAGCAGCTCCAGTTAACAACAATGCTGTTAAAAGGCTCCACTAGTGTAACTCTATGCTGTCAAGTCATGCTATCTATATGACTATTCTGGACATAAAATATCAAATATGAAAAAGATTTGATATTTCATAAAATATCAAAGCCTATAACCAACCTCCTTTGCCCATGAACTTTGTGATTATGGCGGTCCTGGACAGGAAGGAGTTAACCATTTCCACCTCCTCTCCCAGGGTAGAACCCGCTCCATCCTGATTGCCTCCTCCCCATTTTATCTGACATTTTAGGAATATACAGTGCAGTCTATTAATCTGAGTTCAGGGAAACATGCATTGTTGTTTTGGCTCTGTAATCAAGCAGATTGGATTTGACATGGAAAAATTACTGGCATCGAAACACAAGAGATGAGTAAAAAATACCTCACACTTGATGCCATGTGCTTTCGCATGGAGCACAGACAACAGAGGCTTCATGGTGGTGAGGTGACTGTACTCTGGGCAGGCTTCAGCAATTCTCTGGATGTAAGGCCAGTACTTGCATATTACGTCCATGCAGAAGAAGGCTGGTGGACTGGCTGTGATTTCCTTCTGCAGGAACATCGGATATGCAAAGATCTCACCCCTGTGGGATTGTATAACAGCATTGCATTAATTAAGTGTCACTTCATGAGCATTTGAAATAAATGGAAGTGTAGTGAAAATACAAAGAATGTTTTTATACTTGCCTGTACATATTCAGGGCCCGAAGGATAATGCCATGACGGCACACTGCTACTTCTAGACCCTGGGGAAGAATTAAAAATTCAATTCAATTTAATTTATTTTAATTTAACAATAATTCGGCCTTTGCTTCAATTCTGTATGCGTATTTAAATGTTATTACTGCTACTTTTCTCCATATGAAAAAGCAAATCATTTTGCTATGCATGCTCGTTAACTGTTGCAACTGCCATTTCCCTTGATGAGGACACAGGCATTTGGTCCCTGGACCACGGCTGCCCACTGCCTCTAAATAGTAAGGATAGGTTAATGTGCATTTCCCCCATTGTGGGACAATAAAGGAAATATTATCTTATCTTATCTTAAAATGTTGTATTTGGCAAATAAAGAATTTCCCATTAACTAGTTTCCTATCATTATAGATAAGATAAGATATTCCTTTATTAGTCCCACAATGGGGAAATTCACAGGGGTGGTGTAAGCAAAGGGTGGAATACAATGCACTACCACAAAATGTAATATTGTGAAAAGGGAAAGCTCTAGACAACATACTTGCTCATCAAGGCTGGAACAAGCCCTCTTGCTTGTTGTCTCCTTTGCTGCGTTCAGCTGAGACCTGCCACAAACCCCTTTGCCTGGTAACTACAAAAAGGACAAAGTGAGAATAGTCACATAATGTTTAATTTATTTAACAGTTTGGGCTGTAATTCTGCAGCATCAAACTGCAGAATACATGCAATTGTAAATAATAGCCAATAGTAGTTCTTACCTAAAATAAAATTTGACTTAAGGTATACAAAGTATAATGAGAATATATTTCATTAAAAATAAATAAAAAATGTTCTTACATGCTTGGCCCTCTTTTGGAGGTCGTCCACAAATGCTGCAACCTCGTCATCCTTGCAGATGAGCACACCATCAAAATAACCCCCTTCCTCAGACCTAAAGATCAGACATGGAAATATAAATTGCAAGGATGATTGCAATCATTTCATGTTAGCATTAGAATTAACATGTGCTCACTGGTGTAACAAATGAGAGCTGATACATGGACATGCCTAGACCATGAAACATATAAAATATAAACTGACTGTCCATCCTTTTTGAAGCGGTAGTGCTTCCTGTTTCCATCCACAGACACAGCCAGCATTTGGGGAGAACAGGCTGTGCAGGCGAATGGTTGCTCTGAGCACAACTTGTCCACTTCATAGGAGCTGATGACCCACTCCATGAAGCTCTTGAAAAATGTGTCAGAGCAAACTTTACCAGTCTGTTGAAAGAATCATCAAAGACAAATTTATACTAACATGCATAATTTAAAGGGGGTTATGGTAAATATTGTGTAGCCAGCCCACCCTGCCATATAATGCTGTTTGCGCTTCCAGCATTCTCATAAAGGTCAGGCGGGAAATCCATGGAGCAGCCAACTTCATCTCCCGAAAACCTTGAAAAATAGCTGCATCGTAGACTGTATGGAAGTGGAGGGTTGCAGGCCAGTAGCCACTGACTTGGACATCATACAGCCCTGGGGTCCAGCTGGCACAGCAGCCACCACATCGCAGCTCTGGGAGGGTCAGATCATATTGTCCTGGGGAAAAAAAGCATAAATTCATGTTATATTGGAGAGGGGGGGTAGAACCATAGGGAAATAGAGGTTATGGTATGGAGTTACCTTTCATGTTGATGAACACCACAGGCCTCCCAGGAATGACAGAAATGTTCTCTGGGGGGCAGTCACAAATCTGGTGTGGCAATTCCATTGGCAATATTCTAGCTACAAAAGGAAAAGAGAGGTTTAAAAATTCCAAAATTAGAGAGGGGTCTTTTTTCAAGATGCCAAAAATAAATTGAGTTTTGCAAAGAAAAGAAAAAGATTTTATATATATAGTACCGCATGTGTGATGGGAATAGCCCCCTTCTGGAGCTTCCTTGACCACAACTGTTGGTGGCAGAGGCATGTGGAAGCCATGAATCATTGATTGCCGATTGTGCAGTGCGTGGGACTCATGGTGTATGTCACAGTCAAAACAGTTATACTGCATAGGCATGCATTCTTGACATCTTATGATGGCTTCCTTGCTGAGGCATCTTTGGCAGAGCCTTGGTTTAATGCTGTTAGCTTTCAGCATGTTGTCTAACAGCATCTGTCTGGCTTCCTTCCATCTCTCTGAGGAGAAAGCGTTCCTGGTTTTCCAGTCCATGGCTGCTGTTGGTGGGCTGGTGTCCACATCGTCAATACCGACATCACAGTGTGATGCACTGAGATGTCTCTCCAGTTCTTTTAAAGCAGCATCTGTTTCAGGAGGGGGGTAAAATGTTGATAAAGCAAAATTGGGGCTTAGCAATGAATCGTAATTTTACAAGCTACAAATATTTTCTAGAGGAAAATGTGTATCAAGATAGTTAGAAGCAGAGAGGATCCTGTATTTTATCTCTGTAATAGTCCACTTATGGTGTCTAAAGAAGTACAGTATCTTGGTCACATATTCTCAGATGATCTCAGTGATGACAAAGATACATACCGTCAACGGCGCAAACTATATGCTCAAGCGAACATGTTACTTCGCAAGTTTAGTATGTGCTCTTTCAATGTGAAATGTTCTCTGTTTAAAGCCTTTTGTACACCTATGTATACTGCTCATTTGTGGTGTGGGCACAAGAAAAGCAGTCTACAAGAGCTTACAGTTGCGTATAATGACACTATGAGGATGTTATTGAAGTTACCCAGATGGTTCAGTGCCAGCTACTTGTTTGCGGTCTCCAGTGTGCCATCATGTGAGGCAGTCCTGAGCAATTTAATGTACAAATTTATGTGTCGCCTGGATAGCTCAGGTAATGGTATTATTGATAACCTAGTTAATCCAGCAAGGAGTTCCTTGAGGTACTACTCTAAGTTAAGAAAACATTGGAGAGAATGCCTCTATGTCTGATTGTTCTGCTTTTGTTTGTTAGTTTTGTTTGTTTTGTGCTTTTATGTCATTTTATTATGCTATGGACCCTGTATTGGAGTCTGAAATAAAGGATTGAATGAAAATGCCATTCCACATTAAGCATTATGGCGATGCTGAGATGTGCAGGCCTATAAATCGTATTCTACAGACTTGGATTGGTAGATCCCCACAGAAATCACACCACGATGCTTGATTGTTTGACCTGTCACGCCAAAACTCATGGGAATCTAGAAGACAAAAAGATTATGATTACTTACTAAGTCCTGCCTCTTCCTCATCAGGCATCTCCACTGATGTCTCCTCAGGAACACTGCGATGAAGTGATCTGGCCCTTCCACCTGAAAAGATAAAGTTAAATGTGTAGGATGCCAACAGAATATCAGTGTTGTGTCAATGTGAATGGAATGTTTATTCATAATGTGAGTTCGCTACTGGTTACAGTAGCTCAGGAAATGAACAATTTACAGAGGAAAGATTTGCCAAACATGTATGCTCTTTTCCAGAAAAGCCTTGCTGATCATTCAGAAAGTTAAATACATCCACAACTGAGAGCTACCCAGTATAATTACAATCTTCTTCTGTGGGTAGTATTCATTGACCTTATTACAACAAAATGCTTAGTACGCTATGCAAAGTTGGATATAATAAACTAACCACGGGATTTGGACGAAGAGGACTTGATGGTCTGGGCAATAATGTTGCCATCTTTATCCCGCTGTCTCCACCGGATCTGGACTGGTGGTTTTGATCTTCTTCTTTTTTTCCCCTAAAAAGCACAATATAATCAAAGTAACGCAGGTAAACCATATAGACTTCCTGCACAAATAACTTCTTGAATGTTGCTATGCATCATAATATCTGATCCCCATGCATGGAACAGGATACTGAAGATGTTACATTACCTGTGCAGGCTCAACTAGTGAGTTGAGATGCTCTGCCAGGCTCTGTGCCTTTCTGATCACATCCTTAAGGGTATCCTCATCTGATGCCATAGTGCCTAAACAGCAAAAATAAAAGATGTTAAATCCTCCATCTCTGATCTGTGGGGAAAGTGCACCCTATATGATATATATTTCTGTCCCAGCTTGCCTTTGATATTGTTTACATCGAGGGCTATAAGGGCTACTACCACTTACCAGAGAATTGAAGACACTTCTGGACAGACTTCTGGTTGGCTCTTAAAAGAGCCGTTGGTTATGTAAAAGAAGGTACAGGGACTGAGAGATGTGGGAAATTGGTTATCTGTAAAACAGCAATAACAGTACAGTGAGAGCATAGTCTAGAAAGCCTTCTCAATCTCAAATTGTGCATACTACTTACCAGAGAAATGAACACACACACACACACACACACACACACACACAGACAAATAGGTTGGCTCTAAAAGAGCCGTTGGTTTTTTATAAAGGAAGGAACAGGGACAGAGGATTGAGGGAAACTGGTTATCTGTAAAACAGTAATAAAAGTAGAATGAGAGCACAATCAAGAAAGCCTTCTCTAGTCACGATCAATAAAGTATATCTATCTATCTATCTATCTATCTATCTATCTATCTAAATTTGTCAAACTTTGTTTGTTATTGACAAAACTGACTGGTTTCAATCAATCAATCAATCAAGTTTATTTCTTAAGCACATTTTAAAACAACCCAGGTTGACCAAAGTTCTGTACAGTTAAAATGCAGGCATAGTACAATAAAAGGCATGCAGGCATAGTACAATGAAAGATAGAACAGAATAATAGAATATATTCAAGGCAATAAAGCTCATTGCATTTCTGATTTACTAACAAAGTTGCGTTCTTACCTGAAGCGGGAGAAGGTTGGCGGTAAAAAAAGAAGAAAAAAACTGGCAGAAGTATGTCAGCGACAGCGAAGGAATGTTATCAAAACGCACTTTAATGCCGAAACGGTCTTAAAATGCTGCAATGGAAGCCATTTTTTCCACTGCATGGGAATTGCGCATGCTACTGGTGTCATTGGATATCGAAAGATTTGTACATATGTGCGCATGCGCACTGGTGTCATTGCACTGGTGTCATGTGCGCATGCGCACTGGTGTCATTGCACTGGTGTCATTTTGATATTCGTAGGATAATGCACGAAAAATGTGTGCATAACTTTTCGTACGTTTCCATACGAACCCTTCATGAGAATACGTTGCTGCATTTGACTGAAAAAAGGTCTTTCAGACAGGTTTTCTAGCCTGAATTGGTTGAATGGATCTTCTTCATGGCAAAGGAGTTTTTACCTGGAATTTAATTCATTAAGGGTGAAAACTGGCTTATGTCAAAAATGAGCCTTTCAGAGCGAGAGGAGCCTGTTTCTGCACTGTACAGTCGACTAAGCTGCATTTCACTGAAAAAAGGTCTTTCGAACAGGGTTTCTAGCCTGAACTGGTTGAATTTGGATCTTCTTCATGGCAAAGGAGTTTTTACCTGTAATTTAATTCATTAAGGGTGAAAAGTGGCTTATGTCAAAAATGAGCGTTTCAGAGCGAGAGGAGCCTGTTTTTGCACTAAGCTGCAGTTCACTGAAAAAAAGTCTTTCAAACAGGTTTTCTAGCCTGAACTGGTTGAATTTGGATCTTCTTCATGGCAAAGGAGTTTTTACCTGGAATTTAATTCATTAAGGGTGAAAAGTGGCTTTTGTCAAAAATGAGTGTTTCAGAGCGAGAGGAGCCTGTTTCTGCACTGTACAGTCGCCTAAGCTGCATTTCACTGAAAAAAGGTCTTTCAAACAGGTTTTCTAGCCTGAACCGGTTGAATTTGGATCTTCTTCATGGCAAAGAAGTTTTTACCAGGAATTTAATTCATTAAGGCTGAAAAGTGGCTTATGTCAAAAATGAGCGTTTCAGAGCGAGAGGAGCCTGTTTTTGCACTGTACAGTCGCCTAAGGCTGAAAAGTGGCTTATGTGAAAAATGAGCGTTTCAGAGCGAGAGCAGCCTGTTTTTGCACTAAGCTGCATTTCACTGAAAAAGGGTCTTTCAAACAGGTTTTCTAGCCTGACCTGGTTGAATTTGGATCTTCTTCATGGCAAGGGAGTTTTTACCTGGAATTTAATTCATTAAGGGTGAAAAGTGGCTTATGTCAAAAATCAGCGTGTCAGAGCGAGAGGAGCCTGTTTCTGCACTGTACAGTCTCCTAAGCTGCATTTCACTGAAAAAAGGTCTTTCAAACAGGTTTTCTAGCCTGAACTGGTTGAATTTGGATCTTCTTCATGGCAAAGCAGTTTTTACCTGGAATTTAATTTATTAAGGGTGAAAACTGGCTCATGTCAATTTTCAGCGTGTCAGACCGAGAAAGTCCCTTTTATTGCACTTACAGTAGCATAAGCTGTATTTGACTGAAAAAAGGTCTTTCACTTAAGTTTTCTAGCCTGAAGTGGTTGAATTTGGATCCTCTTTATGGCAAACGAGGCTTTACCTGGAATTTAATCCATTAAGGGTCAAAACTTGCTCATGTCAATTTTCAGCGTGTCAGACCGAGAAAGGCCCTTTCTTTGCACTTACAGTAGCATAAGCTGTATTTGACTGAAAAAAGGTCTTTCACTTAAGTTTTCTAGCCTGAAGTGGTTGAATTTGGATCTTCTTTATGGCACACGAGGCTTTACCTGGAATTTAATTCATTAAGGGTGAAAACTGGCACATGTCAATTTTCAGCGTGTCAGACCGAGAAGAGCCCTTTTTTTGCACTTACAGTAGCACATGTTAGGCTCTAAAGTTACAGTAGCCAAATGTGCCAGGTACCCCAGAGACAAAGACACAGAACCGTGCTTCAAGTTTAACAACTTTATTAAACAACTTTACGTGGGAGTGGAGCTGGGCCGAGGAGGGAGAGACTGGGTATCCAGGGAGAGGAGAGAGGGTGGAGGGTCCACGTGGTGGTTAGGTGAGGGGCCTGGAAGGCGTGGATGGAGCGAGGAGACACTGGTTTTAACGGAGGGAGCCTGGAACAAACAAAGAGGAGAACAGGATTAGCAAAGATATACAATACAGTCTATTCGAAGATTTACGAGTGCTGCTAGTACACAGCCAGCTAACCTGACCACAATAGTCGACGTTCAAGCAACGGGCGCCCCCTCTCAGCCTCCTCTAATACTCAGGCAGAGTAGATGACGATGTGGAGCAGCTGGGCTGCTCGTCGTCATCATTGCCAGCACCTGAGCTGGGCTGACTGGCTGCTGGCTGCTGGGCAGCCCCAACAGTACCCCCCCCCCTGAGGGGAGGCACCGGATGACCGCTCAGGGGCACCTGGGTTGTCCCTGTAGAAAGCATCCAACAAGGAGGGGTCAGCGAGGTAAGACGAGTGCACCCAGCATCGTTCTTTGGGACCATAGCCTTCCCAGTCCACTAAGTACTGGAATCCCCGACCACGGCGACGGACGGCGAGCAGCTTGTGAACTGTCCACACAGGGTCACCATCAGCCAGGACTCGGGAGGCGGAGGAGCTGAAACAGGAGACAAGGCGCTTGTGGCCACAGGTTTAAGCTGAGAGACGTGGAAAACTGGGTGAACCTTGAGAGCAGGAGGGAGAATCAGACGTACTGCCAAAGGGCTAATGACGCGTTCCACAGAGTAGGGGCCAACATACCGGGGATTCAGCTTGCGGGTTGACGTCTGAGAGGTCTGGAGGCGCAGGTCCCGGGCCAACAGCCAAACCTTCTGGCCAGGTTGGTAGACAGGAGCGCATACCCTCCACTGGTTGGCCCCACGCTGGGCTTGTGCGGTGGTACGAAGAAGCGCAGCCCGGGCCGCCTTCCAGACCCGTCTACACCGGCGGAGGTGGACCCTGGTGGATGGGACTGCCACCTCCAGCTCCTGTTGGGGAAACAGAGGGGGTTGGTAACCCAGTGAGCATTGGAAAGGGGACATACCAGTTGCTGCGCTCTCCATGGCGTTGAGAGAGTACTCCACCCAGGGCAGGTATCTGGACCAGGTCAAAGGGTTGCTGGTGGTGACACAGCGAAGGGCCGTCTCAAGTGTCTGGTTGGCACGCTCTGTTTGCCCATTGGTCTGTGGATGGTGGCCAGAGGAGAGGCTGACTGTGGCCCCGATTCCCTTACAGAAGGCTTGCCACACCTTTGAGACGAATTGGGGACCACGGTCAGACACAATGTCTGAGGGAATTCCATGCAGGCGAACAACATGGAGGGTGAGGAGGTCTGCAGTCTCTACAGCGGAAGGAAGCTTGGGGAGTGGAATAAAGTGGACAGCCTTAGAGAACCGGTCAACCACAGTCAGGATGGTATTATTGCCCTGGGATACCGAGAGCCCTGTAACAAAGTCCATACCTATGTGGGACCATGGCCGAGTGGGGACGGGGAGTGGTTAAAGCAGGCCCGCTGGAGGACGATGGGAAGCCTTGCTCCGGGCGCAGACGGTGCAGGCAGCTACAAACTCCTTAACATCCTTGTTGAGGGAGGGCCACCAGAATCTGCGGCTGATGAATTCTGCTGTTCGGCGTTCCCCTGGGTGGCAGGCAATGTGACTGGAGTGACCCCACTCCAACACTTGTGGGCAGACAGAGGTGGGAACGAACAGTCTGTTTCGGGGTCCATTGCCCGGATCAGGCTGGATTCGCTGGGCCCGCCTTACCATGGAGTCGATAGGCCAGGTGACTACACCCACGACTCGGGTGGGGGAAAGGATGGTGTTCGGCACCTCTTGGACCTCAGGTAGTTCCCCAGTGACCTGACGGGAGAGAGCATCAGCCCTGATGTTCTTGGAACCCGGGCGGTAACTAAGGGCAAAATCAAACCGGCTGAAAAATAGGGCCCAGCGGGCCTATCTGGAGTAAAGCCTCTTTGCTGTCCTTAAGTAGGTCAGATTCTTGTGGTCTGACCACACTATGAATGGCAGCTTCGCTCCCTCCAACCAGTGTCTCCACTCTTTCAGTGCATCATGGACCGCCAGTAGCTCCTTATTACCCACGTCGTAGTTCCACTCAGCGGGGTTGTAGGCACAAGGATGCACTCTCTGGTCCCCCTCAGACCGTTGAGAGAGAACTGCCCCGATGCCCGTATCCGAGGCATCTACTTCGACGACAAACTGCCTTGTTGGGTTGGGGTAGACCAGCACAGGAGCTGAAACGAACAGGCTCTTAAGCTTACAGAAAGCTGCCTCCGCCTCCGCTGTCCAGGAGAAAGGAGTGAAAGGGGAAGTGAGGGAATTGAGAGGGGCTGCTAGTTGACTGAAACCCTTGATGAACCTGCAGACGAAGCCAGCAAACCCCAGGAAACGCCTTAGCTGAGTTCGGTCGTTGGGACGTGGCCATTCCTCTACTGCCTTGACCTTGGCAGGATCCACCCGGGTCTGTCCATTCTCCAGTACATTGCCCAGGTACGTAACAGAGTCAGAGTGGAACACACATTTTTCAGCCTTGACGTACAGGCAATTCTCCAACAGCCGCTGAAGAACCAGGCGGATATGCTGGTGGTGTTCCTCCAAAGACTTGGAGAAGACGAGGATGTCGTCCAGGTACACCACCGCAAAGATGTTAAGCATGTCTCTCAGCACGTCGTTCACAAGGGCTTGGAAAATGGCCGGGGCATTGGACAGGCCAAACGGCATACTCGAAGTGGCCAAGATGGGTGTTGAAGGCCGTTTTCCATTCGTCGCCCTCCCTGATCCGGACTAAGTGGTAGGCGTTTCGGAGGTCAAGCTTCTTGAAAACTTTGGCATGAGTAAGTGGCTCGAGAGTGGAGCTGATAAGGGGAAGAGGATATTTATTCTTCAAAGTGAGTTTGTTTAGCCCACGGTAATCAATACATGGTCTCAGGCCGCCATCCTTTTTAGCCACAAAGAAAAAGCCTGCTGCAAGGGGGGAAGACGAGGGTCTGATGATGCCTGAATGCAGGGATTCCGCAATGTAGTTGCGCATTGCTTCCTTCTCTGGAAGAGAGATGTTGTAAAGCCGTCCCTTCAGGAAGGGGGTCCCAGGTAGGAGATTGATGGCACAATCATACGGCCGCTGAGGAGGAAGCGACATAGCCCTGTCCTAACTAAACACTGGGGCAAGATCATGATACTCGGGGGGAACACCTGTGAGGTCTGGGGGAGAGGGCACCGCTTGGGAACCACAGGGCGGGGACAGTGCGGAACGCAGGCAGGTTGCATGGCAGGTAGTGCTCTATCCCAGGATCCGGCCGGAGGCCCAGGAGATATGGGGCTCATGCTTCTCCAACCAAGGTCGACCCAACACCAAGGCATGTAGAACAAAGAAACAGATTGACTCGGTGTGATTACCTGAAAGGGTGAGCATGAGGGGCCTGGTAGAATAGGAGATAGCGCCTAATGGACGTCCGTCTATGGCCTGGGGGAACAACGAGTGGTCCAAGGGAACCAAGGGGACACCTGCTTGGCGAGCAAAGGAAACGTCCATGAGGCACTCATCCGCACCAGAATCAATGAGGGCGCTGACAGAAAGTGTCTCTGTGCCCCAGGCCAGCGTAGCAGGGAAGAGGCGGTTGGGATTCTTCTTGGGCTGGTGGAAAATAGTCTTGCTCACCAGTATAGCCCCTACCAGCGAGCAGGATCTTTTGGGCGAGTGGGGCAAGAGCGAATGAAATGACCTGACTCACCACAGTAGAGACACAGCCTGTTGTTCAGTCTCTGTTCTCTCTCCTCTGGTGTGAGTCGTGATCAGCCAAAGGAGCTGGGGAACGCAGAGGTGAAGGAGGGGGCTCAGCTCGGCTAGCAGAGAACAGAGTTGGAACCTCCGTAGCTGGGTGGTGGGAGGGTTGGCGAGGAGAGCCTCAATGGGCTCTGTCTGCGCGACGTTCCTGAAGCCGGGAGTCCATTAGGAGGGCCAGGGATATTAAGTCGTTGAGGGTTTCAGGGCAGTCACGGACAACGAGATCCTTGATGGCATCACTCAGCCCCTTGCGATAAACACTGAGAAGGGCATTGGTGTCCCATCGGCTCTCCGCTGCCAGGATTCGGAACTCCAGGGTATACTGAGCCACAGAGCGAGACCCCTGACGGATTACCAGCAAACGACTGGCGGCGTCCTTCCCGTCTACAGGGTGATCGAACACTGCCTGAAACTCCCTCTTAAACTGTGCGTAGTCAGTAGCAAGAGAAAGGTTGCCTTCAACTGCAGCTATAGCCCAACTGAGAGCCTCATCAATCAGAAGAGACATGACCAAGGCAATCCTAGACCCATCGGAAGAATATCTAGACGGCTGATGAGTGAAAAGTAACTCACATTGAGCGAGGAAACCCCGACAGTGGATGAAGTCTCCGTCGAACGGCCTAGGGCTGACCAAGTTGGGCTCAGTTTGGGGGTGCGACTGGGCTGGGGAGGCCGCTGAACCCGCCGCTGCAATGGGAGGGCTGGGACTGGTGTTGGCGATGGGAGCTGGAAGTCCGCTGACCGGTGTTCGGGCTGTAAGGGTATCCAGGGATTTCTGAATGTCGGCCAACGCTCCGGAGATGGCGCTCACTTGGGTGGAAAGGGACGCCACAGTTCCTACTGTGGAACGGGAGGCACTTTCAAGCACTGCTATCTGACTTTGCACAGTGAGAAAGGCCTTCTTCAACTCCTGCTGCAGCTCGGCAAGGTCACGGGCCTGTTTGGCAATCAAACCTCCTAAATCTGCAGGAGTCTGGTTCCCTGCCCCTGGGGACCCGGCTTGGCTCATGGTGACTTGAACGTTCTGTTAGGCTCTAAAGTTACAGCAGCCAAATGTGCCAGGTACCCCAGAGACAAAGACACAGAACCGTGCTTCAAGTTTAACAACTTTATTAAACAACTTTACGTGGGAGTGGAGCAGAGGAGGGAGAGATTGGGTATCCAGGGAGAGGAGAGAGGGTGGAGGGTCCACGTGGTGGTTAGGTGAGGGTGAAGGTGAGGGGCCTGGAAGGCATGGACGGAGCGAGGAGACACTGGTTTTAACGGAGGGAGCCTGGAACAAACAAAGAGGAGAACAGGATTAGCAAAGATATACAATACAGTCTATTCGAAGATTTACGAGTGCTGCTAGTACACAGCCGGCTAACCTGACCACAATAGTCGACGTTCAAGCAACGGGCGCCCCCTCTCAGCCTCCTCTAATACTCAGGCAGAGTAGATGATGATGTGGAACAGCTGGGCTGCTCGTCGTCATCATTGCCAGCACCTGTGCTGGGCTGACTGGCTGCTGGGCAACAGCATAAGCTGTATTTGACTGAAAAAAGGTCTTTCACTTCTTTTCTAGCCTGAAGTGGTTGAATTTGGATCTTCTTTATGGCAAACGAGGCTTTACCTGGAATTTAATTCATTAAGGGTGAAAACTGGCTCATGTCAATTTTCAGCGTGTCAGACCGAGAAAGTCGCTTTTTTTGCACTTACAGTAGCATAGATGCGCCCACTGGATGCGCCCACTGCTATGGCCCTGCCTGATCGTGGATGCGCCTACTGCTATGGCCCTGCCTGATCGTGGATGCGCCTACTGCCATGACCCTGCCTGACACCCACCACTACTGTCGCTAATATTAGTCACATCTCTGTTACATACGTTCCACTACTATTATTGTAATGCATTACTACATACCATCCTTACCATTAATCACTACTACTGTTATCACTAGTAATCACATTTCCATGTGCATTTCATTATTATTGCTGTAATACATCTTTATGTACTTTCACTCCTGTCAACCATCGCTTATAATTGAATACATTGTGATCTCGTTGATCTGCTCTGTACATGCGACATCTATTGCACGTCTGTCCGTCCTGGGAGAGGGATCCCTCCTCTGTGGCTCTCCCTGAGGTTTCTTCCGCATTTTTTTTGCCTGTTAAAAGGTCCTTTTTTGGGGGGGCAAGTTTTTCCTCACTCGAATCGAGGGTCGAAGGACAGAGGGTGTCGTCTCTGTACAGATTGTAAAGCCCTCTGAGGCAAACTGTGATTTGTGAATTTGGGCTATACAAATAAAATTTGATTTGATTTGATTTTTGATTTGCATAAGCTGTATTTGACTGAAAAAAGGTCTTTCACTTAAGTTTTCTAGCCTGAAGTGGTTGAATTTGGATCTTCTTTATGGCAAACGAGGCTTTGTATTTCTACTGTGTATTTCTATTGTCTGCTCTATATTTCTGAAGTGTATTTCTACTGTGATGTGTATTTCTACTGTGTATTTCTATTGTCTGCTCTGTATTTCTAAAGTGTATTTTGACTCTGCGCTGTGTATTTCTACTGTGTGCTGTGTACTTCTACTGTGTAATTCTATTGTGATGTGTATTTCTACTGTGTATTTAGACTGTGTGCTATGTATTTCTAGTGTATTTGTACTGTGTGTTGTGTATTTGTACCGTGTATTTCTATTGTGATGTGTATTTCTACTGTGATGTGTATTTCTACTGTGTATTTCTATTGTGATGTGTACTTCTACTGTGGTGTGTATTTCTACTGTGTATTTCAACTGTGTGCTATGTATTTCTAGTGTATTTGCACTGTGTGCTGTGTATTTCTACTGTGTATTTGCATTGTGTGCTGTGTATTTCTACTGTGTATTTCTACTGTGATGTGTATTTCTACTGTGTGTTTCTCTTGTCTGCTCTGTATTTCTACTGTGTATTTAGACTGTGTGCTATGTATTTCTAGTGTATTTGTACTGTGTGTTGTGTATTTCTACTGTGTATTTCTATTGTGATGTGTATTTCTACTGTGATGTGTATTTCTACTGTGTATTTCAACTGTGTGCTATGTATTTCTAGTGTATTTGCACTGTGTGCGGTGTATTTCTAGTGTGTATTTGCACTGTGTGCTGTGTATTTCTACTGTGTATTTCTATTGTCTGATCTGTATTTGTACTGTGTGCTGTGTATTTCTACTGTGTATTTCTATTGTGATGTGTATTTCTACTGTAATGTGTATTTCTACTGTGTATTTCTATTGTGATGTGTATTTGTACTGTGATGTCTATTTCTACTGTGTATTTCTATTGTCTGCTCTGTATTTCTTAAGTGTATTTGGACTCTGTGCTGTGTATTTCTACTGTGTACTTCAACTGTGTGCTATGTATTTCTAGTCTATGTGCACTGTGTGCTGTGTATTTCTAAAGTGTATTTCGACTGTGATGTGTATTTCCATTGTGATGTGTATTTCTACTGTGTATTTCTACTGTCTGCTCTGTATTTATACTGTGATGTGTATTTCTACTGTGTATTTCTATTGTCTGCTCTGTATTTCTAAAGTGTATTTCAACTCTGTGCTGTGTATTTCTACTGTTTATTTCTATTGTTGGCTCTGTATTTCTACTGTGTATTTTGACTGTGTGCTATGTATTTCTATAGTATTTGTACTGTGTGCTGTGTATTTCTACTGTGATGTGTATTTCTACTGTGATCTATATTTCTACTGTGTATTTCTACTGTGATGTGTATTTCTACTGTGTGCTGTGTATTTCTACTGTGTATTTCTACTGTGTGCTGTGTATTTCTACTGTGTATTTCTCTTGTCTGCTCTGTATTTCTAATGTGTATTTCGACTGTGTGCTATGTATTTCTAGTGTATTTGCACAGTGTGCTGTGTATTTCTACTGTGTATTTCTACTGTGATGTGTATTTCTACTGTGTATTTTGACTGTGTGCTGTGTATTTCTACTGTGCATTTCTTTTTTCTTGTGATGAAATTTTTATTTTATTTTCCAAACTTTGAAAAAGGCAGTGCATTTTAATAACAAATACAAAACATGATGACAGATATAAGAATGAGAAAACCACAATAGTAAAAAAAAAAAAAAAAACAACATATAAAATAACCACCCCACCCGCCCACCACCACCACCACCCCTGGGCCCCCCAGAACCAAAAGCTACTAGCAAATTAGGTGGCTAGATCCGCTCCTTTAGTTTCCCTGCCACTGAGACCCACAGCTCAATCTCGGATTCCTTGACTCCAATCACACGAGCAGTGGACAACTCCAGGTAAATAATATCAAGAAATGTGAGGATCCAATTGTTCACTGACAGCTTATCGGGGTGTTTCTACCTCATAGCTACTAATTTCTTAGCTGCAGTAAGGCCAGCAAAAATAAGTCTTTTCTGCTGTCCAGATGTTGAAAACTGAGATAAATCATTCAGGAGTAAAGTAGTTATTGACACCGGAATTGTCAAAGAAAAAATATTTGATAAGTGAGAAGATACACGGCTCCAAAAACTAGCGACAGGAGGGCATTGCCAGAACATGTGAAGAAATGTACCAGGAGCCCCGAGGGAACACAGGGTGCACCGGGAGTCAGCCACCAGACCCATTAAGTGCAATCTTCGTGGGGTTAGGTAAGTTCTATGAGCATAATTCAGGTGGATTTGTTGGTGATTTGGATTACGTGAAGTCAACAAAATGTCAGACCAAACCGTGTCCCAATCAAAATCACTTCTCCACTGTTTGTCTAAGAGCAGGTCCTTGTAAGAGGACTTCAGTAGAAAAGTATAAAAAGTAGAGACAAAGCCCCGGGAGGTTCCTCTGCTCGTAACAAGTTTGTGAAAGGGGTGTTGTTTCAGTGGCTAACCCCACGGGACTCCATAGGCCTTAAGTGCCGCCCTAAGCTGAAGATAAAAAAAGAAAGATGAGCCTGGCAGGTCATAACAGTCTTTCAGATCCTGAAATGAGCGAAGACCAGTATCATTATAAACATCCCCTAAGGTGTGAATGCCTTTCTTCTCCCACTGAGAAAAAGTAATGGGCCTCTGTCTTATCACAATTTGGTTGTTATTAAATACTGTGTATTTCTACTGTGCATTTCAACTGTGTGCTATGTATTTCTAGTGTATTTGCACTGTGTGCTGTGTATTTCTACTGTGTATTTCTACTGTGATGTGTATTTCCATTGTGATATGTAATTCTACTGTGTATTTTGACTGTGCTATGTATTTCTAGTGTATTTGTACTGTGTGCGGTGTATTTCTACCCTGTATTTCTATTGTGATGTGTATTTCTCTTGTCTGCTCTGTATTTCTACTGTGTATTTCGACTGTGCTGTGTATTTCTAGTGCATTTGTACTGTGTGCTGTGTATTTCTACTGTGTATTTCTACTGTGATGCGTATTTCTACTGTGTATTTCGACTGTGTGCTATGTATTTCTAGTGTATTTCTACTGTTTGCTATGTATTTCTACTGTGTATTTCTATTGTGATGTGTATTTCTACTGTGTATTTCTACTGTGAGTTGTATTTCTCTGTGTATGTCTATTGTCTCCTCCTTTTTTCTACTGTGTATTTTGACTGTGTGCTATGTATTTCTTGTGTATTTGCACTGTGTGCTGTGTATTTCTTCTGTGTGTTTCTACAGTGATGTGTATTTCTACTGTGTATTTCTATTGTGATGTGTATTTCTACTGTGATGTGTATTTCTACTTTGTATTTCTATTGTGATGTGTATTTCTACTGTGATGTGTATTTCGGCTGTGTATTTCTATTGTCTGCTGTGTATTTCTACTGTCTGCTGTGTATTTCTACTGTGTATTTCTATTGTAATGTGTATTTCTACTGTATATTTGGACTGTGTCCTATGTATTTCTAGTGTATTTCTACTGTGTGCTGTGTATTTCTACTGTGTATTTCTATTGTGATGTGCATTTCTACTGTGTATTTCTATTGTGATGTGTATTTCTACTGTGACATGTATTTCCACTGTGTATTTCTATTGTCTGCTCTGTATTACTACTGTGATGTGTATTTCTACTGTGTATTTCTATTATCTGCTCTGTATTTCTAAAGTGTATTTCAACTCTGTGCTGTGTATTTCTACTGTTTATTTCTATTGTTGGCTCTGTATTTCTACTGTGTATTTCTCTTGTCTGCTCTGTATTTCTACTGTGTATTTCGACTGTGCTGTGTATTTCTAGTGCATTTGTACTGTGTGCTGTGTATTTCTACTGTGTATTTCTACTGTGATGCGTATTTCTACTGTGTATTTCGACTGTGTGATATGTATTTCTAGTGTATTTCTACTGTTTGCTGTGTATTTCTACTGTGTATTTCTATTGTGATGTGTATTTCTACTATGTATTTCTACTGTGATTTGTATTTCTCTGTGTATGTCTATTGTCTCCTCCTTTTTTCTACTGTGTATTTCTATTGTGATGTGTATTTCTACTGTATATTTCGACTGTGTCCTATGTATTTCTAGTGTATTTGTACTGTGTGCTGTGTATTTCTACTGTGTATTTCTATTGTGATGTGCATTTCTACTGTGTATTTCTATTGTGATGTGTATTTCTACTGTGACGTGTATTTCCACTGTGTATTTCTATTGTCTGCTCTGTATTACTACTGTGATGTGTATTTCTACTGTGTATTTCTATTATCTGCTCTGTATTTCTAAAGTGTATTTCAACTCTGTGCTGTGTATTTCTACTGTGTATTTCTACTGTTTATTTCTATTGTTGGCTCTGTATTTCTACTGTGTATTTCTCTTGTCTGCTCTGTGTATTTCGACTGTGCTGTGTATTTCTAGTGCATTTGTACTGTGTGCTGTGTATTTCTACTGTGTATTTCTACTGTGATGCGTATTTCTACTGTGTATTTCAACTGTGTGCTATGTATTTCTAGTGTATTTCTACTGTTTGCTGTGTATTTCTACTGTGTATTTCTATTGTGATGTGTATTTCTACTGTGTATTTCTACTGTGATTTGTATTTCTCTGTGTATATCTATTGTCTCCTCCTTTTTTCTACTGTGTATTTCGACTGTGTGCTATGTATTTCTTGTGTATTTGCACTGTGTGCTGTGTATTTCTTCTGTGTTTCTACAGTGATGTGTATTTCTACTGTGTATTTCTATTGTGATGTGTATTTCTACTGTGATGTGTATTTCTACTGTGTATTTCTATTGTGTATTTCTATTGTGATGTGTATTTCTACTGTGATGTGTATTTCCACTGTGTATTTCTATTGTCTGCTGTGTATTTCTACTGTCTGCTGTGTATTTCTACTGTGTATGTCTATTGTGATGTGTATTTCTACTGTATATTTCGACTGTGTCCTATGTATTTCTAGTGTATTTGTACTGTGTGCTGTGTGTTTCTACTGTGTATTTCTATTGTGATGTGTATTTCTACTGTCTATTTCTACTGTGATTTGTATTTCTCTGTGTATATCTATTGTGTCCTCCTTTTTTCTACTGTGTATTTTGACTGTGTGCTATGTATTTCTTGTGTATTTGCGCTGCGTGCTGTGTATTTCTTCTGTGTGTTTCTACAGTGATGTGTATTTCTACTGTGTATTTCTATTGTGATGTGTATTTCTACTGTATATTTCGACTGTGTCCTATGTATTTCTAGTGTATTTGTATTGTGTGCTGTGTGTTTCTACTGTGTATTTCTATTGTGATGTGCATTTCTACTGTGTATTTCTATTGTGATGTGTATTTCTACTGTGACGTGTATTTCCACTGTGTATTTCTATTGTCTGCTCTGTATTACTACTGTGATGTGTATTTCTACTGTGTATTTCTATTGTGATGTGCATTTCTACTGTGTATTTCTATTGTGATGTGTATTTCTACTGTGACGTGTATTTCCACTGTGTATTTCTATTGTCTGCTCTGTATTACTACTGTGTGCTGTGTGTTTCTACTGTGTATTTCTATTGTGATGTGCATTTCTACTGTGTATTTCTATTGTGATGTGTATTTCTACTGTGACGTGTATTTCCACTGTGTATTTCTATTGTCTGCTCTGTATTACTACTGTGATGTGTATTTCTACTGTGTATTTCTATTGTGATGTGCATTTCTACTGTGTATTTCTATTGTGATGTGTATTTCTACTGTGACGTGTATTTCCACTGTGTATTTCTATTGTCTGCTCTGTATTACTACTGTGTGCTGTGTGTTTCTACTGTGTATTTCTATTGTGATGTGCATTTCTACTGTGTATTTCTATTGTGATGTGTATTTCTACTGTGACGTGTATTTCCACTGTGTATTTCTATTGTCTGCTCTGTATTACTACTGTGATGTGTATTTCTACTGTGTATTTCTATTGTGATGTGCATTTCTACTGTGTATTTCTATTGTGATGTGTATTTCTACTGTGACGTGTATTTCCACTGTGTATTTCTATTGTCTGCTCTGTATTACTACTGTGTGCTGTGTATTTCTACTGTGTATTTCTACTGTGTGCTGTGTATTTCTACTGTGTATTTCTCTTGTCTGCTCTGTATTTCTACTGTGTATTTCTATTGTGATGTGTATTTCTACTGTGATTTCTATTTCTCTGTGTATGTCTATTGTCTCCTCCTTTTTTCTACTGTGTATTTTGACTGTGTGCTATGTATTTCTTGTGTATTTGCAGTGTGTGCTGTGTATTTCTTCTGTGTGTTTCTATTGTGATGTGTATTTCTACTGTGTATTTCTATTGTGATGTGTATTTCCACTGTGTATTTCGACTGTGTCTTATGTATTTCTAGTGTATTTGTACTGTGTGCTGTGTATTTCTACTGTGCATTTCTACTGTGTATTTCTATTGTGATGTGTATTTCTACTGTGACGTGTATTTCCACTGTGACGTGTATTTCCACTGTGTATTTCTATTGTCTGCTCTGTATTACTACTGTGATGTGTATTTCTACTGTGTATTTCTATTGTCTGCTCTGTATTTCTAAAGTGTATTTCAACTCTGTGCTGTGTATTTCTACTGTGTATTTCTATTGTGATATGTATTTCTACTGTTTATTTCTATTGTTGGCTCTGTATTTCTACTGTGTATTTCTCTTGTCTGCTCTGTATTTCTACTGTGTATATTGACTGTGTGCTACAGTAGGTACTACTTCGTTGTGGCCGAGTTCACGCGTGATTCTCGCGTGAATCACACACCTTTTTAGTGGCGGATAAATTGTGTTTTCATGAGAAGCGGCAATGTGCCCAAACAACCACCAGGTGGCATCTGTGAGCAGGAGGACGACAACATGCAGCAGCAGGGAGCAGTGACCATGAACGGGAATGGACAGAGTTGCCTGATTTATGTTTCTGTTCATTGTTGCTTAAATACAAGAATGTAGCTAATAATACCTCACCCACTCCACACCTCATTCCAACTCCTTCCTTCAGCCTGTCGCTACAGGGTCCCTCTAGCAAGGACAAACTTAGTGAGTTGTTGATGATGTTGATGGCGGATGAGATGAATGATTTTTTTTCACTATGAAGCCTTTTAAATTACGCACAGCCTACAGAAGTTTCAACGTCCATATAAGCATTTAAGAAATGATTCTTATCAGTTCCATAATTCAGAGAGGATTTTTACTCAACGAAAAAGTGTATAAAGATCAGCTTTTAGGTTGAAGACACGACAGCAGCACGTATGTCCAGACGCTGGTGTGTCAGCTGGGGCAGCGGGTCGGTGAAAGATAAGGCACATGAAAACATTGTGACTGACGTATAGCTCCCCTGGTAGAGTAGCTCCCTCAGTAAGCAGAATCACCCGCTGATACGAGTTCGAATCTCTGTGTAGGCTGTAACTTAAGTTAATGTGTTTTCTTTTCTCATCATCATTATGATCACATATGGCTCCAAGTTTGCGCAAATAAATGAGCAAATGAGCATTAATTCTCCGCCGGCCGCGGCACCAGCTTTCCTGCTTGTGTACATAGATTCTGACACCACAACTGTAGCGTACCGAAT
This sequence comes from Pagrus pagrus, assembly GCF_965226575.1. Taxonomy (NCBI): domain Eukaryota; kingdom Metazoa; phylum Chordata; class Actinopteri; order Spariformes; family Sparidae; genus Pagrus; species Pagrus pagrus. The sequence goes on from NW_028175420.1 coordinate 342,147, forward strand.
ATCAATAGATGATAACCAGAAAAAAAACGTTCTATTGATCTGATTCACCGGCTTCATGGACGTCGGAACTATTTTCTGAGAGGGGGGGCGGGGGAAGCACGCACTTTTATCAATGATTAAGGATTTGATTTGAAGTTATTTTATAATGGCGTGCAGTTATAAGAGAACTAGATGGATGAACACGGCATCTTTATTGTTAAGAAAATGAAACTTTGATCACTAAATCAAGCCATTTAAGGAACATAACGGCATTATGAAAAAAAGAAAAGTCTGCGCTCCTGACTCAGGGCTTTCATGCATATCCAAAAGTGGACCTTCTCTCAGTTGACCCACTGATGAAGATTTTAAGCAGGGTCGAGACATCGCTTTCATCCATAAGGTCACTGTGAACGTTCATAACGGTCAAATGTGTTGGTCTCTCCTGCGTCATGGTGTGCAGCCAGGTTTTCAGCCTGCGCAAGGCTGAGAAAGAGTGCTCGGATGCCGCGACAGATATTGGCAGGGCCAGGCACAGCTTAATGAGCTTCTCCACCTCTCTCGTGGAAAGGGGGTCAGTTCCGAGGAACCCACATCCACTCGTTTCCCCTGAGCCGCCTCAAGAACTGCCTGCTCTCGCCCTGCAGCTATGCGGAGTCCTTCCTGATCAAAACGCCGCTCCGCCTCGGAGCGCACCAGGTCCATATGCACATCCTGGATGGTGCTTACTTCTCGTATCTTCCCGTGGGTAGGGTGGCTGATGGGGTGCGTGAGTTCCGACGTCTATGACCGGCTTTCTTTATTTCAGTTGTGGTGTCAGAATTTAACACAAATATTTGTGCTTTCTATTCCTTATATTTTCTACAACAGGCTTATAGAAAGAAGAACGACGCCACGTCATGTCAGACAGTTTTCTCTAGCTTTATTAAAATACATAATCAGCAGCTTCACAGTAGTCGGATATACAGAAGGTTATTTAAAGCGGACTGAGTCCCTGAAGCCGTCTCCCTGCAGGAGGAGATCCCTTGGCCAAGTGATCAATGTATTTGTTGCAGACCTCTTTGCTGTCCTCAGCGCGCGGGGGTGGGGGTGGGGGCGCTGGCGTAGCAAGCTTTTCAAAAGTGTGGGGGATGGATGTGGTCTTTCCAGTTAAGCAACTTGTTCCAGATGCCTTAACATTTGCATTCCCCCATACTGAGGAATGTGTGTAGGGGACGAGAAGTAAGCACCATCCAGGATGTGTCCATCCTGCATTCGGAGGTGGAGAAGCTCATTAAGCTGTGTCTGGCCCTGCCAATGGCCGCGTTTCTCAGATTCGTTAAGGAGCTCTTAAGTGCTAAGATCTTCTTAGGAGCGCTCTTAAGAACGCTGTGAAAGAAGGATGTGTTTTCCAGAGTCGCTCTTAGCTTAAGAAGATCTTTCACTAAGAAGGAAATGTAAGATCGAGCTGACCCACTCTTAACAGCCTTCTTACAGCCAAATGCTCAGTGATCAAGCCGCGTCAGGGAAATTTACATCCTCCACTTTTCGAAATAATAAAACAATGCTCAATGTTGAAATGCGCTCATAGCTGTGGACCACTGGCGCAAGAAACATAGGCTAATAGAAGAAGAAGAAAAAACCTTGTTATTGAATTACACGTTTAAGTTTTCCACACATATCTGCATATGAGTTTATAGTAGGCTGCTACACATAAAAATACAACAACCCTGTGGCATTTCACAGATATCAAGGAAACAGATGTAATTAAACTCAACTGAACCTCATCCAGAGAGGCTTCACCTGCTACTCTACAGTATATAAATGCGTTGCCAAAGTCCGCGCGTGTGAGAAACGATGGCTACAATACAGCACATTCTCGCTGCGAACCAACAGCGTCGCCGTGCGCGAAGCCAGACGGTTTACATAAATGCATACGTGCGTCAGCACTTCTCCCCACTGGACGTGCTGTCAGACCGGGCTGTCCAGGCAAAGTACCGGCTGCCCCGTGCGGAGATCCAACGGCTGATCACTCTGTCTCCACACATCCAGAGAGCAACCCGCTGCAATTTTGCCCTCAGCCCGGAGGTGCAGCTCCTGGCTGCGCTGCGTTTTTACGCAGTGGGGAGCTTCCTGGAGTTTCATTTTCTTAACAATAAAGATGCCGTGTTCATCCATCTAGTTCTCTTATAACTGCACGCCATTATAAAATAACTTAAAATCAAATCCTTAATCATTGATAAAAGTGCGTGCTTCCCCCGCCCCCCCTCTCAGAAAATAGTTCCGACGTCCATGAAGCCGGTGAATCAGATCAATAGAACGTTTTTTTTCTGGTTATCATCTATTGATATTCGGTACGCTACAGTTGTGGTGTCAGAATTTAATGTATTTTATGTACACAAGCAGGAAAGCTGGTGCCGCGGCCCGGCAGAGAATTAATGCTCATTTGCTCATTTATTTGCTCAAACTTGGAGCTATATGTGATCATAATGATGATGATGATGAGAAAAGAAAACACATTAACTAAAGTTACAGCCTAAACTGAGATTCGAACTCACACTAGCGGCAGATTCTGCTTTCTGAGGGAGCTGCTCTACCAGGGGAGCTATACGTCAGTCATAACACACACCAGCGTCTGGACATACGTGCTGCTGTCGTGTCTTCAACCTAAAAGATGATCTTTATAAATTTTTTCGTTGAGTAAAAATCCTCTCTGAATTATGGAACTGATAAGAATAATTTCTTAAATGCTTGTATGGACGTAGAAAATTCTGTAGGCTGTGCGTAATTGTTTCTGCCTCCGCTTATTAGCCATGGCTGCAGCGAGCGAGCAAGCGAAATCACAACCTCAGATGTCTTTAGGGTATCAGATATTTTTATTGGCTATTCTTATATTTAAGCAACATCCAGTCAGGCCGTGATATATGCTCACGGGGGCGGACTGGGACAATAATTCAGGTCGGCAATTTTACCAGTAAACAAATGTTCCTTAAAAAACGACTAATGTAGTTTAGCTCTACTGTAAAACAAAGAAAGCACAAGTGATTATCCAAGGTCACCCAGATAACTGAGGTGTCCCACCGCTGTGAAACAATCAGTCTGAATCAATATGATACGGTTTAGCAGTCCCCCTCTCCATTCACTCTACCTGTAGCCTAAAACAGTGCCACTCTCCATTGCAGCTACATTGTGGTCAAATGTGGAATTGTCCCAAAATCGTTTCAGCTGCAATTCAGTACTATGCTTCCACCTAGTGGCTACAGTTGTCACTGACATTTCACGCGTTGCGTGAATCTCGCTCCCCGCGAGTGAAATGGCCACTTTGAAGTAGTACCTACTGTATGTATTTCTATAGTATTTGTACTGTGTGCTGTGTATTTCTACTGTGATGTGTATTTCTACTGTGATCTATATTTCTATTGTGTATTTCCACTGTGATGTGTATTTCTACAGTGTATTTGGACTTTATGATGTGTATTTCTACAATGTATTTCTACTGTCTGCTATGTATTTCTAGTGTATTTCTACTGTGTGCTGTGTATTTCTACTGTGTATTTCTACTGTGTGCTGTGTATTTCTACTGTGTATTTCTCTTGTCTGCTCTGTATTTCTACTGTGTATTTTGACTGTGTGCTATGTATTTCTAGTGTATTTGCACTGTGTGCTGTGTATTTCTACTGTGTATTTCTATTGTGATGTGTATTTCTACTGTGATTTCTATTTCTCTGTGTATGTCTATTGTCTCCTCCTTTTTTCTACTGTGTATTTTGACTGTGTGCTATGTATTTCTTGTGTATTTGCAGTGTGTGCTGTGTATTTCTTCTGTGTTTCTACAGTGATGTGTATTTCTACTGTGTATTTCTATTGTGATGTGTATTTCTACTGTGATGTGTATTTCTACTGTGTATTTCTATTGTGATGTGTATTTCTACTGTGATGTGTATTTCCACTGTGTATTTCTATTGTCTGCTGTGTATTTCTACTGTGTATTTCTATTGTGATGTGTATTTCCACTGTATATTTCGACTGTGTCTTATGTATTTCTAGTGTATTTGTACTGTGTGCTGTGTATTTCTACTGTGTATTTCTACTGTGACGTGTATTTCCACTGTGTATTTCTATTGTCTGCTCTGCATTACTACTGTGATGTGTATTTCTACTGTGTATTTCTATTGTCTGCTCTGTATTTCTACTGTGTATTTCTATTGTGCTGTGTATTTCTACTGTGTATTTCTATTGTGATATGTATTTCTACTGTGTATTTCTATTGTCTGCTCTGTATTTCTACTGTGTATATTGACTGTGTGCTATGTATTTCTATAGTATTTGTACTGTGTGCTGTGTATTTCTACTGTGATGTGTATTTCTACTGTGATCTATATTTCTACTGTGTATTTCCACTGTGATGTGTATTTCTACTGTGTATTTCTACAGTGTATTTGGACTTTATGATGTGTATTTCTACAATGTATTTCTACCGTCTGCTATGTATTTCTAGTGTATTCCTACTGTGTGCTGTGTATTTCTACTGTGTATTTCTCTTGTCTGCTCTGTATTTCTACTGTGTGCTGTGTATTTCTACTGTGTATTTCTCTTGTCTGCTCTGTATTTCTACTGTGTATTTCAACTGTGTGCTATGTATTTCTAGTGTATTTGCACTGTGTGCTGTGTATTTCTACTGTGTATTTTGACTGTGTGCTGTGTATTTCTACTGTGCATTTCTATTGTGATGTGTATTTCTACTGCGTATTTCTATTGTCTGCTCTTCATTTCTAAAGTGTATTTCGACTCTGTGCTGTGTATTTCTACTGTGTATTTCTACTGTGTATTTTGACTGTGTGGTATTTCTAGTGTATTTGCACTGTGTGCTGTGTATTTCTACTGTGATGTGTATTTCTACTGTGATGTGTATTTCTACTGTGTATTTCTAGTGTCTGCTCTGTATTTCCACTGTGTTTTTATATTGTGATGTGTATTTCTACTGTGATGTTTATGTCTGCTGTGTATTTTTATTGTCTGCTCTGTATTTCTAAAGTGTATTTCGACTGTGTGCTGTGTACTTCCACTGTGTGATGTGTATTTCTACTGTGCATTTCTACTGTGTGCTCTGTATTTCTACAGTGTATTTCTACTGTGATAAGTATTTCTACTGTGCATTTCCATTGTCTGCTCTGTATTTCGACTGAGTATTTCTATTGTGAGGAGTTATTCTGCTGTGATGTGTAATTCTACTGTATATTTATACTGTGTGCTGTGTATTTCCACTGTGTATTTCTACAGTTTTCTGTATATTTCTACTTTGTTATGTGTATTTGTACTGTGTGCTCTGTGCACTGTACAGTAGCATAAGCTGTATTTGACTGCAAAAAGGTTTCTCAAGCAAGTTTCCTAGCCTGGACTGGCTACTATTGTTCTGAAATGCTAAAAATTGACATAAGCCAGTTTTCACCCTCAATGAATTAAAGATCAGGTAAAACCTTGTTTGTCATGAAATAGATCCACATTCAACCAGTTCAGGCAAGGAAACTTCAGTGAAAGACCTTTTTTCAGTCAAATACAGCTTATGCTACACTGTAAACCCGAACGTTCAAATTAATTAAATAGATTAAGTACTGCATACTCAATGTTTTAAAAAAGTTCTACTAACTTAATTATGTCAAGTTTGTGTAACATGTTCTTTCTTTTTGAGTAATTTATACTAATAATGTTTGATTAAATTGAAATATTTCTTTATTAAGTAAGCATAAATTAAAAACACAACTTAAGTACAAGTTAATAGAATTAAGGCCTACATATAAGAATGGTAAAGTCTTCTTATTTCTATTATTTCAAATAGGTGGAATTTAATAATAGGCCTTGTACATGCTAAAATGCAATAAAAGGGGGGGAGCACCGAAGACAGGCAGCACGGAGGACTGCAGAAAGTTGGACCTACGTGGCAACAGTCAGCCTCACTGGACTTACTGTAAGTTTTGAATGTTCATATATTGTTAATATACTAACATTTAGTTGTATTTTGGGTGCGTGTCGAAAAAAATAGCAGAAATGGCGGGTCCCTATTTTTTATGTGCTTTGCCACGCTTCCAGAAGGAAACATTGTGCTAGCAAGCCTAGCAGGTGTTCAGTTGTGTGTTACCTGTTTTAATGAGGCAGTTTAAAATGTTGGATACTTGTCCTAGAGGAGGTTGCAGGGCCGGCTCTTGGCATAGGGGGTATAGGCAGTCGACTAGAGCATAAAACAAAGTGTTTTAATCTTTATAAAATGTAATTGAATCCCCCCCTCTCATGTCTCATGGTGCAACCAACCCCGCTGTGCCCGCAGTCACACACACAGCAGAGGTGTGTGCAGTGAGATTGTTTTCAAGCCGTTTTCTTGTTAGAAATGCCAGCCCCACATAGCAAGCGGGTCAGGGCCAGATCCGGCATCAAGCCGGCACCTCTGGCCTACATCTGGCATGGCAATAGTATGTTAGCCAGATGTGGGCCAGGTCTGGCAGTGATGGCACCGTTTATGAAATGGCATGCCAAATGTGGGCCAATTGTGGTTAGGTGTATGTGGCCCAGGTCTGTACAGTAGCAGACAGGTCTGGGCCAGATCTGGCATCAAGCCGGCACTTCTGGCCTATTTCTGACCTGGTAAATAGTATGTTAGCCAGGTGTGGGCCAGGTCTGGCAATGATGGCACCGTTTATGTAATGGCATGCCAAATGTCGGCCATTTGTGGTTAGTTGTATGTGGCCCAGATACGTAGCAGACAGGTCTGGGCCAGATCTGGCATCAAGCCGGCACTTCTTGTCTATTTCTGACAAGGCAAATAGTATGTTAACCAGATGTGGGCCAAGTCTGGCAATGATGATACCGTTTATGTGATGGTACGCGATACATGGGCCAATTGTGTGTGAGTTTATTAGACCCTAGAGTGACTTTGACTAGGGTCAAAGGGGACTATTTAAGGTTAAAAAAAAAAGAGACAGGTTTTACACATTTGAATTGGTTTTTTTTTAAGTATATTTTTGGGGCTTTTATGCCTTTAATTGATAGGACAGTTCAGAGAGTGACAGGAAATGGGAGGCAGAGAGGGGGAATGACAGGCAGGATAGGGCCGCTGAATGTGGGATTCGAACCAGGGCCGCCTGCTCTACACATGGGGCGGGTGCTCTACCAACTGAACTAAACACCGCCCCAACACATTTGAATTTTAAAAAGGCAGGACAGTCCCTTTTCTTTAATAAATGATCAAAGCTTTGTCCGAGAAGGCTGAAATCCTGACATGGCCTCTGCAGTTTGTAAAGTCCCCAGCCCATACAACCTTCAGAAACTTGAAAGGTCATCCTGGTGCATGTGAGGTCTTCAAATAAACCCCTTTATTTTTATAAATTTTCACATTCTAAAAGACTTAAAGAGCATATTGCAGGTTAGACCCCCCCCTTAAACCAATGCTTAGAAATATAATGTAGGAACAAGTTTTTCTTAAAATTATATTTATAAATATAAATTTATAAATAAGACTTCCGTTTTTGGGAGAAAATTTTACTTCCGCATCGAAAAACCCTTAACGGAAGTGACGTAGGCAGAGGGAGAGCGGTCGGTTTGAACAATAGGAAAACAATGGATTGTGGTGCTGGTTCTGACCCCGAGGGAACTTTACATGTGTATAATTACAAATACGACAGACCACAACCGTATAACTAGGAGTCCATTATGCACATTAGAGAGCAGAGAGACACCAGGAGGAGAATTGATGGCCAGAGGAGAGAGAAATTGAGCTGTGGTGTCAGGACAGTCAGTGCAGAGTTGGTCAGAGACTGGTGGCTTAGCTTACTGTATACGCATTAGCTACGGATATGCTTACATCACAACATCGTACAGATTACTACCATGTATCATGCAATAAAAAAACTAGTATTGATTATCTAATACATGTCGGAGTACTGATACTTACCAATGACAGAATATATAGAATATTTAGATTGACTACAGTAACATTATGACACAAGTTTGGTGAGAGAACATACATTTTATTAAAAACTGACTCATGAAAGTCATGACGTCAATTCTTCCCCTCAACAGCCAGCAGATGTCACTATTTTGACTGTATCGAATGCTTCGAAGCAGTGCATCATTTTCCAGGCAACTTTGTCAAAGTGGTTCAGTGCTTCAGAAAGCTTCGGTTTCACCACCACTAGGCAAAAGTTGCAATGATGGCTAAGGTGACCCATTCAATGGGTAAAATAATAATAAATAAAAGTCAGATAGCCAGCTTTACAGTGTCACATTTCATTGATTAATTTGGTGTTCCTGTTCAACCACTAGATGGCAACACCAGACATAAAATATTCATACTATTCAGTATTTTTTGTATAGCTAGGCTATTTAAATGTCTCAAATACAATAAATTTGGTTCCACAATAAAACACACATTAACAGATACATTGTCATCTAATAGTTTGCCCATGAAATCACATTTAGCACAGTCTACAATTTATAGCCATCATGGATGCCATAGCGATAATCAAATCAAATTACACTATCATCAAAACTGTAATTAATCAAAATTTTCCAGAACATATTCAGTTTATATTTGGCTGGCAATATGCAATCAATACAACTATTTACAATTCAACATTTGGAGAGTACAACATAACACAACTCACCATTTAAGAACACACTCACTCATCACTTGTATTGGAATTTAGCTCGCCTCTCTTTCAAGCAAGCAAAGCGATCAATCACCCTCTCATTGAAATCAGGCATGTTCCTGACAAGTTCCCTCTCCATGGAAAGCAGGCCCAATGCATTCAGACGTTCCTGTCCCATTGTATTTCTCAGGAATGTCTTGAACCTCTTTAAGGTGGAGAAACACCTCTCAGCTTCAGCTGTTGTCATTGGAGTGATTATGAGGATGTTCAACAGCGCCACAGTCTCAGAGAAGGTTTCCTGGAGGTTGTAGCTCTGTAGAACCTGGTACAGAGCCAGTGCACTGCAGGAGCCCCTGAAGTCTGGACTTTCGTAGATGAGAGAAAGCTCAGTCCTGAGCCTCTCCTTGTGTAGCATGGGGTATGCCCTCATGGTGGTATTCAGAGCCTCTTCAGGGAATGTTTTCAGATGCCGGTCAAACAGCTCTGCCTCTAGCAGCACGGCACTCACAAGGTAGCTGGTGAAGGAGAACCTGTCTTTGGCATGGCCCAGGATTGTTTCACAGATCTGTTAAAATGATAAAAATGTATAGTCAGTAACACACAATTGTAAAAAAAAAAATTCTACTGGTGTTGGCATGAATGTGGCCATGATCTACTGTATCTACTGTCTCACAGTTCCAAAGTATGCATTTTATTATTCATGCAGACTTATTACTGTATCCTTGTGTGAGTATAATGGACAAGTAATGGGTGAGTAAAACAAATGACTACCATCCATTACTGAATTACTGAAAAAGAGATTGTGACTTTATCACTTGGTTCCAACACTTGAGTATGCCTACATCATTGGTCAGTAGTGAATGCAGATACCTCTTTTGACAGCCTCTGCTACTCTTGTTCATAAGGCTCTCCTTGATCTTGTGGTACCTGGTGCTTCTTGCTGCTGCTGTTGAGAGGAGCTTTGGTCCCTGAAGGGAGACAGATCAAAAGTGTGAGAATATGATGACAGTATGTCAATGCCATTATCAATAATTACTCTCTTTAAAAAAAACAGTAATACTAGTAAGTAATAAAAAATTGCCGCGAAACTCTTTCATTCACCAATATTTTGTTATGATACGCTAGTGCTATTCCCCTCTGAGTCCGGGGGTTAGCGGTTATCAACACCCGGGGTCTGTAGGTTGACCTACTGACCTCTGACCTGGACGATATCATCTCCGACCGCTGCCCGGCTCATTCTGATAATAATCATTCCGCTTCGGCATTCGGGTCCATTTTTAGTGCAACTAGCCAGAGCTTTAGTAAGTCTAGGTTGCGGAGAGGAAGCTGAACTTCGTCCAGCTGCTCATTTTGTTCAGACAAGTCGGACACACGCAGAAACGAACCGTAGCATTAGCGATAGCAACAAGGCGCGCCGCAGTCGGAGATGACATCATCCAGATCAGAGGTTAGTAGGTCAACCTACAGACCAACAGCTAACCCCGGACTCAGAGGGGAATAGCAGTAGCGTATCATAACAAAATATTGGTGAAATTAACGAATTTTGCGGCAGATAATGTGTTATTTAGAGGCTACATTGCACTGCCCTGTGTACTTGCATTATACAGATATACGCGGCTCTCAGCTGGATCTAATTTCGTTGGAACGACTTGTAATGACACCAAAGTTATCTGGGTGAGTAAATGATCGTATTTTATGCTAGAAATAAGGTCCAGATTGTAAAAAACGGTTATTATCCATTAATAATCAAAAGAAATATACCATCTGACCCATTTAAAAAAAAAAAAAACAGTGTTATGAGTATGAAAAGCCTCAGAGTTATCAATGTCCTGTATCAAATCATGAATGCTGGCAGTGAATATGCCAACAGCTTCCTCCTTGTTGATCTTCTGGAGGGATCTGGAAAGGGGAGCCGCAGCAGACGAGGACAGGACAGTGCTGCACTCTCGCACTCTCAGAGAATCCATGAGGAGCCAAAAATGCTGACAGACATGAAAGACATATGTGAAAGGCAGAAGATTACAGTACATAAATAACACAAGATATACAAACTGAAATACAAGTTATGATACTTTTTCATCAGAAATCACAAGAAGACCCTTACCTGCTTTATTTTTGCACAAGTTCCCTCCTGCGTCTCAATGTTTCTTTCCGTTGGAGTTACTTACTTCAGTTTCTCCACAACAGGCTGAGCAGTTAGTAAATAGAGACATAAGCTGGCTTTGGCACACAATGAACTTGTCAGTAGCCCTGAAAAAAGAAAATTACCTATTAATTTGCACCATGACACATCTTGGGCTGTGCCTGGAAAGCTAGGATAATAAGAGGTCAATCTTTATACAAATATGTAACTTAATACATTCAATGGTTGGTTTACTACATATACCCTTGTCCAACCTGCAATCCCATACAACAGCTCTGTCACAGAATGTGTTCAAGTGTGTTAAAAATGGAGGTCAGATAGTGTTGGAGTTGTACCGCCTGTATGCATATAGATAGCATATATAACTCGAAAAATTGTATTTCCTGCGAAAATACAGCGTGAATGCTGACGGCTGAAGTGATTTCGGAAATCTGCTGAATGTGCTGGAAAACACTTGCCTAATGCATAAAAAATGCATACAACTATGAGAATGAATGGTCAAGAATTTGCAGAAAAAGCTGTCTTTTTTCAAAAGCTGAAAAGTCAAAGGCGGAAAAGTAATAGGTTCAAAGAGCTTAAAAAGCTGAACATTTTGATAATTGGATGGTTTCTCTAGCTGAACATGAAGCTGAATATTTGAAAAGGATGAAAAGGCTGAAAAGCTGAAAAGTAATAGGCTGAAAGAGCTTAAAAAGCTGAACAGTTTGACAGCCAAACAGTTTCTGTAGCTGCATATGCTGGAGCAATAGCAGAACCAAAGTTGAAAATGTCCCCATAAGAATGAATGGGAAAACACCTCCCAAACTCCTGCAGGTTTAGAAAAAAGTGTAATGGTTATGGCCAAAATATGTATACAGTGAGTAACAGGAGACATTGCTGAACCATGTGATGTCTTTTTTATTTCTGTAAAGTGAAAAATGAGGGAGCCAGAGCGAGAGACAAAACCGGTACCGTCTGCTCCACTCCAGAAATTTAGGCTCAAAGTTAACACTGCAGCTTATGGGGGAGTTGCTGGAGTGCTTGTCGCTCGAGGGCTTCTACAGCCAAAAGTTTAAGTCCTACATCTGAAATAAGAACATCACCTGAAAGCCAACAAGATTTCCTACATTTCTATGTATATATTGTCTATGTGAAGTAAAAGCTGTGGGACCCAAATCAAGATGAAGAGAGTTTTTTCTCAAGTTTTTGCAGCTGCTCTCCACTCTAGCGATGATGTCACCCACTCTAGCTCACGCAAATGTTATAAAACAAGACTTACAAGTGGCTGTTCACGTTCAGCTGAGTCTCTGTCTGATCCGTTACTGTCTCCTGCCGGGGCGGCAGCACCAGCAGCTGCTGACAGACAGCGGTCCGGATGAGGCTGTCGGCACCGAAGGCACCGCACCGCACCGGGGGTTGGAGGGGAGAGGGGGGCGGGGGGTCGCACAGTTCTTGCTTCGGAATCCCAGTTGAACTCCATCAGATCGCTGGAGTGATAATCCTCTGGTTTAAACTGAGCGACACACAACCGAGTTTTTCGTAGCTGACGCAGAGGTCAAGCCCCGTCTCTTCAGCTGCACAACACGCACCCAGGCACGGAAGATAGCACCGTTTTTTTTCTGGTGGACCGGTGGACTCGATGTCGTGACAGGCTGGAGTTTGTGAAACCACCACAAACTGAATAATTTACCATGTCCATGATAACGCAATCCAAACCTGCTGTAAACACACTGACTCACGATAAGACGACCGCTCTGACAAATAGCCATCTGCTCCCACACTAAGCTATGGCAGCTGCTAGCATACAACTCCCTCTTGTGACGTAATATGACGCGATGTTGGAAAAAAAAAAAGAGAGAGACAGAGAGAGTTTTTAGGCGCTGTGCTCACTTTTTCGGTTAAATTTGTGCTCTTGTGTCTTGAAAAAACATTTCAAATCCTCACTCAACTTTTCAAATGGTATTTTTCACACATTACATTTATTTTGTAAACCAGTATAACCTGCAATATGAAAAATCCTTAGGCACACTTGTATTGGGGGGTCAACCACCGTGCAAAATTTAGGGTCTCTAGGGTCAAAGGGGGCCATTTAAGGCCAAAAAAGACATGTAAAACTGTTTAACAAAAATATCAAAACTTTATTCTAAATGAATACGATTTGAGTATGTTGCTCAGCTAAAATTGTAATACAAGAACATTTTGGTCCCATAATTGGAGCGTTCTTCGCTTTCCTAGTGGCCAGCAGTTGTGAGCTTTTGGAATAGATAACAAGTTTCAAGTCATTCAGTTTGTTGGAATGGTGAGCCTCATTTGGTTTAAAAATGTGAAAGTTTGAAGGCCCGCCTACCAAAAAGTAGATGTTTAATCAAAGCCAAACCAATGCTTATCTACTCATCTGGGGCTACAGAACAACATATCAAAAGCTCAGACTTCCACGACCTCTATAAAAAAAATGCTATAAATTTGTCAGTATGTCAGAGGGTGTAACACCCTTGGGTTTTTGAAAAGGACCTTTTTTCTAAATGACTTATATTTTGCTTTCGTATTCTTGTGTAGGGGCCCCAAGACAACCTCCATGCAAATTTTGGGGTCTCTAAGGTGAAAGGGGGCTGCATGGCAGCCAAAGAGACAGGGGGTATTAAAGGTGAAAAAACAGGATTGAAGGGATTTAGCCAGATTTTTATGTTGCTCACTTATAAGTGTCATACAAAAATATTTTTGTCCCATAATGATTAGAGCTTTCTAAAGCTACTTAGCTTTCCTATTCAAAACACTCTGTACACATTCAGGATGACAAACTCTGTTATTCCTCTTAATCTGCACACAAATGCACCAGTCTGCTTCGAGTCGGATTATGCTGACCACTGGGGCATACCTTTTATGCAAGAGTGTTACTGTTCTGTGCATGTTTAAAATACTTTTATTAAAACATGTTACTGTATATCCTACTGTATAGCCTCCCCTTTCACCCCCTCCATGCCCCCGGCTTTACTGTGCGGTCCCGGCCGGTGGAGCCCCCGCTGCACCATCCACCGGGCCGCCGGTAATGCTCCACTGTCACACCAACTGGGGTAAAAGTCCTCGCAGACATTTCATGGGACACATAAATAATCAAAGTGCACGTGCAGCTAGTGGAAACGAGCCAGGAAAGAGCATGCATGACAGCGTGACGTGAGCATTTCCTCAGAATGATTGACATGTTGGAGGACAAATAAGATGATCCACCCGGGGTGCTGCATTTGCAATGTTATAAAAGGTTGGCCACCAGAAAAATATCTATGACCCAGTAGGATTACAACCTATATGGACAAGCAAGTTAATTTTTTGCTGGAAATCCAATATGGCCACCACAATATTAGCCCCTGTATAATTGAGGTGAATAGGGCAAAAATTTAAACTAAGAGATATATCCATGAAACTTCACAGGTTGATCACTGACATGAATAAGAACATCCTTTGTATTGGAGGTTTCCATGAATATATATTTAAATATGCAAATAGGGCATTATTTGATTACATTTGCCTTAGCCTAACCCTAACACTGTAAAGTAACTCGGATTAATGGGTAGTCGGACTTTTGGGTGGTCGGACTGACGTATGCTCCCCCAATTCTGTATGGAGGCAATTTCCCGAGCAGCATCAGAAATCTCTCTAGTGAGAGGGAGAAGACAGACTTCAAAGCTAAGGCTGTTAAGAGAGGACTCAGGGTGGGGGAGGGGATGCCACCATAGGATGCCACTCAACAGGCTTAGAAACTGACCTTCAGTGTCACTACAATGAGCTGCCAGAGCTAAAATATCAGTCTTTCCTAAATATTGTCTCAATATTCAGCCTTCCATGATAAGTCATTTCTTACAAGTTACAAAATTTAATAGAAAAGAAAAATTCTAATTGTATTTTTTATTTTATTTTCAATAGTAATTTAAATATACATATCTGGTATAAAATATGTGAAAATCCCTATTAAAGATAAACAGCATTTAAAAAGTTCAGACTTGTGCTGCTCTGTATCTCAGATTGAATAAGTGCCATACTACATGCTCCTCTGAAAGTTCACAGTCAGGTCAGGTGCAAGTCAGGGTGGGGGAGGGGAGCTTTCAATGCACCTGCACCTCCAAACTCCCTCCAAAAACACTGCTGCGTTCAAGGCAGGCAGGAATTACTGATTTCCTGGAACTGAATAAATAATGATTATTAATACATGTTTAACTTCTTAATCCCTTTATGATTTGAAATTATTTGAAGATAAAAAAATATTTTAACTCATTTTTACTAATCAAAACCATCCCATGGCTTGCATGACTGAGAATATTAAGATTATTTCATTTTTAATAGGCAGTTTTCGTAGTATTCACTCTGCTTAAAACTATATTTGAAGTAATTATTTAATATGGGAGTAATTACCTCAATCTG
Source organism: Pagrus pagrus (assembly GCF_965226575.1). NCBI lineage: Eukaryota > Metazoa > Chordata > Actinopteri > Spariformes > Sparidae > Pagrus > Pagrus pagrus. The sequence continues at coordinate 357,276 of NW_028175420.1, forward strand.
TAGTATTTTTGCATTGAAACATTTGATAAAAGTTTCCTTTCAATTTGAGGCCATAACAGTAGTGAAGTTTCCCACTGCCTGTGAATGCAATCGGAGAAGCGGATCGTGCAGAGAAGTTGACTGAGGACTGGAGGTATGTTTGCGATACTATTTTTTTTAAATTAATTTTTGCATGTTATCTTGTCGACATTCAAATTACCCCATTTACTAAATGTTTGAAACCTTAATTACTATCGTCTATTGTATCCTCGTAGCATGAAGTCCGCGAATAAAGCCAAGCCGTATTAGGTCGATTGTAAAGTTACAAAATACATAAATTACGAGATTGAAACAAACAGTGAAAGTGATTCAGATTTTAATGATTAACATCTGTGATAGACTGCCATGAGCTGTTCTGATGGCACAATCCTTTGTGCATATGGTGGCATGCAAGGTTAGCCACAACCACTAGCCACAGCTGTAGTCACCATGGATTTTATTTCAACCAGTATGTAACAAATTACATTTCCATGCTCAACGCTTTTTTTTTTAATGTCGACTTACTCGATTGTGATTTTATACAAAGACGTATTGAAAATGTCAAGATTAAACTCTGCAGGGGACGTCAGCGCCGTTTTGGGAGGAACGCGCATAGTCAAAAATGACCTCCTAGTGTTTACCAAACCACACCTTGACCTTGTTGGAAAGCGTCATGAGGTCAAAGAAAGATGTGAATGAGAATTCAAAAGGACTGAACTGTCTGCGGTGCTCAGAGAATCCGACTACACTATGTCTTCGGGTGTTATTGACATGGTCTGCGAAGGAACAGAAGCACATGGCTAATTCATATGCAAAATAATGTCATCAGACTGTTCGGACCTTCTCTTGAATTATAAACTGTAATTATAAACTTGAGAGGCAGAAGAAACTTTCCTGGAGAAATATACTTAACCATGGGCGAAACTTTAGTTTCAGAAGTGGGGGGGACACAAGTAGGAACGGCAAATTTGTGTACGCATAGCGCGTGTTGTGTTCTGTAACGCTGTTACGTTGGAGTGTCACTAGATGGCACCACTGAATAAGACAGGACTATGTATGTAGGTGAAGAGAAGAAGAAGGAGCTGTTGTTATGAAGCTGTACTTCCTGCTGAAGATGTTGAGTAAAGTCCCTTGAGCTTACAAGTTGGTTTTCATTCTTCACTACACCACAGTGCGCTCGATTTCTGCCTGCGTAGAGCTTAAATCATGCCATTTCTATTTAACCCTAGCCTACTATTTTGTCATTAGCCATACTGCCAGTGGTGGAGCGTGGGTCTCAGCACAGAGAGGGAGGAGCATTCTCGATGGGCCCTTGTGATAGTTATTTAAACATTGCATTTATTCCATTATTTAAACATGCTAGTCACACTAAATATTTCTGCAGAAGACAATGCCACAGATCACCCCCTCTGACACACACACACACACAGGTCACTGTCTGAGTCAGTGGCTACCATGTCTAAGCCATGTAGCTACCATGTTAATTGTAGACTGTCTGTGTCCATTTAATGTTTGTGTTGTACCAAAGACATGGTAGCTACTGACTCAGCCAGACATCAACCTGCTTGAGCTTTCAGCACCATAGACAGTGTTGGTCACAGACTGACAGTCAGACACAAATCAACTCAACTCAGTAACCAATCACACAAGCAGCTCCATGGCTCCATGTTGTCCCTGTGTGATGTTCAGGACAGGTGAGGACAGTCTGAGGACAGAGAGCTCTGAGGTTGAAGTTTATAATTATGAAATGCACCGTGAGACTGTGACAGGTCTGTACGTCTTGACCACATGTCAGCTGTTCAGCTGTAGTAGAGGAAACTCCGCTGTTCTCAGCTCCACCGCAAGGAGCGCTTTTATTTTTATTTTTATTTATTTTTTTAATTTAGCTCCGGTAGCGACCCGGCTGAAATGCATGAGGATGCGCGGATCCGGTGTATTTATCAAGGCTTGGTCATCCTGCTGAGGCACCGGGTTGGTTTGAGCTGCGTTCATGAAGCCAGTCTTTAATCTCGCGTCTCCAACTTGTTCAGAACGCTGCTGCCCGATTTTTAACAGGCACGTCCAGGTGTGAACACATTACCCCTGTGCTGTCGTCACTCCACTGGCTTCCAGTTCGTTTTAGAATTGATTTTAAACTTTTATTGTTTGTTTTTTACTCCATTAATGGCCTGGCTCCCTCCTACCTGTCAGAGATTTTAACTGTCCGCGATCATGGCAGGGCCCTCCGTTCTTCCGGCCAGCTCCTGTTAGAGGTACCAAGGTCAAGACTTAAACAGTGGGGCGATCGTTCTTTTGCTGTCACAGCTCCCAGGCTGTGGAACAGACTGCCCCCTGACATTCGCACCACTACTGACCTCAGCCTTTTTAAATCGAAGCTGAAGACACACTTTTTTAGATTGGCATTTAACTCTGACTAGGGTAGTCCTGCTCTTAGGTGTACTTATTTTGCCTGTTTTTTACTTAATGCACTTTTGGAGGGCCTTTAACACCCTGCAGCACTAGTAGTACTTTCTTGTGTTTTCTTGCAGCACTGTAGCACTTTCCTGTGTTTTTTATGTATTGCTTTTATGTATTATTTTATTGTTTTGATGTAAAGCACTTTGGGTACCGTCTGGCTATTGTAAAGTGCTATACAAATAAAATGTGATTGATTGATTGATTGATTAAGTTAGAGGCTACTTTCAAACTCGTTACTCACTGGTCGTCAGCGTTTTAGCGATCGTACAGCCTGAGGCCAGTATACAACAGGTAACGGTGTTGTTGTCTCTTTTCACCTCCTCTCTTCCTTGTGTGATCAGTGCGCTGCATACACGTTTTAAACAGAGATGGCTAAGCGCCTGGTTTAACATATTAGTTAGCTAACGTTAGCTACAATAGTGTATAGAGTAAAGTTAGAAATACCAGTAATGACTAATCAACTCACATTTTCTTTCTTCCTTTTTAGTCCCGTTCCAAATAAGGACTTTAAGTTGAGCTGTCGGCTCCTTTTCATCTTTTTGCTGCTGTGCCGCGTCCTGTCTGTGTCTTTGATTGAGCACGTAGTGTGAGGGGGGCTTCCGAGCGGTCAGTTTACGCAGGGTTTCTTGTTGTTTTGCAATTACAGCCTGTGCCTACTGTTAGTTTTCAAAGTGTAAAAAGTGGGGGGGACAAAAACATGATTTTGAAAAGTGGGGCGGACATGTCCCCCCTGTCCCCAGTGGAAATTGCGCCCTTGTCTTCATAGCAAACAAGTTTTTACCTGGAATTTAATTCATTAAGGGTGAAAACTGGCTTATGTCAAAAATGAGCCTTTCAGAGCGAGAGGAGCCTATTTTTGTCTAAGCTGCATTTCACTGAAAAAAGGTCTTTCAAAGAAGTTTTCTAGCCTGAACAGGTTGAATTTGGATCTTCTTCATGGCAAAGGAGTTTTTACCTGGAATTTAATAGATTAAGGGTGAAAACTGACTTATGTCAAAAATGAGCATTTCAGAGCGAGAGGAGCCTGTTTCTGCACTGTACAGTAGCCTAAGCTGCATTTCACTGAAAAAAGGTCTTTCAAACAAGTTTTCTAGCCTGAACTGGTTGAATTTGGATCTTCTTCATGGCAAAGGAGTTTTTACCTGGAATTAAATTCATTAAGACTGAAAAGTGGCTTATGTCAAAAATGAGCGTTTCAGAGCGAGAGGAGCCTGTTTTTGCACTAAGCTGCATTTCACTGAAAAACGGTCTTTCAAACAGGTTTTCTAGCCTGAACTGGTTGAATTTGGATCTTCTTCATGGCAAAGGAGTTTTTACCTGGAATTTCATTCATTAAGGCTGAAAAGTGGCTTATGTGAAAAATGAGCGTTTCAGAGCGAGAGGAGCCTGTTTTTGCACTGTACAGTCGCCTAAGGCTGAAAAGTGGCTTATGTGAAAAATGAGCGTTTCAGAGCGAGAGGAGCCTGTTTTTGCACTAAACTGCATTTCACTTAAAAAAGGTCTTTCAAACAGGTTTTCTAGCCTGAACTGGTTGAATTTGGATCTTCTTCATGGCAAAGGAGTTTTTACCTGGAATTTAATTCATTAAGGGTGAAAACTGGCTTATGTCAAAAATTAGCATTTCAGAGCGAGAGGAGCCTGTTTCTGCACTGTACAGTAGCCTAAGCTGCATTTCACTGAAAAAAGGTCTTTCAAACAAGTTTTCTAGCCTGAACTGGTTGAATTTGGATCTTCTTCATGGCAAAGGAGTTTTTACCTGGAATTTAATTCATTAAGGGTGAAAACTGGCTTATGTCAAAAATGAGCATTTCAGAGCGAGAGGAGCCTGTTTCTGCACTGTACAGTAGCCTAAGCTGCATTTCACTGAAAAAAGGTCTTTCAAACAGGTTTTCTAGCCTGAACTGGTTGAATTTGGATCTTCTTCATGGCAAAGGAGTTTTTACCTGGAATTTAATTCATTAAGACTGAAAAGTGGCTTATGTCAAAAATGAGCGTTTCAGAGCGAGAGGAGCCTGTTTTTGCGCTGAAAAGTGGCTTATGTGAAAAATGAGCGTTTCAGAGCGATAGGAGCCTGTTTTTGCACTGTACAGTCGCCTAAGGCTGAAAAGTGGCTTATCTGAAAAATTAGCGTTTCAGAGCGAGAGGAGCCTGTTTTTGCACTAAACTGCATTTCACTTAAAAAAGGTCTTTCAAACAGGTTTTCTAGCCTGAACTGGTTGAATTTGGATCTTCTTCATGGCAAAGGAGTTTTTACCTGGAATTTAATTCATTAAGGGTGAAAACTGCCTTATGTCAAAAATGAGCATTTCAGAGCGAGAGGAGCCTGTTTCTGCACTGTACAGTAGCCTAAGCTGCATTTCACTGAAAAAAGGTCTTTCAAACAAGTTTTCTAGCCTGAACTGGTTGAATTTGGATCTTCTTCATGGCAAAGGAGTTTTTACCTGGAATTTAATTCATTAAGACTGAAAAGTGGCTTATGTCAAAAATGAGCGTTTCAGAGCGAGAGGAGCCTGTTTTTGCACTAAGCTGCATTTCACTGAAAAAAGGTCTTTCAAACAGGTTTTCTAGCCTGAACTGGTTGAATTTGGATCTTCTCCATGGCAAAGGAGTTTTTACCTGGAATTTAATTCATTAAGGCTGAAAACTGGCTTATGTCAAAAATAGACGTTTCAGAGCGAGAGGAGCCTGTTTTTGCGCTGTACAGTAGCCTAAGCTGCATTTCACTGAAAAAAGGTCTTTCAAACAGGTTTTCTATCCTGAACTGGTTGAATTTGGATCTTCTTCATGGCAAAGGAGTTTTTACCTGGAATTTAATTCATTAAGGGTGAAAAGTGGCTTATGTGAAAAATGAGCGTTTCAGAGCAAGAGGAGCCTGTTTTTGCACTGTACAGTCGCCTAAGCTACATTTCACTGAAAAAAGATCTTTCAAACAGGTTTTCTAGCCTGAACTGGTTGAATTTGTGTGGCGGAGCGCTGTTGAACGCCCGTCATTTCCTGACCGGCGCGCTCTCTCTCTCAGAGAGTGCCGGTGGGGCGCCTCATTGTTCCGGCAGAGCCAAGCTCCTTATCAACTGTTTCCCCGCCGGCCGCATGTCGCGGTCCAGCAGTGACATAAACTTTTTACCCTGAACTCTGTTCTCCCCTCCGTGGGTTGTCGAGGGTGCACACTCGGCGCCTACGCGACACGTACACACACACACACACACACACACACACACACCTACACACATGCTCACCTGCTGTTGCTGCGGAGGTCTGTCTCGGGTTCACGGGCCGAACCGAGGCAGTTCCGGGCCACGTCATAAGTAGCGCACTGTGGCATGCTTCCATGGGTCAGGCGACCATGGACTAAACTATGTGTGTTAATTGTTTTGAAATATTGTTAATGTATGTGTTCTGTGGGAAAAGTGGCACAGCCATATGAGGGGTTATTAGTGCCACAGTACTGGGGTTATATTTAAAGGGGTTCTGTTAGTTTTGTGCTTTGTTTCCCAGTTTATGTTTCTTAACCCCTGTGTTTTGTTAATTGGTTTGCCCGGGGGAGGGGCCAAGGGGGTTTTTAAAGAGAGCTCGGCTCACTTGAAGGAAGGATTCGGCTGAGTGGCATGTGGATAACAGTTGCTGCCTGTTCCTTGTAAATATTTTTTTTACTCTGTCATATTGTAAATATTCCTGCGTTTTTTTTGTTGCTTTGCCACCTGTGGGTATTTTTGTCTTTGGGTTTTTGGTGTAATAAAAAGAAAATCACCAAACTAAAGTTTGCCGACTGGGCCATCATCTTTCCAAACCAGCGTTTCAAAGTATCGAACCCCGACATTTGGTGTCAGAAGTGGGATGGCCAGTCGACAAGGGCGCATCCGGTACACAGGAAGACGGGTACTGGGTTGCGCTCACAAAAGGAGGAACCAGTGCAGGACAAAGATGGCGAGGAGGGAGCCTGGTCCACAGCCGAGGAGGACGAAGGGGGTGCGGCGGCCCCAGTCCGGCAGGCCGGCCCTGGAGCTCCAAGTCCAGGAGAGGAGCTGGTGGCGGTCATGAGGACCTTCCTGGAGGGACAGCAGAGAAGAGAGGAGGGGTTCCTGGCAGAGCTCAGGGGACTCCAGGCTTCGTGGCCAGCCCCGCAACTGGATCAGGCAGTGGCAGGGCCGAGGCCGGTAGCACCTGTCCCTGCACCTGGGTCCCTATCACCATCTGAGAGGTCGCTGATGAGCCTTAGAATGGACTTACCTACACCTGCTGCACCGCGCCGCAGTTCACCCTTAAGGGCGGCAAGGTTTGGGGTGAGCAGTGGGACAGAACCTCCGAGGCCGGAGAGCAGACCCTTTGGTGACCCCAAGATTCCCCAGTACCTGGCTGGGGAGGACATTGGAAATTACCTGCTTCGCTTCGAGCGGATTGCCAGAACGTGTGGTTGGCCAGATGGTGAGTGGGCGTGTCGCCTGGTGCCGCTACTCACTGGGAAGGCGCTAGAGGCGTACACCGCTATGGACGAGGAGAGGGCTCATTCATACCCGGACCTGAAGGCGGCACTCCTGACCAAGTTTGACGTCTCACCGGAGACGTATCGCCAGCAGTTCCGGGCCATGGCAGTTCCACCGGGAGAGAACCCAACAGAAACTTACCACCGCTTAAAGGGTCTCTACCGTCGATGGATTCGGCCAGAGCAGCATACCAAGGAGCAGATCGGTGAGCAGGTCATCTTGGAGCAGCTGCTGCGAGTCTTCCCAACAGACATCCGCACCTGGGTGAAGGAGCACAAGCCAACGGATGGGTTAGCTGCAGGCAAGCTAGCGCTGCAGTACCTCAACGCACGGAGGGGAGGCCCGCCTGCTTATCACGGTGGTCCCAGTCGCCAGGTTTCGTCGCAGCCCAGACCAGCAGCCAGAGCCAGCCAGCATCCGCCTGGAGAATCCCGGCCCACACCTCGCCAGCGCAGCCCCGGTAAGGAGTTCATCTGTTTCTACCGCCAGCAAGCAGGGCACAAGGCTTCGTTGTGCCCCATCAGAAAAGCTAAGCTTAGCGGGGCATGCTACACTCCTCGGGCTGAGGTTGCAAGTGCTGGGGGAGGGCAACAGCGTTTTAAGGACGTTACCATTAATGGTGAGTCTGTGACTGCTCTGGTTGACTCGGGGAGCTTCCTGACGCTGGTCCGAAGGGAGTTGGTGCCAACGGGCGTGGTGGATTATAGCAGACAGGAAGACATTTTGTGTGTGCACGGGGACAGCCATTCCTACCCCACAGCTGAGGTGACGGTGGTGGTGGATGAGCAACCTTACCTGCTGACGGTCGGGCTGGTGGAAAGGTTACCTGTTGCTGCTATCCTGGGGTGGGACTTACCTGTGCTGCTGGACGTGCTGCTGGAGGCCGGCCCCAAAGACAGTGACCTGGGGAAGGGTTTGTCCGGTTATGTGATCACCCGCACCCAGGCCAGGGCGGGGGTGACAGCCGACCCAGGGCCGAAAAAGGGGCCCGATCCAGAACTCTTTTCAACCCTGGACAGCAGTTTGTTTGAGGGGCCCATGAAGGGGCCCAGGAAGTCTCGCCGCCAGCGGCGGTTTGAAAAGGGGCTGAAGTCCCGGGAGCCGGACTGTGCAAAGGGACTGGCAAAGGGCATGTGGGAGGTGCCAGAGGACATTGGGGCCCTGCAAAGGGAGGATGGGACTCTGAAGTCCTTGTTCGCCAAGGTGGTTGGGGGGCTGGATATGTCAAAAGGGGAGAAAGAATGTTTTGTTGTTGACAGTGATGTTTTGTATGCAGTGGCGGAGGGGGTCAAACGCCTTGTGGTTCCTGTGTCATGCCGGCCGATGATAATGCACCTGGCACACACCTTGCCTTGGGCAGGTCATCTTGGCCGCAACAAAACCTATTTGCGCATATCCCCCAGGTTCTATTGGCCTTCCATGTATGTTGATGTGCAAACCTTCTGCAAAACCTGTCCCACCTGTCAGAAAACTTGCTATGTCTGCCAGTCCGACCGAGCCTACCTACAACCCCTGCCCATGATCTCCACTCCGTTTAGGCGTGTGGCCATGGACATTGTGGGCCCATTGGTGAAGAGCAGTGGGGGGCACCAGTACATCCTGGTGCTCTGTGACTACGCCACACGGTTCCCAGAGGCTTTCCCCCTGCGCACGGTCACTGCTCCTGCTGTTCTGCGTTGTCTTGTTCAGTTGTTTTCCAGGGTTGGTGTACCGGACGAGATCATCACAGACCAGGGGACCAACTTCACCTCCAGACTCCTGCAGCTCTTCCACCGGCACTGGGGATTTCGGCGATCAAGACCACCCTCAGACGGACGGCCTGGTCGAGCGCTTCATTCAGACCCTGAAGAAGATGCTGCAGAAGTTTGTGGCCGACACTGGGAGAGACTGGGACCAGTGGCTGCCCTACCTGCTTTTCGCCTACCGGGAGGTTCCCCAAGCGTCCACAGGGTTTTCCCCGTTTGAGCTTCTGTATGGCTGGGAGGTACAGGGGCCATTGGATCTGCTGCGGAAGACCTGGGAGTCTCCCGCAACCGGCACCAGTGACCGTGGTGTGGTCCAGTTCGTGCTGGAGATGAGGGACCGGTTGGCAAGGTACCGAGACGAGGCCGAGGTCAACCTTCGTGAGGCCAAGCAGACCCAGAAGGCGTGGTACGACCGACAGGCCAGGCACAGAGAGTTCCAGCCTGGCCAGAAGGTCCTACTCCTCCTGCCATCCTCCAACAGCAAGCTGCTGGCCAAATGGCAGGGCCCGTACACCGTCCTCAGGAAGATGGGCCCGGTGACCTACGAGATCCACCACCCGGACAAGAAAAGGGCAAAGCAGGTTTACCACGTCAACCTGCTGAAGGAGTGGAGGGAGGCTCGGGTTCCCGTGGCGTCTCTGCTGGTGACGGCGGTGGACAGCGCGGGGGAGGAGGAGTCTACCCTCGCCGACCTGAGCCAGTCTGCGGAGCCTGCTCTCGGGCACCTCTCTGCCGCCCAGTCCAGCCAGCTGTGCCAGGTGTTCCAGCGGGTCGCCAAGCTCTTTGCGGCCAACCCGGGGAAGACTGACCTCGTGGAGCATGTGGTCCGGCTGAAAGACAAGGGGCCGGTTCGTCAGAGGGCCTACCGGGTGCCCCAGCACCTGGTGGCCAAACTTCAGAAGGAGGTGGAGGAGATGCAGCGCTTGGGGGTGATCGAGCCGTCGCAGTCTGAGTGGTGTAGCCCGGTGGTCATTGTGGGGAAGAAGGACGGTTCCCTGCGCATCTGCATGGACTTCAGGAAGGTCAACGCCATGTCAGAGTTCGACGCCTACCCGATGCCCCGGATCGACGACCTGCTGGAGAGGATTGGTCGGGCTAGGTTCATCACCACCCTGGACCTCTGTAAAGGGTACTGGCAGGTACCCCTGGAAGCGTCCAGTCGTCCCTGCACAGCGTTCCAGACACCTGCTGGCCTCTTCCAGTTCACGGTGATGCCCTTCGGCCTACATGGAGCACCAGCAACTTTCCAGAGGCTGATGGACCGTGTCCTGCGGAGGTGTGAGGACTGCAGTGCTACCTACCTCGATGACGTGGTCATCTTCAGTGCCACCTGGGAGCAGCACCTGCATGATCTGGAGCGAGTCCTGGGCCAGATCCAGCAGGCAGGCCTGACGCTGAATCCAGCCAAGTGTCAATGGGCCTGGGAGGAGGCGAAGTACTTGGGGTACCGGCTTGGACGAGGGGAGGTCCGACCACAGGTGGACAAGGTCGAGGCCATCCGTAGCTGCCCACGCCCTCGCACGAAGAAGGAGGTGAGGTCCTTCTTGGGCTTGGCCGGCTGGTACAGGAGGTTCGTCCCACAGTTCGCCACCCTCGCAGCACCTCTGACAGCACTGACGGCGAAGGACCAGAGGAACCCGGTCATCTGGAACGAGGACTGCGAGGCGGCGTTCCAAGCTCTCAAGGCCTGTTTGTGCTCTTCGCCAGTTCTGAGGAGCCCTGACTTCAGCCAGCGGTTCCTGGTTCAGACCGATGCCTCAGCGGTGGGACTGGGGGCAGTCCTGGCCCAAGGTGAGCCTGGTGACGAGCGACCGGTGCTGTACCTGAGCCGGAAGCTGCTGCCACGGGAGACCAGGTACTCCACTGTGGAGAAGGAGGGCCTGGCCATCAAATGGGCCCTGGAGAGTTTGAGGTACTACCTGCTGGGGAGAGAGTTTGACTTAGAGACTGATCACAGGGCTCTGACCTGGATTAACTCCATGAAAGACCACAACAGTCGTCTCACCCGCTGGTACCTCTCTCTCCAGCCGTTCCAGTTCCAGATCCGACACCGAGCGGGCAAGACCAATGTTGTGGCAGACTATCTCTCCAGGTTGCCGCACATCGTCAACCTCGGGGAGGAGGGGGATAATGTGGCGGAGCGCTGTTGAAAGCCCGTCATTTCCTGACCGGCGCGCTCTCTCTGTCAGAGAGTGCCGGTGGGGCGCGCTGCGCCCTCATTGTTCCGGCGGAGCCAAGCTCCTTATCACCTGTTTCCCCGCCGGCCGCATCTCGCGGTCCAGCAGTGACATAAACTTTTTACCCTGAACTCTGTTCTCCCCTCCGTGGGTCGTCGAGGGTGCACACTCGGCGCCTACGCGACACGTACACACACACACACACACACACACACACACACCTACACACACGCTCACCTGCTGTTGCTGCAGAGGTCTGTCTCGGGTTCACGGGCCGAACCGAGGCAGTTCCGGGCCACGTCATAAGTAGCGCACTGTGGCGCGCTTCCATGGGTCAGGTGACCATGGACTAAACTATGTGTGTTAATTGTTTTGAAATATTGTTAATGTATGTGTTCTGTGGGAAAAGTGGCACAGCCATATGAGGGGTTATTAGTGCCACAGTACTGGGGTTAGATTTAAAGGGGTTCTGTTAGTTTTGTGCTTTCCCAGATAGCATACGGATGTGGGCCACTTCAGGCAACAATCCGGCACTGTAGGCATTCTTCTGGCCCGCACAAAACAGATGTGAGCCTAAACTGGCCCATGTGGTAAATGCTACATTCGGCCCTTATATCACAAAACAGATATGGCCCATCTTTGGCAAATACGTGGCAGAGTAGGGAATGGTTATTCCTTAAGTGAACCAAGGCTGGGCCACATATGGTTCAGCACACGTGGCCCACCTTTGCTGAAACACATTTGGGCCAGTTTTGGGCAAAAGACGGCAAATTAGCATCGACTAATCTGGATGTGAGCCTAAAGTGGCCAACATATGAGAAAATACAAGTGGCCCACCTTTGCTGAAACACAATTGGGCCAGTTTTGGCCGAAAGACGGCAAGTAAGCATCGACTAATCTGGATGTGAGCCTAAAGTGGCCCACATGTGGTTTAGCACACGTGGCCCACCTTTGTTGAAACACATTTGGGCCAGTTTTGGCCGAAAGACGGCAAATTAGCATCGACTAATCTGGATGTGAGCCTAAAGTGGCCCACATATGAGAAAACACAAGTGGCCCACCTTTGTTGAAACACATTTGGGCCAGTTTTGGCCGAAAGACGGCAAATTAGCATTGACTAATCTAGATGTGAGCCTAAAGTGGCCCACATATGGTTTAGCACACGTGGCCCACCTTTGTTGAAACACATTTGGGCCAGTTTTGGCCGAAAGACGGCAAATTAGCATCGACTAATCTGGATGTGAGCCTAAAGTGGCCCACATATGACAAAACGCAAGTGGCCCACCTTTGTTGAAACACATTTGGGCCAGTTTTGGCCGAAAGACGGCAAATTAGCATCGACTAATCTGGATGTGAGCCTAAAGTGGCCCACATATGGTTTAGCACACGTGGCCCACCTTTGTTGAAACACATTTGGGCCAGTTTTGGCCGAAAGACGGCAAATTAGCATCGACTAATCTGGATGTGAGCCTAAAGTGGCCCACATATGACAAAACGCAAGTGGCCCACCTTTGCTGAAACACAATTGGGCCAGTTTTGGCCGAAAGACAGCAAATTAGCATCGACTAATCTGGATGTGAGCCTATGTGGCCCACTTATGAGAAAACGCATGTGGCCCACCTTTGCTCAAACACAATTGGGCCAGTTTTGGCCAAAAGACGGTAAGTAAGCATCGACTAATCTGGATGTGAGCCTAAAGTGGCCCACTTATGGCTCCACACACGTGGCCCACCTTTATTGAAACACATTTGGGCCAGTTTTGGCTGAAAGACGACAAGTTAGCATCGACTAATCTGGATGTGAGCCTAAAGTGGCCCACATATGGTTCCACACAGGTGGCCCACCTTTGTTGAAACACATTTGGGCCATTTTTGGCCGAAAGACGGCAAGTTAGCATCGACTAATCTGGATGTGAGCCTAAAGTGGCCCACATATGGTTCAGTAACATTGTGGGGTCCATACTTTGTGAAGTACAAATGTGCCAGGACAAGAAAAGACAAGACAAGTTAAGTTAAGTTAGTTTGCTTCTCTCATTGAACCGCTGTCCACTATTCAGGGTATAGGGGATAACAGGACCCAAATGCAGACTCAAATGGAACAGTTTATTATTTTAGAAAGAGGTAAATAAACAGGTAATCAAAGTCCAACAGAAATAAAGTAGCAACAAAAGAGTCAACGAGCCTAAGTCTCGGACAGGGGAAAAAACAAGGAATCCAAAGTGCAAAGTGCAAGTAGATATTCCTTTTTCGGTGGAAATGTTCCATGATGGGCATGATTGGCAATGTTGCAGCATGAACGACCTGCAATATTGATCCTTCACTCATTCTGGAAGAAGCTCGCCACTAATGGAGCCCCCGTCCAGCTTCTTTGCTGGAGCTTGAAGCAGTTAGAGGACTGAAGACCTTTAGGCCTGAACTGCCTTAATTGTGTTCTCCACTATGGAGGTGAGAATTTTATCCAAGCTAATGTCTATCATGAACAACACATCCCCATGGCAAGCCCGGATGTTGCACCCATGATACAAAGAGAAACAAAACCGTTCATAAAAATCTGAGAGAAAAAAGTTAACACAACAAGCGGATGGTGAATTCTGAGAGTTGTTATCCGTCTGATACCAGCAGGAATTACATACAGTAGGCATAGTCAAGTTTAACTTGTTCTTCTCTTAGTGCAATATTATCTGTCAGTATAAATAATATGCTGACTGTGATGAATTTGTTGTTTGTTGATCAAAGTTAATTTATAAAAATATATATATATTGACCAACAATTCTGTGTTTTCTCTGATTTGAGTATATGCATTTTCATGTGTGGCCAATGGAATGTCCTTCCAGAACTTATTCTATGTACAAATCCCTACATGTTCTCATGCTTGTCAAAGCGCTGGTTACTGAGGAAGCGAGTTTGCACACATTGTTGAGTTACATGTGTGTATACGTGTCTGGTTATTAATATGTGTATGAATGTGGTTATTAGAGGAGGATAGTTGGACTGTTATCTGTTTGAATAAGAGTAAGAGAGAGTATGTGCTGTTGTGCACTTCATGATTTGGTGCTCTTGTTCCCTGCTTTTACTAGTGTATTCTGTCTATTTTTAAAATATTATGGTCATCATGTCACTCATATTTCAATGATTTTAATACTGTATCTGCTTTAACTTTACCTGCCCAGGGACTACAGGCGGAACTATAACCTGGCTCAAAGCATCTCTTCTTGTCTTACAAGATTAATGTTTTTTTGTGCATTGTCCCTGTTTTAAATAAATAAATTCAATTCAATTCATTAAATTCACAACATGCTGTACATTCCTTGACCGAGTGTGCCAATAAGAGCATAGCCTAGGCCAAGAGTGACAGTTCATTTGTGAACAGAAACCGCTCCCACCTGCTCTCTGTGTCACATAGAAAATGACTGGCAGGTCGACATTGGAAAATGTATTGACCTACATTTACCTGAACATATCACCCACAGTGACAGTGTTTTTTTTTTTTTTTTTTTTTTTTTATTAAGTCAACGCTATTAAGTCTGTAAGGATCGTATCTTTATTCAAACTCTACTTTCCGTTATGTTTTTTTCCGCTTTAAGTTGGAGTTTTCCAAATTACGAGTCTTTTGAATGCATCATATTCGAATTGACGAAAGGGAGCAAGGGAGCAAAAAGTGCGCGAGCCGGAGATCGAGGAGAGAAGTCACGGTGAGGTGAGTCCCTGAACGAAAAATAAATGAATGAATTTCTGTGGGAAACATTCAGCTCTTATTGTTGGAACTTCACATTGTTTTGTCAGGTTGCCAGTGCTGCGAAAAATGTTAGCTAGTTAACATTCAGTTTTTATACAAGGTTAATATGACCAGGCAGCAGGGCTCGAAATTAACGATGTCCCGGCGGGGACCATAAAAATTCCTGCTGGGACACACTTATATTTTGTCCGGGACAATTACGGGACAGTGAAAAAAAAAATGTCAAACGCTCACTCTCAAACAAAATGCTCAATTCCCTCCTCCGTATATCATTGCATTTCCCTGAGGTTGAGGACTATAATGCAGAGCAGGCAGTTGAGAAGTGGTGGCAAAGTGGTCAGAGAACATGCCGACCCATGTTCAACGACTCTGTGTGAGACAAGAAAAATAAATCTCTGTGGCAGTGAACTTTCCCTCCAGAAAACAGCATCCCTCCCCGCGAGTGAAATAGTCAGACAGCGTCCTGTTTACTGATGGTGATTATGTAATTGTGTACGAAAAACGTAACTTTGTCACTTTCCAGGATGTTTGGTGGGTCAGGATCTCAATCACAACACATTATAACAGCATCCATATGATTATAACAGTCAGAGGGTACATGTTTAAACACATGCCGCTGAAAGCCCCACTAGGATTCAGAGAAGCACAGTACAGAAGCACAGAATGTGTTGCTGCCGTTATTACTGGTACCGGTGCCGCGTCGAGTCTCCCTGATCCTCTCCCCAACACACAGCCGCTTCTAGCCGCAGCGGCAACCTGAGCGGGGTCGCTCTGCGAACTACGGCGCCGCGGAGCTACAGGCCCCGGTCTTCCTACTCCTCTCCCCCACATACAGCACCCTGTGCTGGGTCGCCCAGAGCGACGAGTCTCCCTCCAGCTCTGGAGCTCTCCACGGTGCTGCTAATGGCGGCTTCTCATCGTCTTTCAGACCTTAGACCATAGCTTTAAGTAAACCAATTAATTAAAAATGCTGATAGTCTAATACTCGTTATAAAATACTTATAATACAACAACATATACACCCAATCACATTTTATAAGGCACCAGTTTAAAGCTGCCATTCTTAAATTGCTCTGTTTGCTTTGAAGAAGACATACTCTGTGCCGAAATGTCAGCAACCTGCACCATAATAAAAATATCTAAAACTATGTGCTTCACCATCTTCTCCAGCTATTTATCTGCCCCCTGCTCTAAGATGCACCAGTCTGCAATCAGTTCGTCAGCTGAAGGCGAGAGTTTTCCTCCTACAATTTTAGTAATTGGCTGGTCATGGCTAGACTGTTTTCAAACTACATTCATTGCTGCCCAACTATGGGCAGGATATAGCATGTCATGCAGTTAGCCATTTCTCACCATTGTGTGCAATCTATCCAAAGCTTTACAGTTTTCTCAATTTTTAGGAACGGTCAGAAACAATCAATTGACGGCCACTGCAACAGACCAGGAGGTGGAGGCTTATATAAAAAGGTGGCTTCATCTCGCTGGAGACAGGGATGGTGGGAGGAGAGAGAGAGAGGAGAAAAGGCGTGCCACACAGCTCGCACGTAAGTCAGCTACAATACCTATTTTGCAATATATGTGTGATACTGTTCTACAGCAGAAATCAAGATGAAGCTGTCAGCATATGTAAAAAAAAAACGAGCACAAAGTACAGAACAAATCTCCCCAATTCTAAATGAGCAAATACAATTAAAAAAGGCAGTGTTGTGATTTTTGCCATTTTTTCCGCTATGGTCACTTAGGAATTAGAAGCTTGTTCAGCCACCATGCAGCAAGCATAGCCATTTTCTTGTAAATGTAAAGATTTCACTTGGCAGTGGTGGGACAGTAATGTAAACTGTAACTGGAATTGTCACCCATTGCCTTTCTTAAAAGCCAGTACATGGGTCTGAAAAGTAGGGAAATCACATTTCAGTTAGAAACACATCTTTAATGAAAACTGTATTTGACTTTAGTATAATATTCTATCTACAAAATAAATTAATGAATATGAAGCAACAGCTGAAATATATTTTTAAATATATTAATATTACATGCCATCTCCCTGCTAAATTGAGCTGGAATGAAAGAACCCCCTATCAAACACAAAAACATACTTCTAATGTTAACATGAGTGGATGAAGTTTTGAGTCTTAAGATGTGGTCTTATCTAACCTCAAACTTTTCCCTTTACTGCTGCATTCATGGTCTTCAGCTCCACCATGTGGGCAGGTCTGATGTAACTACACAGCGATTGTGTGAGTGAGGCTAGCTGACTCATTGTCATCTCAGACTTGATATGTGATAGGTTTAATATGTAGGATGGAGTTGCTTCCAACTGAGAGCCTCAGCCATGTTGCAATGGAATATAATACTTACCTTGGCATAATATATAAAGAATAAACCAGGACAGAGAGACCTCACCTCAACTTTTATCCCAACTCTCTCCTCTTGTGAGGGCTTTTAGATCTGAGTATGGCCCCAGTGTTCCGCCAGAGCACCGTGCCATAGCACACAGACCTCTGGTCCAGTAAATGTCCAGTTTTGTGGATACCTATTACGCACCACCAGACTGACAGCTATCTTGGGGGTCCCCATGGAGAGTCATTAAAGAGGAAATATTCAAGATTTTTACCTACTTTTTACTTAAAGCAGAAGTAAGCGATCCGGTCGTTTTGGCTAACTTCCTGTCAGCGGATGGAGTTAGCAGTCCCCGCCCTCTTCCCTACGTCAACACATGCGCGTGCATCCCTTGGCTGCACACACAGAGAGGACCGCCCCTTTATGCCGTTCTCTCTCCTCATTGGATAAAGGTTGTAGGATACAAGGAAAGTTTTCTCCTCGGCTTACAGCAGAGCAGGGTGACTGACAGACCCGTGTTTCGGACCAAACACTCTATATAAGTGATTGCTGTCGGAAGATATAACTATATAAGACTTATATTAACACAAACATTCCGCTTACTTATGCTTTAATGAAACAGCTTCAGAGTAATGTTGCTGGCTTGTTGCAGGGAGAATGGAGGCTCTCTGCCTTCCACCTAGCGTCACTTGGCTGAAAACCAACCTTGTAAGATCAGACCTTCCGACCCAGTATCCCAGCTCTCGTGCTGGCAGCATCATGACACACCAAAACACCCTGTATCCATTATCTTTTTATGAAAGGATAGAACCACACAAATACACACATTGCAACATGTATATGATATGCTCCATTAATTGCATTATGGCTGGCTTCAGTGAACCAACAAATGCTGAGGAAAGGTTAGCAAAATAGCAAAAAATCAAATGGCTGTGCACTATTCCCCTTTAACATGAAGACAAACTCAAATATACATTATGTTTTATTACTGTAACTTCAGGTTAAATGTGAAGTTTGTCAGAGTGTTTGATGAACACAATATTGTATAACTTTATATCACTTTACAGGGCCTTTTTTGTTTGGTCTCCTGATAAGGTTTTGTGTTTTGCACTGCAACCATATACAGTAACCACAGTACTGCTTTACTGAGTCAACAAAATATGTTCTTTTGTGCATTTCTTAAAGGGCCAGATGAAGAGGAGACAATGGTGGGGCCATGAGTGAGCGTGTTCCGCAACAGTGTTCCGCAGTCAGAATTTTCATGTTCATCTTCATGTTTGTTTTGTTTGTGTTGTGTTGTTGTTTGTGGCACATGTTAAAAAAATAAAATAGTTCTCTACTGTTCACAAGTTGTTTCTCGTGTCTGGTTTTTTCTTCAATTCTTCAGTAGGTATCTTCATCTTTGACTGAGACCAACAAGACTGGACCATTGCCACCATTTAACACAGTATCTGGAGGTACCATAATGACATGTACAGTAGCCACAAATTCAGACCAGTTCTGGTTTATTTATATGATGTGTTCATATTTGACATAGAACTTTGTCATGGTTTGGTTGTGACTCCAATGTGTACAGGCTAGACAAGATCATAGACTGTAAACCAGTTCTGATGTATTCAGCTCTTGGTTAATATGTAGCATTATGACTAGGCTGTGGGTCATATGTGAGAAACAAGTGTGGACCACTCATGTCATTCCATGTGGTAGGTGGGTCAGAATAAAAATGCATAGTGGCCCAAATTTGGGTGAGTGCTGGTTTATTTGGTCTATTTTTGGCTGACACTTGGCACTGTGTTGGTTTGGTTGTGGCCCACTTCTGGCAAACAACTGTGGACCACATTTGTGCCATCATTCCAAGTGGTATATGGGCCAGAATAAAAATGTACAGTGGTGGCCCACATTTGGGTGAGTGCTGGTTTATTTGGTCATGGCTGACATTTGGCACTGTGTTGGTTTGGTTGTGGCCCACTTCTAGCAAACAGCTGTGGACCACTCATGTGCCATCATTCCATGTGGGATGTGGGCCAGAATAAAAATGTACAGTGGTGGCCCACATTTGGGTGAGTGCTGGTTTATTGCGTGTCGGCTGACATTTGGCACTGTGTTGGTTTGGTTGTGGCCCACTTCTGGCAAACAACTGTGGACCACCCTTGTGCCATCTTCCCACGCCGTACTTGGGCCAGAATAAAAGTGTACAGTGGCCCACATTCGGTTGATTGCTGGTTTATTTGGCCTGTTTTTGGTTGACATCTGGCATTGTGATGGCTTGGTTGTGGCCCACTTTTGGCAAACAGGAGCGGACCTCCCAAGTGACATCATTCCATGCGGTATGTGGACCGGATGAACATGTCAGGTGTGGGCCAGATATGGGCCAAAAGAATTTTGCTATCTGGGTTGTTTCCCAGTTTATGTTTCTTAACCCCTGTGTTTTGTTAATTGGTTTGCCCGGGGGAGGGGCCATGGGGGTATTTAAAGAGAGCTCGGCTCACTTGAAGGAAGGATTCGGCTGAGTGGCATGTGGATGACAGTTGCTGCCTGTTCCTTGTAAATATTTTTTTTACTCTGTCATATTGTAAATATTCCTGCGTTTTTTTTGTTGCTTTGCCACCTGTGGGTATTTTTGTCTTTGGGTTTTTGGTGTAATAAAAAGAAAATCACCAAACTAAAGTTTGCCGACTGGGCCATCATCTTTCCAAACCAGCGTTTCAAAGTATCGAACCCCGACAATTTGGATCTTCTTCATGGCAAAGGAGTTTTTACCTGGAATTTAATTCATTAAGGGTGAAAAGTGGCTTATGTCAAAAATGAGCGTTTCAGAGCGAGAGGAGCCTGTTTTAGCACTGTACAGTCGCCTAAGCTGCATTTCACTGAAAAAAGGTCTTTCAAACAGGTTTTCTAGCCTGAACTGGTTGAATTTGGATCTTCTTCATGGCAAAGGAGTTTTTACCTGGAATTTCATTCATTAAGGGTGAAAAGTGGCGTATGTCAAAAATAAGCGTTTCAGAGCGATAGGAGGCTGTTTTAGCACTGTACAGTCGCCTAAGGCTGAAAAGTGGCTTATGTGAAAAATGAGCGTTTCAGAGCGAGAGCAGCCTGTTTTTGCACTAAGCTGCATTTCACTGAAAAAAGGTCTTTCAAACAGGTTTACTAGCCTGAACTGGTTGAATTTGGATCTTCTTCATGGCAAAGGAGTTTTTACCTGGAATTTAATTCATTAAGGCTGAAAAGTGGGTTATGTCAAAAATGAGCGTTTCAGAGCAATAGGAGGCTGTTTTAGCACTGTACAGTCGCCTAAGCTGCATTTCACTGAAAAAAGGTCTTTCAAACAGGTTTACTAGCCTGAACTGGTTGAATTTGGATCTTCTTCATGGCAAAGGAGTTTTTACCTGGAATTTCATTCATTAAGGGTGAAAAGTGGCTTATGTGAAAAATGAGCGTTTCAGATCGATAGGAGGCTGTTTTAGCACTGTACAGTCGCCTAAGCTGCATTTCACTGAAAAAAGGTCTTTCAAACAGGTTTACTAGCCTGAACTGGTTGAATTTGTATCTTCTTCATGGCAAAGGAGTTTTTACCTGGAATTTCATTCATTAAGGGTGAAAAGTGGCTTATGTCAAAAATGAGCGTTTCAGAGCGATAGGAGGCTGTTTTAGCCTAAGGCTGAAAAGTGGCTTATGTGAAAAATGAGCGTTTCAGAGCGAGAGCAGCCTGTTTTTGCACTAAGCTGCATTTCACTGAAAAAAGGTCTTTCAAACAGGTTTACTAGCCTGAACTGGTTGAATTTGTATCTTCTTCATGGCAAAGGAGTTTTTACCTGGAATTTCATTCATTAAGGGTGAAAAGTGGCTTATGTGAAAAATGAGCGTTTCAGAGCGAGAGCAGCCTGTTTTTGCACTAAGCTGCATTTCACTGAAAAAAGGTCTTTCAAACAGGTTTACTAGCCTGAACTGGTTGAATTTGGATCTTCTTCATGGCAAATGAGTTTTTACCTGGAATTTAATTCATTAAGGCTGAAAAGTGGCTTATGTCAAAAATGAGCGTTTCAGAGCGATAGGAGGCTGTTTTAGCACTGTACAGTCGCCTAAGGCTGAAAAGTGGCTTATGTGAAAAATGAGCGTTTCAGAGCGAGAGCAGCCTGTTTTTGCACTAAGCTGCATTTCACTGAAAAAAGGTCTTTCAAACAGGTTTACTAGCCTGAACTGGTTGAATTTGGATCTTCTTCATGGCAAATGAGTTTTTACCTGGAATTTAATTCATTAAGGCTGAAAAGTGGGTTATGTCAAAAATGAGCGTTTCAGAGCGATAGGAGGCTGTTTTAGCACTGTACAGTCGCCTAAGGCTGAAAAGTGGCTTATGTGAAAAATGAGCGTTTCAGAGCGAGAGGAGGCTGTTTTTGCACTGTGCAGTCGCCTATAAGGCTCAAAAGTGGCTTATGTGAAAAATGAGCGTTTCAGAGCGAGAGCAGCCTGTTTTTGCACTGTACAGTCGCCTAAGGCTGAAAAGTGGCTTATGTGAAAAATGAGCGTTTCAGAGCGAGAGCAGCCTGTTTTTGCACTAAGCTGCATTTCACTGAAAAAAGGTCTTTCAAACAGGTTTACTAGCCTGAACTGGTTGAATTTGGATCTTCTTCATGGCAAAGGAGTTTTTACCTGGAATTTCATTCATTAAAGGTGAAAAGTGGCTTATGTGAAAAATGAGCGTTTCAGAGCGATTGGAGGCTGTTTTAGCGCTGAAAAGTGGCTTATGTGAAAAATGAGCGTTTCAGAGCGAGAGCAGCCTGTTTTTGCACTAAGCTGCATTTCACTGAAAAAAGGTCTTTCAAACAGGTTTACTAGCCTGAACTGGTTGAATTTGGATCTTCTTCATGGCAAAGGAGTTTTTACCTGGAATTTCATTCATTAAAGGTGAAAAGTGGCTTATGTGAAAAATGAGCGTTTCAGAGCGATTGGAGGCTGTTTTAGCGCTGAAAAGTGGCTTATGTGAAAAATGAGCGTTTCAGAGCGAGAGCAGCCTGTTTTTGCACTAAGCTGCATTTCACTGAAAAAAGGTCTTTCAAACAGGTTTACTAGCCTGAACTGGTTGAATTTGGATCTTCTTCATGGCAAAGGAGTTTTTACCTGGAATTTCATTCATTAAAGGTGAAAAGTGGCTTATGTCAAAAATGAGCGTTTCAGAGCGATTGGAGGCTGTTTTAAGCGCTGAAAAGTGGCTTATGTGAAAAATGAGCGTTTCAGAGCGAGAGCAGCCTGTTTTTGCACTAAGCTGCATTTCACTGAAAAAAGGTCTTTCAAACAGGTTTACTAGCCTGAACTGGTTGAATTTGGATCTTCTTCATGGCAAAGGAGTTTTTACCTGGAATTTCATTCATTAAGGCTGAAAAGTGGGTTATGTCAAAAATGAGCGTTTCAGAGCGATAGGAGGCTGTTTTAGCACTGTACAGTCGCCTAAGGCTGAAAAGTGGCTTATGTGAAAAATGAGCGTTTCAGAGCGAGAGGAGGCTGTTTTTGCACTGTGCAGTCGCCTATAAGGCTGAAAAGTGGCTTATGTGAAAAATGAGCGTTTCAGAGCGAGAGCAGCCTGTTTTTGCACTAAGCTGCATTTCACTGAAAAAAGGTCTTTCAAACAGGTTTACTAGCCTGAACTGGTTGAATTTGGATCTTCTTCATGGCAAAGGAGTTTTTACCTGGAATTTCATTCATTAAAGGTGAAAAGTGGCTTATGTCAAAAATGAGCGTTTCAGAGCGATTGGAGGCTGTTTTAGCGCTGAAAAGTGGCTTATGTGAAAAATGAGCGTTTCAGAGCGAGAGCAGCCTGTTTTTGCACTAAGCTGCATTTCACTGAAAAAAGGTCTTTCAAACAGGTTTACTAGCCTGAACTGGTTGAATTTGGATCTTCTTCATGGCAAAGGAGTTTTTACCTGGAATTTCATTCATTAAAGGTGAAAAGTGGCTTATGTCAAAAATGAGCGTTTCAGAGCGATTGGAGGCTGTTTTAGCGCTGAAAAGTGGCTTATGTGAAAAATGAGCGTTTCAGAGCGAGAGCAGCCTGTTTTTGCACTAAGCTGCATTTCACTGAAAAAAGGTCTTTCAAACAGGTTTACTAGCCTGAACTGGTTGAATTTGGATCTTCTTCATGGCAAATGAGTTTTTACCTGGAATTTAATTCATTAAGGCTGAAAAGTGGGTTATGTCAAAAAAGAGCGTTTCAGAGCGATAGGAGGCTGTTTTAGCACTGTACAGTCGCCTAAGGCTGAAAAGTGGCTTATGTGAAAAATGAGCGTTTCAGAGCGAGAGCAGCCTGTTTTTGCACTAAGCTGCATTTCACTGAAAAAAGGTCTTTCAAACAGGTTTACTAGCCTGAACTGGTTGAATTTGGATCTTCTTCATGGCAAAGGAGTTTTTACCTGGAATTTCATTCATTAAAGGTGAAAAGTGGCTTATGTCAAAAATGAGCGTTTCAGAGCGATTGGAGGCTGTTTTAGCGCTGAAAAGTGGCTTATGTGAAAAATGAGCGTTTCAGAGCGAGAGCAGCCTGTTTTTGCACTGTACAGTCGCCTAAGGCTGAAAAGTGGCTTATGTGAAAAATGAGCGTTTCAGAGCGAGAGCAGCCTGTTTTTGCACTAAGCTGCATTTCACTGAAAAAAGGTCTTTCAAACAGGTTTACTAGCCTGAACTGGTTGAATTTGGATCTTCTTCATGGCAAAGGAATTTTTACCTGGAATTTCATTAATTAAAGGTGAAAAGTGGCTTATGTGAAAAATGAGCGTTTCAGAGCGATTGGAGGCTGTTTTAGCGCTGAAAAGTGGCTTATGTGAAAAATGAGCGTTTCAGAGCGAGAGGAGGCTGTTTTTGCACTGTGCAGTCGCCTATAAGGCTGAAAAGTGGCTCATGTGAAAAATGAGCGTTTCAGCGCGAGAGCAGCCTGTTATTGCACTAAGCTGCATTTCACTGAAAAAAGGTCTTTCAAACAGGTTTACTAGCCTGAACTGGTTGAATTTGGATCTTCTTCATGGCAAATGAGTTTTTACCTGGAATTTAATTCATTAAGGCTGAAAAGTGGGTTATGTCAAAAATGAGCGTTTCAGAGCGATAGGAGGCTGTTTTAGCACTGTACAGTCGCCTAAGGCTGAAAAGTGGCTTATGTGAAAAATGAGCGTTTCAGAGCGAGAGGAGGCTGTTTTTGCACTGTGCAGTCGCCTATAAGGCTGAAAAGTGGCTTATGTGAAAAATGAGCGTTTCAGAGCGAGAGCAGCCTGTTTTTGCACTAAGCTGCATTTCACTGAAAAAAGGTCTTTCAAACAGGTTTACTAGCCTGAACTGGTTGAATTTGGATCTTCTTCATGGCAAATGAGTTTTTACCTGGAATTTAATTCATTAAGGCTGAAAAGTGGGTTATGTCAAAAAAGAGCGTTTCAGAGCGATAGGAGGCTGTTTTAGCACTGTACAGTCGCCTAAGGCTGAAAAGTGGCTTATGTGAAAAATGAGCGTTTCAGAGCGAGAGCAGCCTGTTTTTGCACTAAGCTGCATTTCACTGAAAAAAGGTCTTTCAAACAGGTTTACTAGCCTGAACTGGTTGAATTTGGATCTTCTTCATGGCAAAGGAGTTTTTACCTGGAATTTCATTCATTAAAGGTGAAAAGTGGCTTATGTCAAAAATGAGCGTTTCAGAGCGATTGGAGGCTGTTTTAGCGCTGAAAAGTGGCTTATGTGAAAAATGAGCGTTTCAGAGCGAGAGCAGCCTGTTTTTGCACTAAGCTGCATTTCACTGAAAAAAGGTCTTTCAAACAGGTTTACTAGCCTGAACTGGTTGAATTTGGATCTTCTTCATGGCAAAGGAATTTTTACCTGGAATTTCATTAATTAAAGGTGAAAAGTGGCTTATGTGAAAAATGAGCGTTTCAGAGCGATTGGAGGCTGTTTTAGCGCTGAAAAGTGGCTTATGTGAAAAATGAGCGTTTCAGAGCGAGAGGAGGCTGTTTTTGCACTGTGCAGTCGCCTATAAGGCTGAAAAGTGGCTCATGTGAAAAATGAGCGTTTCAGCGCGAGAGCAGCCTGTTATTGCACTAAGCTGCATTTCACTGAAAAAAGGTCTTTCAAACAGGTTTACTAGCCTGAACTGGTTGAATTTGGATCTTCTTCATGGCAAATGAGTTTTTACCTGGAATTTAATTCATTAAGGCTGAAAAGTGGGTTATGTCAAAAATGAGCGTTTCAGAGCGATAGGAGGCTGTTTTAGCACTGTACAGTCGCCTAAGGCTGAAAAGTGGCTTATGTGAAAAATGAGCGTTTCAGAGCGAGAGGAGGCTGTTTTTGCACTGTGCAGTCGCCTATAAGGCTGAAAAGTGGCTTATGTGAAAAATGAGCGTTTCAGAGCGAGAGCAGCCTGTTTTTGCACTAAGCTGCATTTCACTGAAAAAAGGTCTTTCAAACAGGTTTACTAGCCTGAACTGGTTGAATTTGGATCTTCTTCATGGCAAAGGAGTTTTTACCTGGAATTTAATTCATTAAGGGTGAAAAGTGGCTTATGTCAAAAATGAGCGTTTCAGAGCGAGAAGAGCCTGTTTTAGCACTGTACAGTCGCCTAAGCTGCATTTCACTGAAAAAAGGTCTTTCAAACAGGTTTTCTAGCCTGAACTGGTTGAATTTGGATCTTATTCATGGCAAAGGAGTTTTTACCTGGAATTTCATTCATTAAGGGTGAAAAGTGGCGTATGTCAAAAATAAGCGTTTCAGAGCGATAGGAGGCTGTTTTAGCACTGTACAGTCGCCTAAGGCTGAAAAGTGGCTTATGTGAAAAATGAGCGTTTCAGAGCGAGAGCAGCCTGTTTTTGCACTAAGCTGCATTTCACTGAAAAAAGGTCTTTCAAACAGGTTTACTAGCCTGAACTGGTTGAATTTGGATCTTCTTCATGGCAAAGGAGTTTTTACCTGGAATTTAATTCATTAAGGCTGAAAAGTGGGTTATGTCAAAAATGAGCGTTTCAGAGCAATAGGAGGCTGTTTTAGCACTGTACAGTCACCTAAGCTGCATTTCACTGAAAAAAGGTCTTTCAAACAGGTTTACTAGCCTGAACTGGTTGAATTTGGATCTTCTTCATGGCAAAGGAGTTTTTACCTGGAATTTCATTCATTAAGGGTGAAAAGTGGCTTATGTGAAAAATGAGCGTTTCAGATCGATAGGAGGCTGTTTTAGCACTGTACAGTCGCCTAAGCTGCATTTCACTGAAAAAAGGTCTTTCAAACAGGTTTACTAGCCTGAACTGGTTGAATTTGTATCTTCTTCATGGCAAAGGAGTTTTTACCTGGAATTTCATTCATTAAGGGTGAAAAGTGGCTTATGTCAAAAATGAGCGTTTCAGAGCGATAGGAGGCTGTTTTAGCCTAAGGCTGAAAAGTGGCTTATGTGAAAAATGAGCGTTTCAGAGCGAGAGCAGCCTGTTTTTGCACTAAGCTGCATTTCACTGAAAAAAGGTCTTTCAAACAGGTTTACTAGCCTGAACTGGTTGAATTTGTATCTTCTTCATGGCAAAGGAGTTTTTACCTGGAATTTCATTCATTAAGGGTGAAAAGTGGCTTATGTGAAAAATGAGCGTTTCAGAGCGAGAGCAGCCTGTTTTTGCACTAAGCTGCATTTCACTGAAAAAAGGTCTTTCAAACAGGTTTACTAGCCTGAACTGGTTGAATTTGGATCTTCTTCATGGCAAATGAGTTTTTACCTGGAATTTAATTCATTAAGGCTGAAAAGTGGCTTATGTCAAAAATGAGCGTTTCAGAGCGATAGGAGGCTGTTTTAGCACTGTACAGTCGCCTAAGGCTGAAAAGTGGCTTTTGTGAAAAATGAGCGTTTCAGAGCGAGAGCAGCCTGTTTTTGCACTAAGCTGCATTTCACTGAAAAAAGGTCTTTCAAACAGGTTTACTAGCCTGAACTGGTTGAATTTGGATCTTCTTCATGGCAAAGGAGTTTTTACCTGGAATTTAATTCATTAAGGCTGAAAAGTTGCTTATGTCAAAAATGAGCGTTTCAGAGCGATAGCAGACTGTTTTAGCACTGTACAGTCGCCTAAGCTGCATTTCACTGAAAAAAGGTCTTTCAAACAGGTTTACTAGCCTGAACTGGTTGAATTTGGATCTTCTTCATGGCAAATGAGTTTTTACCTGGAATTTAATTCATTAAGGCTGAAAAGTGGGTTATGTCAAAAATGAGCGTTTCAGAGCGATAGGAGGCTGTTTTAGCACTGTACAGTCGCCTAAGGCTGAAAAGTGGCTTATGTGAAAAATGAGCGTTTCAGAGCGAGAGGAGGCTGTTTTTGCACTGTGCAGTCGCCTATAAGGCTCAAAAGTGGCTTATGTGAAAAATGAGCGTTTCAGAGCGAGAGCAGCCTGTTTTTGCACTGTACAGTCGCCTAAGGCTGAAAAGTGGCTTATGTGAAAAATGAGCGTTTCAGAGCGAGAGCAGCCTGTTTTTGCACTAAGCTGCATTTCACTGAAAAAAGGTCTTTCAAACAGGTTTACTAGCCTGAACTGGTTGAATTTGGATCTTCTTCATGGCAAAGGAGTTTTTACCTGGAATTTCATTCATTAAAGGTGAAAAGTGGCTTATGTGAAAAATGAGCGTTTCAGAGCGATTGGAGGCTGTTTTAGCGCTGAAAAGTGGCTTATGTGAAAAATGAGCGTTTCAGAGCGAGAGCAGCCTGTTTTTTCACTAAGCTGCATTTCACTGAAAAAAGGTCTTTCAAACAGGTTTACTAGCCTGAACTGGTTGAATTTGGATCTTCTTCATGGCAAAGGAGTTTTTACCTGGAATTTCATTCATTAAAGGTGAAAAGTGGCTTATGTGAAAAATGAGCGTTTCAGAGCGATTGGAGGCTGTTTTAGCGCTGAAAAGTGGCTTATGTGAAAAATGAGCGTTTCAGAGCGAGAGCAGCCTGTTTTTGCACTAAGCTGCATTTCACTGAAAAAAGGTCTTTCAAACAGGTTTACTAGCCTGAACTGGTTGAATTTGGATCTTCTTCATGGCAAAGGAGTTTTTACCTGGAATTTCATTCATTAAAGGTGAAAAGTGGCTTATGTCAAAAATGAGCGTTTCAGAGCGATTGGAGGCTGTTTTAAGCGCTGAAAAGTGGCTTATGTGAAAAATGAGCGTTTCAGAGCGAGAGCAGCCTGTTTTTGCACTAAGCTGCATTTCACTGAAAAAAGGTCTTTCAAACAGGTTTACTAGCCTGAACTGGTTGAATTTGGATCTTCTTCATGGCAAAGGAGTTTTTACCTGGAATTTCATTCATTAAGGCTGAAAAGTGGGTTATGTCAAAAATGAGCGTTTCAGAGCGATAGGAGGCTGTTTTAGCACTGTACAGTCGCCTAAGGCTGAAAAGTGGCTTATGTGAAAAATGAGCGTTTCAGAGCGAGAGGAGGCTGTTTTTGCACTGTGCAGTCGCCTATAAGGCTGAAAAGTGGCTTATGTGAAAAATGAGCGTTTCAGAGCGAGAGCAGCCTGTTTTTGCACTAAGCTGCATTTCACTGAAAAAAGGTCTTTCAAACAGGTTTACTAGCCTGAACTGGTTGAATTTGGATCTTCTTCATGGCAAAGGAGTTTTTACCTGGAATTTCATTCATTAAAGGTGAAAAGTGGCTTATGTCAAAAATGAGCGTTTCAGAGCGATTGGAGGCTGTTTTAGCGCTGAAAAGTGGCTTATGTGAAAAATGAGCGTTTCAGAGCGAGAGCAGCCTGTTTTTGCACTAAGCTGCATTTCACTGAAAAAAGGTCTTTCAAACAGGTTTACTAGCCTGAACTGGTTGAATTTGGATCTTCTTCATGGCAAAGGAGTTTTTACCTGGAATTTCATTCATTAAAGGTGAAAAGTGGCTTATGTCAAAAATGAGCGTTTCAGAGCGATTGGAGGCTGTTTTAGCGCTGAAAAGTGGCTTATGTGAAAAATGAGCGTTTCAGAGCGAGAGCAGCCTGTTTTTGCACTAAGCTGCATTTCACTGAAAAAAGGTCTTTCAAACAGGTTTACTAGCCTGAACTGGTTGAATTTGGATCTTCTTCATGGCAAATGAGTTTTTACCTGGAATTTAATTCATTAAGGCTGAAAAGTGGGTTATGTCAAAAAAGAGCGTTTCAGAGCGATAG
The DNA here is from genome assembly GCF_965226575.1 of Pagrus pagrus. NCBI lineage: Eukaryota > Metazoa > Chordata > Actinopteri > Spariformes > Sparidae > Pagrus > Pagrus pagrus. Next base: position 386,357 of record NW_028175420.1, read on the forward strand.
GAGGCTGTTTTAGCACTGTACAGTCGCCTAAGGCTGAAAAGTGGCTTATGTGAAAAATGAGCGTTTCAGAGCGAGAGCAGCCTGTTTTTGCACTAAGCTGCATTTCACTGAAAAAAGGTCTTTCAAACAGGTTTACTAGCCTGAACTGGTTGAATTTGGATCTTCTTCATGGCAAAGGAGTTTTTACCTGGAATTTCATTCATTAAAGGTGAAAAGTGGCTTATGTCAAAAATGAGCGTTTCAGAGCGATTGGAGGCTGTTTTAGCGCTGAAAAGTGGCTTATGTGAAAAATGAGCGTTTCAGAGCGAGAGCAGCCTGTTTTTGCACTGTACAGTCGCCTAAGGCTGAAAAGTGGCTTATGTGAAAAATGAGCGTTTCAGAGCGAGAGCAGCCTGTTTTTGCACTAAGCTGCATTTCACTGAAAAAAGGTCTTTCAAACAGGTTTACTAGCCTGAACTGGTTGAATTTGGATCTTCTTCATGGCAAAGGAATTTTTACCTGGAATTTCATTAATTAAAGGTGAAAAGTGGCTTATGTGAAAAATGAGCGTTTCAGAGCGATTGGAGGCTGTTTTAGCGCTGAAAAGTGGCTTATGTGAAAAATGAGCGTTTCAGAGCGAGAGGAGGCTGTTTTTGCACTGTGCAGTCGCCTATAAGGCTGAAAAGTGGCTCATGTGAAAAATGAGCGTTTCAGAGCGAGAGGAGGCTGTTTTTGCACTGTACAGTCGCCTATAAGGCTGAAAAGTGGCTTATGTGAAAAATGAGCGTTTCAGAGCGAGAGCAGCCTGTTTTTGCACTAAGCTGCATTTCACTGAAAAAAGGTCTTTCAAACAGGTTTACTAGCCTGAACTGGTTGAATTTGGATCTTCTTCATGGCAAAGGAGTTTTTACCTGGAATTTCATTCATTAAGGGTGAAAAGTGGCTTATGTCAAAAATGAGCGTTTCAGAGCGATAGGAAGCTGTTTTAGCACTGCACAGTCGCCTAAGGCTGAAAAGTGGCTTATGTGAAAAATGAGCGTTTCAGAGCGAGAGCAGCCTGTTTTTGCACTAAGCTGCATTTCACTGAAAAAAGGTCTTTCAAACAGGTTTACTAGCCTGAACTGGTTGAATTTGGATCTTCTTCATGGCAAAGGAGTTTTTACCTGGAATTTCATTCATTAAAGGTGAAAAGTGGCTTATGTCAAAAATGAGCGTTTCAGAGCGATTGGAGGCTGTTTTAGCGCTGAAAAGTGGCTTATGTGAAAAATGAGCGTTTCAGAGCGAGAGCAGCCTGTTTTTGCACTAAGCTGCATTTCACTGAAAAAAGGTCTTTCAAACAGGTTTACTAGCCTGAACTGGTTGAATTTGGATCTTCTTCATGGCAAAGGAGTTTTTACCTGGAATTTCATTCATTAAGGGTGAAAAGTGGCTTATGTCAAAAATGAGCGTTTCAGAGCGATAGGAGGCTGTTTTAGCACTGTACAGTCGCCTAAGGCTGAAAAGTGGCTTATGTGAAAAATGAGCGTTTCAGATCGAGAGGAGGCTGTTTTTGCACTGTACAGTCGCCTATAAGGCTGAAAAGTGGCTTATGTGAAAAATGAGCGTTTCAGAGCGAGAGCAGCCTGTTTTTGCACTGTACAGTCGCCTAAGGCTGAAAAGTGGCTTATGTGAAAAATGAGCGTTTCAGAGCGAGAGCAGCCTGTTTTTGCACTAAGCTGCATTTCACTGAAAAAAGGTCTTTCAAACAGGTTTACTAGCCTGAACTGGTTGAATTTGGATCTTCTTCATGGCAAAGGAGTTTTTACCTGGAATTTCATTCATTAAGGGTGAAAAGTGGCTTATGTCAAAAATGAGCGTTTCAGAGCGATAGGAAGCTGTTTTAGCACTGCACAGTCGCCTAAGGCTGAAAAGTGGCTTATGTGAAAAATGAGCGTTTCAGAGCGAGAGCAGCCTGTTTTTGCACTAAGCTGCATTTCACTGAAAAAAGGTCTTTCAAACAGGTTTACTAGCCTGAACTGGTTGAATTTGGATCTTCTTCATGGCAAAGGAGTTTTTACCTGGAATTTCATTCATTAAAGGTGAAAAGTGGCTTATGTCAAAAATGAGCGTTTCAGAGCGATTGGAGGCTGTTTTAGCGCTAAAAAGTGGCTTTTGTGAAAAATGAGCGTTTCAGAGCGAGAGCAGCCTGTTTTTGCACTAAGCTGCATTTCACTGAAAAAAGGTCTTTCAAACAGGTTTACTAGCCTGAACTGGTTGAATTTGGATCTTCTTCATGGCAAAGGAGTTTTTACCTGGAATTTCATTCATTAAGGGTGAAAAGTGGGTTATGTGAAAAATGAGCGTTTCAGAGCGAGAGCAGCCTGTTTTTGCACTGTACAGTCGCCTAAGGCTGAAAAGTGGCTTATGTGAAAAATGAGCGTTTCAGAGCGAGAGCAGCCTGTTTTTGCACTAAGCTGCATTTCACTGAAAAAAGGTCTTTCAAACAGGTTTACTAGCCTGAACTTGTTGAATTTGGATCTTCTTCATGGCAAAGGAGTTTTTACCTGGAATTTAATTCATTAAGGCTGAAAAGTGGGTTATGTCAAAAATGAGCGTTTCAGAGCGATAGGAGGCTGTTTTAGCACTGTACAGTCGCCTAAGGCTGAAAAGTGGCTTATGTGAAAAATGAGCGTTTCAGAGCGAGAGCAGCCTGTTTTTGCACTAAGCTGCATTTCACTGAAAAAAGGTCTTTCAAACAGGTTTACTAGCCTGAACTGGTTGAATTTGGATCTTCTTCATGGCAAAGGAGTTTTTACCTGGAATTTCATTCATTAAAGGTGAAAAGTGGCTTATGTCAAAAATGAGCGTTTCAGAGCGATTGGAGGCTGTTTTAGCGCTGAAAAGTGGCTTTTGTGAAAAATGAGCGTTTCAGGGCGATTGGAGGATGTTTTAGCGCTGAAAAGTGGCTTATGTGAAAAATGAGCGTTTCAGAGCGAGAGCAGCCTGTTTTTGCACTAAGCTGCATTTCACTGAAAAAAGGTCTTTCAAACAGGTTTACTAGCCTGAACTGGTTGAATTTGGATCTTCTTCATGGCAAAGGAGTTTTTACCTGGAATTTCATTCATTAAGGGTGAAAAGTGGCTTATGTCAAAAATGAGCGTTTCAGAGCGAGAGCAGCCTGTTTTTGCACTAAGCTGCATTTCACTGAAAAAAGGTCTTTCAAACAGGTTTACTAGCCTGAACTGGTTGAATTTGGATCTTCTTCATGGCAAAGGAGTTTTTACCTGGAATTTCATTCATTAAGGGTGAAAAGTGGGTTATGTGAAAAATGAGCGTTTCAGAGCGAGAGCAGCCTGTTTTTGCACTGTACAGTCGCCTAAGGCTGAAAAGTGGCTTATGTGAAAAATGAGCGTTTCAGAGCGAGAGCAGCCTGTTTTTGCACTAAGCTGCATTTCACTGAAAAAAGGTCTTTCAAACAGGTTTACTAGCCTGAACTGGTTGAATTTGGATCTTCTTCATGGCAAAGGAGTTTTTACCTGGAATTTCATTCATTAAGGGTGAAAAGTGGCTTATGTCAAAAATGAGCGTTTCAGAGCGATAGGAAGCTGTTTTAGCACTGCACAGTCGCCTAAGGCTGAAAAGTGGCTTATGTGAAAAATGAGCGTTTCAGAGCGAGAGCAGCCTGTTTTTGCACTAAGCTGCATTTCACTGAAAAAAGGTCTTTCAAACAGGTTTACTAGCCTGAACTTGTTGAATTTGGATCTTCTTCATGGCAAAGGAGTTTTTACCTGGAATTTAATTCATTAAGGCTGAAAAGTGGGTTATGTCAAAAATGAGCGTTTCAGAGCGATAGGAGGCTGTTTTAGCACTGTACAGTCGCCTAAGGCTGAAAAGTGGCTTATGTGAAAAATGAGCGTTTCAGAGCGAGAGCAGCCTGTTTTTGCACTAAGCTGCATTTCACTGAAAAAAGGTCTTTCAAACAGGTTTACTAGCCTGAACTGGTTGAATTTGGATCTTCTTCATGGCAAAGGAGTTTTTACCTGGAATTTAATTCATTAAGGCTGAAAAGTGGGTTATGTCAAAAATGAGCGTTTCAGAGCGATAGGAGGCTGTTTTAGCACTGTACAGTCGCCTAAGGCTGAAAAGTGGCTTATGTGAAAAATGAGCGTTTCAGAGCGAGAGGAGGCTGTTTTTGCACTGTACAGTCGCCTATAAGGCTGAAAAGTGGCTTATGTGAAAAATGAGCGTTTCAGAGCGAGAGCAGCCTGTTTTTGCACTAAGCTGCATTTCACTGAAAAAAGGTCTTTCAAACAGGTTTACTAGCCTGAACTGGTTGAATTTGGATCTTCTTCATGGCAAAGGAGTTTTTACCTGGAATTTCATTCATTAAGGGTGAAAAGTGGCTTATGTCAAAAATGAGCGTTTCAGAGCGAGAGCAGCCTGTTTTTGCACTAAGCTGCATTTCACTGAAAAAAGGTCTTTCAAACAGGTTTACTAGCCTGAACTGGTTGAATTTGGATCTTCTTCATGGCAAAGGAGTTTTTACCTGGAATTTCATTCATTAAGGGTGAAAAGTGGGTTATGTGAAAAATGAGCGTTTCAGAGCGAGAGCAGCCTGTTTTTGCACTAAGCTGCATTTCACTGAAAAAAGGTCTTTCAAACAGGTTTACTAGCCTGAACTGGTTGAATTTGGATCTTCTTCATGGCAAAGGAGTTTTTACCTGGAATTTCATTCATTAAGGGTGAAAAGTGGCTTATGTCAAAAATGAGCGTTTCAGAGCGATAGGAAGCTGTTTTAGCACTGCACAGTCGCCTAAGGCTGAAAAGTGGCTTATGTGAAAAATGAGCGTTTCAGAGCGAGAGCAGCCTGTTTTTGCACTAAGCTGCATTTCACTGAAAAAAGGTCTTTCAAACAGGTTTACTAGCCTGAACTTGTTGAATTTGGATCTTCTTCATGGCAAAGGAGTTTTTACCTGGAATTTAATTCATTAAGGCTGAAAAGTGGGTTATGTCAAAAATGAGCGTTTCAGAGCGATAGGAGGCTGTTTTAGCACTGTACAGTCGCCTAAGGCTGAAAAGTGGCTTATGTGAAAAATGAGCGTTTCAGAGCGAGAGCAGCCTGTTTTTGCACTAAGCTGCATTTCACTGAAAAAAGGTCTTTCAAACAGGTTTACTAGCCTGAACTGGTTGAATTTGGATCTTCTTCATGGCAAAGGAGTTTTTACCTGGAATTTAATTCATTAAGGCTGAAAAGTGGGTTATGTCAAAAATGAGCGTTTCAGAGCGATAGGAGGCTGTTTTAGCACTGTACAGTCGCCTAAGGCTGAAAAGTGGCTTATGTGAAAAATGAGCGTTTCAGAGCGAGAGGAGGCTGTTTTTGCACTGTACAGTCGCCTATAAGGCTGAAAAGTGGCTTATGTGAAAAATGAGCGTTTCAGAGCGAGAGCAGCCTGTTTTTGCACTAAGCTGCATTTCACTGAAAAAAGGTCTTTCAAACAGGTTTACTAGCCTGAACTGGTTGAATTTGGATCTTCTTCATGGCAAAGGAGTTTTTACCTGGAATTTCATTCATTAAGGGTGAAAAGTGGCTTATGTCAAAAATGAGCGTTTCAGAGCGAGAGCAGCCTGTTTTTGCACTAAGCTGCATTTCACTGAAAAAAGGTCTTTCAAACAGGTTTACTAGCCTGAACTGGTTGAATTTGGATCTTCTTCATGGCAAAGGAGTTTTTACCTGGAATTTCATTCATTAAGGGTGAAAAGTGGGTTATGTGAAAAATGAGCGTTTCAGAGCGAGAGCAGCCTGTTTTTGCACTAAGCTGCATTTCACTGAAAAAAGGTCTTTCAAACAGGTTTACTAGCCTGAACTGGTTGAATTTGGATCTTCTTCATGGCAAAGGAGTTTTTACCTGGAATTTCATTCATTAAGGGTGAAAAGTGGCTTATGTCAAAAATGAGCGTTTCAGAGCGATAGGAAGCTGTTTTAGCACTGCACAGTCGCCTAAGGCTGAAAAGTGGCTTATGTGAAAAATGAGCGTTTCAGAGCGAGAGCAGCCTGTTTTTGCACTAAGCTGCATTTCACTGAAAAAAGGTCTTTCAAACAGGTTTACTAGCCTGAACTTGTTGAATTTCTTCTTCATGGCAAAGGAGTTTTTACCTGGAATTTCATTCATTAAAGGTGAAAAGTGGCTTATGCCAAAAATGAGCGTTTCAGAGCGATAGGAGGCTGTTTTAGCGCTGAAAAGTGGCTTTTGTGAAAAATGAGCGTTTCAGAGCGAGAGCAGCCTGTTTTTGCACTAAGCTGCATTTCACTGAAAAAAGGTCTTTCAAACAGGTTTACTAGCCTGAACTGGTTGAATTTGGATCTTCTTCATGGCAAAGGAGTTTTTACCTGGAATTTCATTCATTAAAGGTGAAAAGTGGCTTATGTCAAAAATGAGCGTTTCAGAGCGATTGGAGGCTGTTTTAGCGCTGAAAAGTGGCTTATGTGAAAAATGAGCGTTTCAGAGCGAGAGCAGCCTGTTTTTGCACTAAGCTGCATTTCACTGAAAAAAGGTCTTTCAAACAGGTTTACTAGCCTGAACTGGTTGAATTTGGATCTTCTTCATGGCAAAGGAGTTTTTACCTGGAATTTCATTCATTAAGGGTGAAAAGTGGCTTATGTCAAAAATGAGCGTTTCAGAGCGATAGGAAGCTGTTTTAGCACTGCACAGTCGCCTAAGGCTGAAAAGTGGCTTATGTGAAAAATGAGCGTTTCAGAGCGAGAGCAGCCTGTTTTTGCACTAAGCTGCATTTCACTGAAAAAAGGTCTTTCAAACAGGTTTACTAGCCTGAACTGGTTGAATTTGGATCTTCTTCATGGCAAAGGAGTTTTTACCTGGAATTTCATTCATTAAAGGTGAAAAGTGGCTTATGTCAAAAATGAGCGTTTCAGAGCGATTGGAGGCTGTTTTAGCGCTGAAAAGTGGCTTTTGTGAAAAATGAGCGTTTCAGAGCGAGAGCAGCCTGTTTTTGCACTAAGCTGCATTTCACTGAAAAAAGGTCTTTCAAACAGGTTTACTAGCCTGAACTGGTTGAATTTGGATCTTCTTCATGGCAAAGGAGTTTTTACCTGGAATTTCATTCATTAAAGGTGAAAAGTGGCTTATGTCAAAAATGAGCGTTTCAGAGCGATTGGAGGCTGTTTTAGCGGTGAAAAGTGGCTTATGTGAAAAATGAGCGTTTCAGAGCGAGAGCAGCCTGTTTTTGCACTAAGCTGCATTTCACTGAAAAAAGGTCTTTCAAACAGGTTTACTAGCCTGAACTGGTTGAATTTGGATCTTCTTCATGGCAAAGGAGTTTTTACCTGGAATTTCATTCATTAAGGGTGAAAAGTGGCTTATGTCAAAAATGAGCGTTTCAGAGCGATAGGAAGCTGTTTTAGCACTGCACAGTCGCCTAAGGCTGAAAAGTGGCTTATGTGAAAAATGAGCGTTTCAGAGCGAGAGCAGCCTGTTTTTGCACTAAGCTGCATTTCACTGAAAAAAGGTCTTTCAAACAGGTTTACTAGCCTGAACTGGTTGAATTTGGATCTTCTTCATGGCAAAGGAGTTTTTACCTGGAATTTCATTCATTAAGGGTGAAAAGTGGCTTATGTCAAAAATGAGCGTTTCAGAGCGATAGGAAGCTGTTTTAGCACTGCACAGTCGCCTAAGGCTGAAAAGTGGCTTATGTGAAAAATGAGCGTTTCAGAGCGAGAGCAGCCTGTTTTTGCACTAAGCTGCATTTCACTGAAAAAAGGTCTTTCAAACAGGTTTACTAGCCTGAACTGGTTGAATTTGGATCTTCTTCATGGCAAAGGAGTTTTTACCTGGAATTTCATTCATTAAAGGTGAAAAGTGGCTTATGTCAAAAATGAGCGTTTCAGAGCGATTGGAGGCTGTTTTAGCGCTAAAAAGTGGCTTTTGTGAAAAATGAGCGTTTCAGAGCGAGAGCAGCCTGTTTTTGCACTAAGCTGCATTTCACTGAAAAAAGGTCTTTCAAACAGGTTTACTAGCCTGAACTGGTTGAATTTGGATCTTCTTCATGGCAAAGGAGTTTTTACCTGGAATTTCATTCATTAAGGGTGAAAAGTGGGTTATGTGAAAAATGAGCGTTTCAGAGCGAGAGCAGCCTGTTTTTGCACTGTACAGTCGCCTAAGGCTGAAAAGTGGCTTATGTGAAAAATGAGCGTTTCAGAGCGAGAGCAGCCTGTTTTTGCACTAAGCTGCATTTCACTGAAAAAAGGTCTTTCAAACAGGTTTACTAGCCTGAACTTGTTGAATTTGGATCTTCTTCATGGCAAAGGAGTTTTTACCTGGAATTTAATTCATTAAGGCTGAAAAGTGGGTTATGTCAAAAATGAGCGTTTCAGAGCGATAGGAGGCTGTTTTAGCACTGTACAGTCGCCTAAGGCTGAAAAGTGGCTTATGTGAAAAATGAGCGTTTCAGAGCGAGAGCAGCCTGTTTTTGCACTAAGCTGCATTTCACTGAAAAAAGGTCTTTCAAACAGGTTTACTAGCCTGAACTGGTTGAATTTGGATCTTCTTCATGGCAAAGGAGTTTTTACCTGGAATTTCATTCATTAAAGGTGAAAAGTGGCTTATGTCAAAAATGAGCGTTTCAGAGCGATTGGAGGCTGTTTTAGCGCTGAAAAGTGGCTTTTGTGAAAAATGAGCGTTTCAGGGCGATTGGAGGATGTTTTAGCGCTGAAAAGTGGCTTATGTGAAAAATGAGCGTTTCAGAGCGAGAGCAGCCTGTTTTTGCACTAAGCTGCATTTCACTGAAAAAAGGTCTTTCAAACAGGTTTACTAGCCTGAACTGGTTGAATTTGGATCTTCTTCATGGCAAAGGAATTTTTACCTGGAATTTCATTCATTAAGGGTGAAAAGTGGCTTATGTCAAAAATGAGCGTTTCAGAGCGAGAGCAGCCTGTTTTTGCACTAAGCTGCATTTCACTGAAAAAAGGTCTTTCAAACAGGTTTACTAGCCTGAACTGGTTGAATTTGGATCTTCTTCATGGCAAAGGAGTTTTTACCTGGAATTTCATTCATTAAGGGTGAAAAGTGGGTTATGTGAAAAATGAGCGTTTCAGAGCGAGAGCAGCCTGTTTTTGCACTGTACAGTCGCCTAAGGCTGAAAAGTGGCTTATGTGAAAAATGAGCGTTTCAGAGCGAGAGCAGCCTGTTTTTGCACTAAGCTGCATTTCACTGAAAAAAGGTCTTTCAAACAGGTTTACTAGCCTGAACTGGTTGAATTTGGATCTTCTTCATGGCAAAGGAGTTTTTACCTGGAATTTCATTCATTAAGGGTGAAAAGTGGCTTATGTCAAAAATGAGCGTTTCAGAGCGATAGGAAGCTGTTTTAGCACTGCACAGTCGCCTAAGGCTGAAAAGTGGCTTATGTGAAAAATGAGCGTTTCAGAGCGAGAGCAGCCTGTTTTTGCACTAAGCTGCATTTCACTGAAAAAAGGTCTTTCAAACAGGTTTACTAGCCTGAACTTGTTGAATTTGGATCTTCTTCATGGCAAAGGAGTTTTTACCTGGAATTTAATTCATTAAGGCTGAAAAGTGGGTTATGTCAAAAATGAGCGTTTCAGAGCGATAGGAGGCTGTTTTAGCACTGTACAGTCGCCTAAGGCTGAAAAGTGGCTTATGTGAAAAATGAGCGTTTCAGAGCGAGAGCAGCCTGTTTTTGCACTAAGCTGCATTTCACTGAAAAAAGGTCTTTCAAACAGGTTTACTAGCCTGAACTGGTTGAATTTGGATCTTCTTCATGGCAAAGGAGTTTTTACCTGGAATTTAATTCATTAAGGCTGAAAAGTGGGTTATGTCAAAAATGAGCGTTTCAGAGCGATAGGAGGCTGTTTTAGCACTGTACAGTCGCCTAAGGCTGAAAAGTGGCTTATGTGAAAAATGAGCGTTTCAGAGCGAGAGGAGGCTGTTTTTGCACTGTACAGTCGCCTATAAGGCTGAAAAGTGGCTTATGTGAAAAATGAGCGTTTCAGAGCGAGAGCAGCCTGTTTTTGCACTAAGCTGCATTTCACTGAAAAAAGGTCTTTCAAACAGGTTTACTAGCCTGAACTGGTTGAATTTGGATCTTCTTCATGGCAAAGGAGTTTTTACCTGGAATTTCATTCATTAAGGGTGAAAAGTGGCTTATGTCAAAAATGAGCGTTTCAGAGCGAGAGCAGCCTGTTTTTGCACTAAGCTGCATTTCACTGAAAAAAGGTCTTTCAAACAGGTTTACTAGCCTGAACTGGTTGAATTTGGATCTTCTTCATGGCAAAGGAGTTTTTACCTGGAATTTCATTCATTAAGGGTGAAAAGTGGGTTATGTGAAAAATGAGCGTTTCAGAGCGAGAGCAGCCTGTTTTTGCACTAAGCTGCATTTCACTGAAAAAAGGTCTTTCAAACAGGTTTACTAGCCTGAACTGGTTGAATTTGGATCTTCTTCATGGCAAAGGAGTTTTTACCTGGAATTTCATTCATTAAGGGTGAAAAGTGGCTTATGTCAAAAATGAGCGTTTCAGAGCGATAGGAAGCTGTTTTAGCACTGCACAGTCGCCTAAGGCTGAAAAGTGGCTTATGTGAAAAATGAGCGTTTCAGAGCGAGAGGAGGCTGTTTTTGCACTGTACAGTCGCCTATAAGGCTGAAAAGTGGCTTATGTCAAAAATGAGCGTTTCAGAGCGATTGGAAGCTGTTTTAGCGCTGAAAAGTGGCTTATGTGAAAAATGAGCGTTTCAGAGCGAGAGCAGCCTGTTTTTGCACTAAGCTGCATTTCACTGAAAAAAGGTCTTTCAAACAGGTTTACTAGCCTGAACTTGTTGAATTTGGATCTTCTTCATGGCAAAGGAGTTTTTACCTGGAATTTAATTCATTAAGGCTGAAAAGTGGGTTATGTCAAAAATGAGCGTTTCAGAGCGATAGGAGGCTGTTTTAGCACTGTACAGTCGCCTAAGGCTGAAAAGTGGCTTATGTGAAAAATGAGCGTTTCAGAGCGAGAGCAGCCTGTTTTTGCACTAAGCTGCATTTCATTGAAAAAAGGTCTTTCAACCAGGTTTACTAGCCTGAACTGGATGAATTTGGATCTTCTTCATGGCAAAGGAGTTTTTACCTGGAATTTCATTCATTAAGGGTGAAAAGTGGGTTATGTGAAAAATGAGCGTTTCAGAGCGAGAGCAGCCTGTTTTTGCACTGTACAGTCGCCTAAGGCTGAAAAGTGGCTTATGTGAAAAATGAGCGTTTCAGAGCGAGAGCAGCCTGTTTTTGCACTAAGCTGCATTTCACTGAAAAAAGGTCTTTCAAACAGGTTTACTAGCCTGAACTGGTTGAATTTGGATCTTCTTCATGGCAAAGGAGTTTTTACCTGGAATTTCATTCATTAAGGGTGAAAAGTGGGTTATGTGAAAAATGAGCGTTTCAGAGCGAGAGCAGCCTGTTTTTGCACTGTACAGTCGCCTAAGGCTGAAAAGTGGCTTATGTGAAAAATGAGCGTTTCAGAGCGAGAGCAGCCTGTTTTTGCACTAAGCTGCATTTCACTGAAAAAAGGTCTTTCAAACAGGTTTACTAGCCTGAACTGGTTGAATTTGGATCTTCTTCATGGCAAAGGAGTTTTTACCTGGAATTTCATTCATTAAAGGTGAAAAGTGGCTTATGTCAAAAATGAGCGTTTCAGAGCGATTGGAGGCTGTTTTAGCGCTGAAAAGTGGCTTATGTGAAAAATGAGCGTTTCAGAGCGAGAGCAGCCTGTTTTTGCACTAAGCTGCATTTCACTGAAAAAAGGTCTTTCAAACAGGTTTACTAGCCTGAACTGGTTGAATTTGGATCTTCTTCATGGCAAAGGAGTTTTTACCTGGAATTTCATTCATTAAGGGTGAAAAGTGGCTTATGTCAAAAATGAGCGTTTCAGAGCGATAGGAAGCTGTTTTAGCACTGCACAGTCGCCTAAGGCTGAAAAGTGGCTTATGTGAAAAATGAGCGTTTCAGAGCGAGAGCAGCCTGTTTTTGCACTGTACAGTCGCCTAAGGCTGAAAAGTGGCTTATGTGAAAAATGAGCGTTTCAGAGCGAGAGCAGCCTGTTTTTGCACTAAGCTGCATTTCACTGAAAAAAGGTCTTTCAAACAGGTTTACTAGCCTGAACTGGTTGAATTTGGATCTTCTTCATGGCAAAGGAGTTTTTACCTGGAATTTCATTCATTAAAGGTGAAAAGTGGCTTATGTGAAAAATGAGCGTTTCAGAGCGATTGGAGGCTGTTTTAGCGCTGAAAAGTGGCTTATGTGAAAAATGAGCGTTTCAGAGCGAGAGCAGCCTGTTTTTGCACTGTACAGTCGCCTAAGGCTGAAAAGTGGCTTATGTGAAAAATGAGCGTTTCAGAGCGAGAGCAGCCTGTTTTTGCACTAAGCTGCATTTCACTGAAAAAAGGTCTTTCAAACAGGTTTACTAGCCTGAACTGGTTGAATTTGGATCTTCTTCATGGCAAAGGAGTTTTTACCTGGAATTTCATTCATTAAAGGTGAAAAGTGGCTTATGTGAAAAATGAGCGTTTCAGAGCGATTGGAGGCTGTTTTAGCGCTGAAAAGTGGCTTATGTGAAAAATGAGCGTTTCAGAGCGAGAGCAGCCTGTTTTTGCACTGTATAGTCGCCTAAGGCTGAAAAGTGGCTTATGTGAAAAATGAGCGTTTCAGAGCGAGAGCAGCCTGTTTTTGCACTAAGCTGCATTTCACTGAAAAAAGGTCTTTCAAACAGGTTTACTAGCCTGAACTGGTTGAATTTGGATCTTCTTCTTGGCAAAGGAGTTTTTACCTGGAATTTCAGTCATTAAAGGTGAAAAGTGGCTTATGTCAAAAATGAGCGTTTCAGAGCGATTGGAGGCTGTTTTAGCACTGTACAGTCGCCTAAAGGCTGAAAAGTGGCTTATGTGAAAAATGAGCGTTTCAGAGCGAGAGCAGCCTGTTTTTGCACTAAGCTGCATTTCACTGAAAAAAGGTCTTTCAAACAGGTTTACTAGCCTGAACTGGTTGAATTTGGATCCTCTTCATGGCAAATGAGTTTTTACCTGGAATTTAATTCATTAAGGCTGAAAAGTGGGTTATGTCAAAAATGAGCGTTTCAGAGCGATAGGAGGCTGTTTTAGCACTGCACAGTCGCCTAAGGCTGAAAAGTGGCTTATGTTAAAAATGAGCGTTTCAGAGCGAGAGCAGCCTGTTTTTGCACTAAGCTGCATTTCACTGAAAAAAGGTCTTTCAAACAGGTTTACTAGCCTGAACTTGTTGAATTTGGATCTTCTTCATGGCAAAGGAGTTTTTACCTGGAATTTAATTCATTAAGGCTGAAAAGTGGGTTATGTCAAAAATGAGCGTTTCAGAGCGATAGGAGGCTGTTTTAGCACTGTACAGTCGCCTAAGGCTGAAAAGTGGCTTATGTGAAAAATGAGCGTTTCAGAGCGAGAGGAGGCTGTTTTTGCACTGTACAGTCGCCTATAAGGCTGAAAAGTGGCTTATGTGAAAAATGAGCGTTTCAGAGCGAGAGCAGCCTGTTTTTGCACTAAGCTGCATTTCACTGAAAAAAGGTCTTTCAACCAGGTTTACTAGCCTGAACTGGATGAATTTGGATCTTCTTCATGGCAAAGGAGTTTTTACCTGGAATTTCCTTCATTAAAGGTGAAAAGTGGCTTATGTCAAAAATGAGCGTTTCAGAGCGATTGGAGGCTGTTTTAGCGCTGAAAAGTGGCTTATGTGAAAAATGAGCGTTTCAGAGCGAGAGCAGCCTGTTTTTGCACTAAGCTGCATTTCACTGAAAAAAGGTCTTTCAAACAGGTTTACTAGCCTGAACTTGTTGAATTTGGATCTTCTTCATGGCAAAGGAGTTTTTACCTGGAATTTCATTCATTAAGGCTGAAAAGTGGGTTATGTCAAAAATGAGCGTTTCAGAGCGATAGGAGGCTGTTTTAGCACTGTACAGTCGCCTAAGGCTGAAAAGTGGCTTATGTGAAAAATGAGCGTTTCAGAGCGAGAGGAGGCTGTTTTTGCACTGTACAGTCGCCTATAAGGCTGAAAAGTGGCTTATGTGAAAAATGAGCGTTTCAGAGCGAGAGCAGCCTGTTTTTGCACTAAGCTGCATTTCACTGAAAAAAGGTCTTTCAACCAGGTTTACTAGCCTGAACTGGATGAATTTGGATCTTCTTCATGGCAAAGGAGTTTTTACCTGGAATTTCCTTCATTAAAGGTGAAAAGTGGCTTATGTCAAAAATGAGCGTTTCAGAGCGATTGGAGGCTGTTTTAGCGCTGAAAAGTGGCTTATGTGAAAAATGAGCGTTTCAGAGCGAGAGCAGCCTGTTTTTGCACTAAGCTGCATTTCACTGAAAAAAGGTCTTTCAAACAGGTTTACTAGCCTGAACTTGTTGAATTTGGATCTTCTTCATGGCAAAGGAGTTTTTACCTGGAATTTAATTCATTAAGGCTGAAAAGTGGGTTATGTCAAAAATGAGCGTTTCAGAGCGATAGGAGGCTGTTTTAGCACTGTACAGTCGCCTAAGGCTGAAAAGTGGCTTATGTGAAAAATGAGCGTTTCAGAGCGAGAGGAGGCTGTTTTTGCACTGTACAGTCGCCTATAAGGCTGAAAAGTGGGTTATGTCAAAAATGAGCGTTTCAGAGCGATAGGAGGCTGTTTTAGCACTGTACAGTCGCCTAAGGCTGAAAAGTGGCTTATGTGAAAAATGAGCGTTTCAGAGCGAGAGCAGCCTGTTTTTGCACTAAGCTGCATTTCACTGAAAAAAGGTCTTTCAAACAGGTTTACTAGCCTGAACTGGTTGAATTTGGATCTTCTTCATGGCAAAGGAGTTTTTACCTGGAATTTAATTCATTAAGGCTGAAAAGTGGGTTATGTCAAAAATGAGCGTTTCAGAGCGATAGGAGGCTGTTTTAGCACTGTACAGTCGCCTAAGGCTGAAAAGTGGCTTATGTGAAAAATGAGCGTTTCAGAGCGAGAGCAGCCTGTTTTTGCACTAAGCTGCATTTCACTGAAAAAAGGTCTTTCAAACAGGTTTACTAGCCTGAACTTGTTGAATTTGGATCTTCTTCATGGCAAAGGAGTTTTTACCTGGAATTTAATTCATTAAGGCTGAAAAGTGGGTTATGTCAAAAATGAGCGTTTCAGAGCGATAGGAGACTGTTTTAGCACTGTACAGTCGCCTAAGGCTGAAAAGTGGCTTATGTGAAAAATGAGCGTTTCAGAGCGAGAGGAGGCTGTTTTTGCACTGTACAGTCGCCTATAAGGCTGAAAAGTGGCTTATGTGAAAAATGAGCGTTTCAGAGCGAGAGCAGCCTGTTTTTGCACTAAGCTGCATTTCACTGAAAAAAGGTCTTTCAACCAGGTTTACTAGCCTGAACTGGATGAATTTGGATCTTCTTCATGGCAAAGGAGTTTTTACCTGGAATTTCCTTCATTAAAGGTGAAAAGTGGCTTATGTCAAAAATTAGCGTTTCAGAGCGATTGGAGGCTGTTTTAGCGCTGAAAAGTGGCTTATGTCAAAAATGAGCGTTTCAGAGCGAGAGCAGCCTGTTTTTGCACTAAGCTGCATTTCACTGAAAAAAGGTCTTTCAAACAGGTTTACTAGCCTGAACTTGTTGAATTTGGATCTTCTTCATGGCAAAGGAGTTTTTACCTGGAATTTAATTCATTAGGGCTGAAAAGTGGGTTATGTCAAAAATGAGCGTTTCAGAGCGATAGGAGACTGTTTTAGCACTGTACAGTCGCCTAAGGCTGAAAAGTGGCTTATGTGAAAAATGAGCGTTTCAGAGCGAGAGGAGGCTGTTTTTGCACTGTACAGTCGCCTATAAGGCTGAAAAGTGGCTTGTGTGAAAAATGAGCGTTTCAGAGCGATTGGAGGCTGTTTTAGCGCTGAAAAGTGGCTTTTGTGAAAAATGAGCGTTTCAGAGCGAGAGCAGCCTGTTTTTGCACTAAGCTGCATTTCACTGAAAAAAGGTCTTTCAAACAGGTTTACTAGCCTGAACTGGTTGAATTTGGATCTTCTTCATGGCAAAGGAGTTTTTACCTGGAATTTCATTCATTAAAGGTGAAAAGTGGCTTATGTCAAAAATGAGCGTTTCAGAGCGATTGGAGGCTGTTTTAGCACTGTACAGTCGCCTAAAGGCTGAAAAGTGGCTTATGTCAAAAATGAGCGTTTCAGAGCGATAGGAGGCTGTTTTAGCACTGTACAGTCGCCTAAGGCTGAAAAGTGGCTTATGTGAAAAATGAGCGTTTCAGAGCGAGAGGAGGCTGTTTTTGCACTGTACAGTCGCCTATAAGGCTGAAAAGTGGCTTATGTGAAAAATGAGCGTTTCAGAGCGAGAGCAGCCTGTTTTTGCACTAAGCTGCATTTCACTGAAAAAAGGTCTTTCAACCAGGTTTACTAGCCTGAACTGGATGAATTTGGATCTTCTTCATGGCAAAGGAGTTTTTACCTGGAATTTCCTTCATTAAAGGTGAAAAGTGGCTTATGTGAAAAATGAGCGTTTCAGAGCGAGAGCAGCCTGTTTTTGCACTAAGCTGCATTTCACTGAAAAAAGGTCTTTCAAACAGGTTTACTAGCCTGAACTGGTTGAATTTGGATCTTCTTCATGGCAAATGAGTTTTTACCTGGAATTTAATTCATTAAGGCTGAAAAGTGGGTTATGTCAAAAATGAGCGTTTCAGAGCGATAGGAGGCTGTTTTAGCACTGTACAGTCGCCTAAGGCTGAAAAGTGGCTTATGTGAAAAATGAGCGTTTCAGAGCGAGAGCAGCCTGTTTTTGCACTAAGCTGCATTTCACTGAAAAAAGGTCTTTCAACCAGGTTTACTAGCCTGAACTGGATGAATTTGGATCTTCTTCATGGCAAAGGAGTTTTTACCTGGAATTTCCTTCATTAAAGGTGAAAAGTGGCTTATGTCAAAAATGAGCGTTTCAGAGCGATTGGAGGCTGTTTTAGCGCTGAAAAGTGGCTTATGTGAAAAATGAGCGTTTCAGAGCGAGAGCAGCCTGTTTTTGCACTAAGCTGCATTTCACTGAAAAAAGGTCTTTCAAACAGGTTTACTAGCCTGAACTGGTTGAATTTGGATCTTCTTCATGGCAAATGAGTTTTTACCTGGAATTTAATTCATTAAGGCTGAAAAGTGGGTTATGTCAAAAATGAGCGTTTCAGAGCGATAGGAGGCTGTTTTAGCACTGTACAGTCGCCTAAGGCTGAAAAGTGGCTTATGTGAAAAATGAGCGTTTCAGAGCGATTGGAGGCTGTTTTAGCGCTGAAAAGTGGCTTTTGTGAAAAATGAGCGTTTCAGAGCGAGAGCAGCCTGTTTTTGCACTAAGCTGCATTTCACTGAAAAAAGGTCTTTCAACCAGGTTTACTAGCCTGAACTGGATGAATTTGGATCTTCTTCATGGCAAAGGAGTTTTTACCTGGAATTTCCTTCATTAAAGGTGAAAAGTGGCTTATGTCAAAAATGAGCGTTTCAGAGCGATTGGAGGCTGTTTTAGCACTGTACAGTCGCCTAAAGGCTGAAAAGTGGCTTATGTCAAAAATGAGCGTTTCAGAGCGATTGGAGGCTGTTTTAGCGCTGAAAAGTGGCTTATGTCAAAAATGAGCGTTTCAGAGCGAGAGCAGCCTGTTTTTGCACTAAGCTGCATTTCACTGAAAAAAGGTCTTTCAAACAGGTTTACTAGCCTGAACTTGTTGAATTTGGATCTTCTTCATGGCAAAGGAGTTTTTACCTGGAATTTAATTCATTAAGGCTGAAAAGTGGGTTATGTCAAAAATGAGCGTTTCAGAGCGATAGGAGGCTGTTTTAGCACTGTACAGTCGCCTAAGGCTGAAAAGTGGCTTATGTGAAAAATGAGCGTTTCAGAGCGAGAGCAGCCTGTTTTTGCACTAAGCTGCATTTCATTGAAAAAAGGTCTTTCAACCAGGTTTACTAGCCTGAACTGGATGAATTTGGATCTTCTTCATGGCAAAGGAGTTTTTACCTGGAATTTCCTTCATTAAAGGTGAAAAGTGGCTTATGTCAAAAATTAGCGTTTCAGAGCGATTGGAGGCTGTTTTAGCGCTGAAAAGTGGCTTATGTCAAAAATGAGCGTTTCAGAGCGAGAGCAGCCTGTTTTTGCACTAAGCTGCATTTCACTGAAAAAAGGTCTTTCAAACAGGTTTACTAGCCTGAACTTGTTGAATTTGGATCTTCTTCATGGCAAAGGAGTTTTTACCTGGAATTTAATTCATTAAGGCTGAAAAGTGGGTTATGTCAAAAATGAGCGTTTCAGAGCGATAGGAGACTGTTTTAGCACTGTACAGTCGCCTAAGGCTGAAAAGTGGCTTATGTGAAAAATGAGCGTTTCAGAGCGAGAGGAGGCTGTTTTTGCACTGTACAGTCGCCTATAAGGCTGAAAAGTGGCTTGTGTGAAAAATGAGCGTTTCAGAGCGAGAGCAGCCTGTTTTTGCACTAAGCTGCATTTCACTGAAAAAAGGTCTTTCAACCAGGTTTACTAGCCTGAACTGGATGAATTTGGATCTTCTTCATGGCAAAGGAGTTTTTACCTGGAATTTCCTTCATTAAAGGTGAAAAGTGGCTTATGTGAAAAATGAGCGTTTCAGAGCGAGAGCAGCCTGTTTTTGCACTAAGCTGCATTTCACTGAAAAAAGGTCTTTCAAACAGGTTTACTAGCCTGAACTGGTTGAATTTGGATCTTCTTCATGGCAAAGGAGTTTTTACCTGGAATTTCATTCATTAAGGGTGAAAAGTGGGTTATGTCAAAAATGAGCGTTTCAGAGCGAGAGCAGCCTGTTTTTGCACTAAGCTGCATTTCACTGAAAAAAGGTCTTTCAACCAGGTTTACTAGCCTGAACTGCATGAATTTGGATCTTCTTCATGGCAAAGGAGTTTTTACCTGGAATTTCATTCATTAAAGGTGAAAAGTGGCTTATGTCAAAAATGAGCGTTTCAGAGCGATTGGAGGCTGTTTTAGCACTGTACAGTCGCCTAAAGGCTGAAAAGTGGCTTATGTCAAAAATGAGCGTTTCAGAGCGATTGGAGGCTGTTTTAGCGCTGAAAAGTGGCTTATGTGAAAAATGAGCGTTTCAGAGCGAGAGCAGCCTGTTTTTGCACTAAGCTGCATTTCACTGAAAAAAGGTCTTTCAAACAGGTTTACTAGCCTGAAGTTGTTGAATTTGGATCTTCTTCATGGCAAAGGAGTTTTTACCTGGAATTTAATTCATTAAGGCTGAAAAGTGGGTTATGTCAAAAATGAGCGTTTCAGAGCGATAGGAGGCTGTTTTAGCACTGTACAGTCGCCTAAGGCTGAAAAGTGGCTTATGTGAAAAATGAGCGTTTCAGAGCGAGAGGAGGCTGTTTTTGCACTGTACAGTCGCCTATAAGGCTGAAAAGTGGCTTATGTGAAAAATGAGCGTTTCAGAGCGAGAGCAGCCTGTTTTTGCACTAAGCTGCATTTCACTGAAAAAAGGTCTTTCAACCAGGTTTACTAGCCTGAACTGGATGAATTTGGATCTTCTTCATGGCAAAGGAGTTTTTACCCTGGAATTTCCTTCATTAAAGGTGAAAAGTGGCTTATGTGAAAAATGAGCGTTTCAGAGCGAGAGGAGGCTGTTTTTGCACTGTACAGTCGCCTATAAGGCTGAAAAGTGGCTTGTGTGAAAAATGAGCGTTTCAGAGCGAGAGCAGCCTGTTTTTGCACTAAGCTGCATTTCACTGAAAAAAGGTCTTTCAAACAGGTTTACTAGCCTGAACTTGTTGAATTTGGATCTTCTTCATGGCAAAGGAGTTTTTACCTGGAATTTAATTCATTAAGGCTGAAAAGTGGGTTATGTCAAAAATGAGCGTTTCAGAGCGATAGGAGGCTGTTTTAGCACTGTACAGTCGCCTAAGGCTGAAAAGTGGCTTATGTGAAAAATGAGCGTTTCAGAGCGAGAGCAGCCTGTTTTTGCACTAAGCTGCATTTCATTGAAAAAAGGTCTTTCAACCAGGTTTACTAGCCTGAACTGGATGAATTTGGATCTTCTTCATGGCAAAGGAGTTTTTACCTGGAATTTCCTTCATTAAAGGTGAAAAGTGGCTTATGTCAAAAATTAGCGTTTCAGAGCGATTGGAGGCTGTTTTAGCGCTGAAAAGTGGCTTATGTCAAAAATGAGCGTTTCAGAGCGAGAGCAGCCTGTTTTTGCACTAAGCTGCATTTCACTGAAAAAAGGTCTTTCAAACAGGTTTACTAGCCTGAACTTGTTGAATTTGGATCTTCTTCATGGCAAAGGAGTTTTTACCTGGAATTTAATTCATTAAGGCTGAAAAGTGGGTTATGTCAAAAATGAGCGTTTCAGAGCGATAGGAGACTGTTTTAGCACTGTACAGTCGCCTAAGGCTGAAAAGTGGCTTATGTGAAAAATGAGCGTTTCAGAGCGAGAGGAGGCTGTTTTTGCACTGTACAGTCGCCTATAAGGCTGAAAAGTGGCTTGTGTGAAAAATGAGCGTTTCAGAGCGAGAGCAGCCTGTTTTTGCACTAAGCTGCATTTCACTGAAAAAAGGTCTTTCAACCAGGTTTACTAGCCTGAACTGGATGAATTTGGATCTTCTTCATGGCAAAGGAGTTTTTACCTGGAATTTCCTTCATTAAAGGTGAAAAGTGGCTTATGTGAAAAATGAGCGTTTCAGAGCGAGAGCAGCCTGTTTTTGCACTAAGCTGCATTTCACTGAAAAAAGGTCTTTCAAACAGGTTTACTAGCCTGAACTGGTTGAATTTGGATCTTCTTCATGGCAAAGGAGTTTTTACCTGGAATTTCATTCATTAAGGGTGAAAAGTGGGTTATGTCAAAAATGAGCGTTTCAGAGCGAGAGCAGCCTGTTTTTGCACTAAGCTGCATTTCACTGAAAAAAGGTCTTTCAACCAGGTTTACTAGCCTGAACTGCATGAATTTGGATCTTCTTCATGGCAAAGGAGTTTTTACCTGGAATTTCATTCATTAAAGGTGAAAAGTGGCTTATGTCAAAAATGAGCGTTTCAGAGCGATTGGAGGCTGTTTTAGCACTGTACAGTCGCCTAAAGGCTGAAAAGTGGCTTATGTCAAAAATGAGCGTTTCAGAGCGATTGGAGGCTGTTTTAGCGCTGAAAAGTGGCTTATGTGAAAAATGAGCGTTTCAGAGCGAGAGCAGCCTGTTTTTGCACTAAGCTGCATTTCACTGAAAAAAGGTCTTTCAAACAGGTTTACTAGCCTGAAGTTGTTGAATTTGGATCTTCTTCATGGCAAAGGAGTTTTTACCTGGAATTTAATTCATTAAGGCTGAAAAGTGGGTTATGTCAAAAATGAGCGTTTCAGAGCGATAGGAGGCTGTTTTAGCACTGTACAGTCGCCTAAGGCTGAAAAGTGGCTTATGTGAAAAATGAGCGTTTCAGAGCGAGAGGAGGCTGTTTTTGCACTGTACAGTCGCCTATAAGGCTGAAAAGTGGCTTATGTGAAAAATGAGCGTTTCAGAGCGAGAGCAGCCTGTTTTTGCACTAAGCTGCATTTCACTGAAAAAAGGTCTTTCAACCAGGTTTACTAGCCTGAACTGGATGAATTTGGATCTTCTTCATGGCAAAGGAGTTTTTACCCTGGAATTTCCTTCATTAAAGGTGAAAAGTGGCTTATGTGAAAAATGAGCGTTTCAGAGCGAGAGGAGGCTGTTTTTGCACTGTACAGTCGCCTATAAGGCTGAAAAGTGGCTTGTGTGAAAAATGAGCGTTTCAGAGCGAGAGCAGCCTGTTTTTGCACTAAGCTGCATTTCACTGAAAAAAGGTCTTTCAACCAGGTTTACTAGCCTGAACTGGATGAATTTGGATCTTCTTCATGGCAAAGGAGTTTTTACCTGGAATTTCCTTCATTAAAGGTGAAAAGTGGCTTATGTGAAAAATGAGCGTTTCAGAGCGAGAGCAGCCTGTTTTTGCACTAAGCTGCATTTCACTGAAAAAAGGTCTTTCAAACAGGTTTACTAGCCTGAACTGGTTGAATTTGGATCTTCTTCATGGCAAAGGAGTTTTTACCTGGAATTTCATTCATTAAGGGTGAAAAGTGGGTTATGTCAAAAATGAGCGTTTCAGAGCGAGAGCAGCCTGTTTTTGCACTAAGCTGCATTTCACTGAAAAAAGGTCTTTCAACCAGGTTTACTAGCCTGAACTGCATGAATTTGGATCTTCTTCATGGCAAAGGAGTTTTTACCTGGAATTTCATTCATTAAAGGTGAAAAGTGGCTTATGTCAAAAATGAGCGTTTCAGAGCGATTGGAGGCTGTTTTAGCACTGTACAGTCGCCTAAAGGCTGAAAAGTGGCTTATGTCAAAAATGAGCGTTTCAGAGCGATTGGAGGCTGTTTTAGCGCTGAAAAGTGGCTTATGTGAAAAATGAGCGTTTCAGAGCGAGAGCAGCCTGTTTTTGCACTAAGCTGCATTTCACTGAAAAAAGGTCTTTCAACCAGGTTTACTAGCCTGAACTGGATGAATTTGGATCTTCTTCATGGCAAAGGAGTTTTTACCTGGAATTTCCTTCATTAAAGGTGAAAAGTGGCTTATGTGAAAAATGAGCGTTTCAGAGCGAGAGCAGCCTGTTTTTGCACTAAGCTGCATTTCACTGAAAAAAGGTCTTTCAAACAGGTTTACTAGCCTGAACTGGTTGAATTTGGATCTTCTTCATGGCAAATGAGTTTTTACCTGGAATTTAATTCATTAAGGCTGAAAAGTGGGTTATGTCAAAAATGAGCGTTTCAGAGCGATAGGAGGCTGTTTTAGCACTGTACAGTCGCCTAAGGCTGAAAAGTGGCTTATGTGAAAAATGAGCGTTTCAGAGCGATTGGAGGCTGTTTTAGCGCTGAAAAGTGGCTTTTGTGAAAAATGAGCGTTTCAGAGCGAGAGCAGCCTGTTTTTGCACTAAGCTGCATTTCACTGAAAAAAGGTCTTTCAAACAGGTTTACTAGCCTGAACTGGTTGAATTTGGATCTTCTTCATGGCAAAGGAGTTTTTACCTGGAATTTCATTCAAGTGGCTTATGTCAAAAATGAGCGTTTCAGAGCGATTGGAGGCTGTTTTAGCACTGTACAGTCGCCTAAGGCTGAAAAGTGGCTTATGTCAAAAATGAGCGTTTCAGAGCGATTGGAGGCTGTTTTAGCGCTGAAAAGTGGCTTATGTGAAAAATGAGCGTTTCAGAGCGAGAGCAGCCTGTTTTTGCACTAAGCTGCATTTCACTGAAAAAAGGTCTTTCAAACAGGTTTACTAGCCTGAACTTGTTGAATTTGGATCTTCTTCATGACAAAGGAGTTTTTACCTGGAATTTCATTCATTAAGGCTGAAAAGTGGGTTATGTCAAAAATGAGCGTTTCAGAGCGATAGGAGGCTGTTTTAGCACTGTACAGTCGCCTAAGGCTGAAAAGTGGCTTATGTGAAAAATGAGCGTTTCAGAGCGAGAGCAGCCTGTTTTTGCACTAAGCTGCATTTCACTGAAAAAAGGTCTTTCAACCAGGTTTACTAGCCTGAACTGGATGAATTTGGATCTTCTTCATGGCAAAGGAGTTTTTACCTGGAATTTCCTTCATTAAAGGTGAAAAGTGGCTTATGTCAAAAATGAGCGTTTCAGAGCGATTGGAGGCTGTTTTAGCGCTGAAAAGTGGCTTATGTGAAAAATGAGCGTTTCAGAGCGAGAGCAGCCTGTTTTTGCACTAAGCTGCATTTCACTGAAAAAAGGTCTTTCAAACAGGTTTACTAGCCTGAACTGGTTGAATTTGGATCTTCTTCATGGCAAATGAGTTTTTACCTGGAATTTAATTCATTAAGGCTGAAAAGTGGGTTATGTAAAAAATGAGCGTTTCAGAGCGATAGGAGGCTGTTTTAGCACTGTACAGTCGCCTAAGGCTGAAAAGTGGCTTATGTGAAAAATGAGCGTTTCAGAGCGATTGGAGGCTGTTTTAGCGCTGAAAAGTGGCTTTTGTGAAAAATGAGCGTTTCAGAGCGAGAGCAGCCTGTTTTTGCACTAAGCTGCATTTCACTGAAAAAAGGTCTTTCAACCAGGTTTACTAGCCTGAACTGGATGAATTTGGATCTTCTTCATGGCAAAGGAGTTTTTACCTGGAATTTCCTTCATTAAAGGTGAAAAGTGGCTTATGTCAAAAATGAGCGTTTCAGAGCGATTGGAGGCTGTTTTAGCGCTGAAAAGTGGCTTATGTCAAAAATGAGCGTTTCAGAGCGATTGGAGGCTGTTTTAGCACTGTACAGTCGCCTAAAGGCTGAAAAGTGGCTTATGTCAAAAATGAGCGTTTCAGAGCGATTGGAGGCTGTTTTAGCGCTGAAAAGTGGCTTATGTGAAAAATGAGCGTTTCAGAGCGAGAGCAGCCTGTTTTTGCACTAAGCTGCATTTCACTGAAAAAAGGTCTTTCAAACAGGTTTACTAGCCTGAACTTGTTGAATTTGGATCTTCTTCATGGCAAAGGAGTTTTTACCTGGAATTTAATTCATTAAGGCTGAAAAGTGGGTTATGTCAAAAATGAGCGTTTCAGAGCGATAGGAGGCTGTTTTAGCACTGTACAGTCGCCTAAGGCTGAAAAGTGGCTTATGTGAAAAATGAGCGTTTCAGAGCGAGAGCAGCCTGTTTTTGCACTAAGCTGCATTTCATTGAAAAAAGGTCTTTCAACCAGGTTTACTAGCCTGAACTGGATGAATTTGGATCTTCTTCATGGCAAAGGAGTTTTTACCTGGAATTTCCTTCATTAAAGGTGAAAAGTGGCTTATGTCAAAAATTAGCGTTTCAGAGCGATTGGAGGCTGTTTTAGCGCTGAAAAGTGGCTTATGTCAAAAATGAGCGTTTCAGAGCGAGAGCAGCCTGTTTTTGCACTAAGCTGCATTTCACTGAAAAAAGGTCTTTCAAACAGGTTTACTAGCCTGAACTTGTTGAATTTGGATCTTCTTCATGGCAAAGGAGTTTTTACCTGGAATTTAATTCATTAAGGCTGAAAAGTGGGTTATGTCAAAAATGAGCGTTTCAGAGCGATAGGAGGCTGTTTTAGCACTGTACAGTCGCCTAAGGCTGAAAAGTGGCTTATGTGAAAAATGAGCGTTTCAGAGCGATTGGAGGCTGTTTTAGCGCTGAAAAGTGGCTTTTGTGAAAAATGAGCGTTTCAGAGCGAGAGCAGCCTGTTTTTGCACTAAGCTGCATTTCACTGAAAAAAGGTCTTTCAACCAGGTTTACTAGCCTGAACTGGATGAATTTGGATCTTCTTCATGGCAAAGGAGTTTTTACCTGGAATTTCCTTCATTAAAGGTGAAAAGTGGCTTATGTCAAAAATGAGCGTTTCAGAGCGATTGGAGGCTGTTTTAGCGCTGAAAAGTGGCTTATGTCAAAAATGAGCGTTTCAGAGCGATTGGAGGCTGTTTTAGCACTGTACAGTCGCCTAAAGGCTGAAAAGTGGCTTATGTCAAAAATGAGCGTTTCAGAGCGATTGGAGGCTGTTTTAGCGCTGAAAAGTGGCTTATGTGAAAAATGAGCGTTTCAGAGCGAGAGCAGCCTGTTTTTGCACTAAGCTGCATTTCACTGAAAAAAGGTCTTTCAAACAGGTTTACTAGCCTGAACTTGTTGAATTTGGATCTTCTTCATGGCAAAGGAGTTTTTACCTGGAATTTAATTCATTAAGGCTGAAAAGTGGGTTATGTCAAAAATGAGCGTTTCAGAGCGATAGGAGGCTGTTTTAGCACTGTACAGTCGCCTAAGGCTGAAAAGTGGCTTATGTGAAAAATGAGCGTTTCAGAGCGAGAGCAGCCTGTTTTTGCACTAAGCTGCATTTCATTGAAAAAAGGTCTTTCAACCAGGTTTACTAGCCTGAACTGGATGAATTTGGATCTTCTTCATGGCAAAGGAGTTTTTACCTGGAATTTCCTTCATTAAAGGTGAAAAGTGGCTTATGTCAAAAATTAGCGTTTCAGAGCGATTGGAGGCTGTTTTAGCGCTGAAAAGTGGCTTATGTCAAAAATGAGCGTTTCAGAGCGAGAGCAGCCTGTTTTTGCACTAAGCTGCATTTCACTGAAAAAAGGTCTTTCAAACAGGTTTACTAGCCTGAACTTGTTGAATTTGGATCTTCTTCATGGCAAAGGAGTTTTTACCTGGAATTTAATTCATTAAGGCTGAAAAGTGGGTTATGTCAAAAATGAGCGTTTCAGAGCGATAGGAGACTGTTTTAGCACTGTACAGTCGCCTAAGGCTGAAAAGTGGCTTATGTGAAAAATGAGCGTTTCAGAGCGAGAGGAGGCTGTTTTTGCACTGTACAGTCGCCTATAAGGCTGAAAAGTGGCTTGTGTGAAAAATGAGCGTTTCAGAGCGAGAGCAGCCTGTTTTTGCACTAAGCTGCATTTCACTGAAAAAAGGTCTTTCAACCAGGTTTACTAGCCTGAACTGGATGAATTTGGATCTTCTTCATGGCAAAGGAGTTTTTACCTGGAATTTCCTTCATTAAAGGTGAAAAGTGGCTTATGTGAAAAATGAGCGTTTCAGAGCGAGAGCAGCCTGTTTTTGCACTAAGCTGCATTTCACTGAAAAAAGGTCTTTCAAACAGGTTTACTAGCCTGAACTGGTTGAATTTGGATCTTCTTCATGGCAAAGGAGTTTTTACCTGGAATTTCATTCATTAAGGGTGAAAAGTGGGTTATGTCAAAAATGAGCGTTTCAGAGCGAGAGCAGCCTGTTTTTGCACTAAGCTGCATTTCACTGAAAAAAGGTCTTTCAAACAGGTTTACTAGCCTGAACTGGTTGAATTTGGATCTTCTTCATGGCAAAGGAGTTTTTACCTGGAATTTCATTCATTAAGGGTGAAAAGTGGCTTATGTGAAAAATGAGCGTTTCAGAGCGATTGGAGGCTGTTTTAGCGCTGAAAAGTGGCTTTTGTGAAAAATGAGCGTTTCAGAGCGAGAGCAGCCTGTTTTTGCACTAAGCTGCATTTCACTGAAAAAAGGTCTTTCAAACAGGTTTACTAGCCTGAACTGGTTGAATTTGGATCTTCTTCATGGCAAAGGAGTTTTTACCTGGAATTTCATTCATTAAAGGTGAAAAGTGGCTTATGTCAAAAATGAGCGTTTCAGAGCGATTGGAGGCTGTTTTAGCACTGTACAGTCGCCTAAGGCTGAAAAGTGGCTTATGTCAAAAATGAGCGTTTCAGAGCGATTGGAGGCTGTTTTAGCGCTGAAAAGTGGCTTATGTGAAAAATGAGCGTTTCAGAGCGAGAGCAGCCTGTTTTTGCATTAAGCTGCATTTCACTGAAAAAAGGTCTTTCAAACAGGTTTACTAGCCTGAACTGGTTGAATTTGGATCTTCTTCATGGCAAATGAGTTTTTACCTGGAATTTAATTCATTAAGGCTGAAAAGTGGGTTATGTCAAAAATGAGCGTTTCAGAGCGATAGGAGGCTGTTTTAGCACTGTACAGTCGCCTAAGGCTGAAAAGTGGCTTATGTGAAAAATGAGCGTTTCAGAGCGAGAGCAGCCTGTTTTTGCACTAAGCTGCATTTCACTGAAAAAAGGTCTTTCAAACAGGTTTACTAGCCTGAACTTGTTGAATTTGGATCTTCTTCATGGCAAAGGAGTTTTTACCTGGAATTTAATTCATTAAGGCTGAAAAGTGGGTTATGTCAAAAATGAGCGTTTCAGAGCGATAGGAGGCTGTTTTAGCACTGTACAGTCGCCTAAGGCTGAAAAGTGGCTTATGTGAAAAATGAGCGTTTCAGAGCGATTGGAGGCTGTTTTAGCGCTGAAAAGTGGCTTTTGTGAAAAATGAGCGTTTCAGAGCGAGAGCAGCCTGTTTTTGCACTAAGCTGCATTTCACTGAAAAAAGGTCTTTCAAACAGGTTTACTAGCCTGAACTGGTTGAATTTGGATCTTCTTCATGGCAAAGGAGTTTTTACCTGGAATTTCATTCAAGTGGCTTATGTCAAAAATGAGCGTTTCAGAGCGATTGGAGGCTGTTTTAGCACTGTACAGTCGCCTAAGGCTGAAAAGTGGCTTATGTCAAAAATGAGCGTTTCAGAGCGATTGGAGGCTGTTTTAGCGCTGAAAAGTGGCTTATGTGAAAAATGAGCGTTTCAGAGCGAGAGCAGCCTGTTTTTGCACTAAGCTGCATTTCACTGAAAAAAGGTCTTTCAAACAGGTTTACTAGCCTGAACTTGTTGAATTTGGATCTTCTTCATGACAAAGGAGTTTTTACCTGGAATTTCATTCATTAAGGCTGAAAAGTGGGTTATGTCAAAAATGAGCGTTTCAGAGCGATAGGAGGCTGTTTTAGCACTGTACAGTCGCCTAAGGCTGAAAAGTGGCTTATGTGAAAAATGAGCGTTTCAGAGCGAGAGCAGCCTGTTTTTGCACTAAGCTGCATTTCACTGAAAAAAGGTCTTTCAACCAGGTTTACTAGCCTGAACTGGATGAATTTGGATCTTCTTCATGGCAAAGGAGTTTTTACCTGGAATTTCCTTCATTAAAGGTGAAAAGTGGCTTATGTCAAAAATGAGCGTTTCAGAGCGATTGGAGGCTGTTTTAGCGCTGAAAAGTGGCTTATGTGAAAAATGAGCGTTTCAGAGCGAGAGCAGCCTGTTTTTGCACTAAGCTGCATTTCACTGAAAAAAGGTCTTTCAAACAGGTTTACTAGCCTGAACTGGTTGAATTTGGATCTTCTTCATGGCAAATGAGTTTTTACCTGGAATTTAATTCATTAAGGCTGAAAAGTGGGTTATGTAAAAAATGAGCGTTTCAGAGCGATAGGAGGCTGTTTTAGCACTGTACAGTCGCCTAAGGCTGAAAAGTGGCTTATGTGAAAAATGAGCGTTTCAGAGCGATTGGAGGCTGTTTTAGCGCTGAAAAGTGGCTTTTGTGAAAAATGAGCGTTTCAGAGCGAGAGCAGCCTGTTTTTGCACTAAGCTGCATTTCACTGAAAAAAGGTCTTTCAACCAGGTTTACTAGCCTGAACTGGATGAATTTGGATCTTCTTCATGGCAAAGGAGTTTTTACCTGGAATTTCCTTCATTAAAGGTGAAAAGTGGCTTATGTCAAAAATGAGCGTTTCAGAGCGATTGGAGGCTGTTTTAGCGCTGAAAAGTGGCTTATGTCAAAAATGAGCGTTTCAGAGCGATTGGAGGCTGTTTTAGCACTGTACAGTCGCCTAAAGGCTGAAAAGTGGCTTATGTCAAAAATGAGCGTTTCAGAGCGATTGGAGGCTGTTTTAGCGCTGAAAAGTGGCTTATGTGAAAAATGAGCGTTTCAGAGCGAGAGCAGCCTGTTTTTGCACTAAGCTGCATTTCACTGAAAAAAGGTCTTTCAAACAGGTTTACTAGCCTGAACTTGTTGAATTTGGATCTTCTTCATGGCAAAGGAGTTTTTACCTGGAATTTAATTCATTAAGGCTGAAAAGTGGGTTATGTCAAAAATGAGCGTTTCAGAGCGATAGGAGGCTGTTTTAGCACTGTACAGTCGCCTAAGGCTGAAAAGTGGCTTATGTGAAAAATGAGCGTTTCAGAGCGAGAGCAGCCTGTTTTTGCACTAAGCTGCATTTCATTGAAAAAAGGTCTTTCAACCAGGTTTACTAGCCTGAACTGGATGAATTTGGATCTTCTTCATGGCAAAGGAGTTTTTACCTGGAATTTCCTTCATTAAAGGTGAAAAGTGGCTTATGTCAAAAATTAGCGTTTCAGAGCGATTGGAGGCTGTTTTAGCGCTGAAAAGTGGCTTATGTCAAAAATGAGCGTTTCAGAGCGAGAGCAGCCTGTTTTTGCACTAAGCTGCATTTCACTGAAAAAAGGTCTTTCAAACAGGTTTACTAGCCTGAACTTGTTGAATTTGGATCTTCTTCATGGCAAAGGAGTTTTTACCTGGAATTTAATTCATTAAGGCTGAAAAGTGGGTTATGTCAAAAATGAGCGTTTCAGAGCGATAGGAGGCTGTTTTAGCACTGTACAGTCGCCTAAGGCTGAAAAGTGGCTTATGTGAAAAATGAGCGTTTCAGAGCGATTGGAGGCTGTTTTAGCGCTGAAAAGTGGCTTTTGTGAAAAATGAGCGTTTCAGAGCGAGAGCAGCCTGTTTTTGCACTAAGCTGCATTTCACTGAAAAAAGGTCTTTCAACCAGGTTTACTAGCCTGAACTGGATGAATTTGGATCTTCTTCATGGCAAAGGAGTTTTTACCTGGAATTTCCTTCATTAAAGGTGAAAAGTGGCTTATGTCAAAAATGAGCGTTTCAGAGCGATTGGAGGCTGTTTTAGCGCTGAAAAGTGGCTTATGTCAAAAATGAGCGTTTCAGAGCGATTGGAGGCTGTTTTAGCACTGTACAGTCGCCTAAAGGCTGAAAAGTGGCTTATGTCAAAAATGAGCGTTTCAGAGCGATTGGAGGCTGTTTTAGCGCTGAAAAGTGGCTTATGTGAAAAATGAGCGTTTCAGAGCGAGAGCAGCCTGTTTTTGCACTAAGCTGCATTTCACTGAAAAAAGGTCTTTCAAACAGGTTTACTAGCCTGAACTTGTTGAATTTGGATCTTCTTCATGGCAAAGGAGTTTTTACCTGGAATTTAATTCATTAAGGCTGAAAAGTGGGTTATGTCAAAAATGAGCGTTTCAGAGCGATAGGAGGCTGTTTTAGCACTGTACAGTCGCCTAAGGCTGAAAAGTGGCTTATGTGAAAAATGAGCGTTTCAGAGCGAGAGCAGCCTGTTTTTGCACTAAGCTGCATTTCATTGAAAAAAGGTCTTTCAACCAGGTTTACTAGCCTGAACTGGATGAATTTGGATCTTCTTCATGGCAAAGGAGTTTTTACCTGGAATTTCCTTCATTAAAGGTGAAAAGTGGCTTATGTCAAAAATTAGCGTTTCAGAGCGATTGGAGGCTGTTTTAGCGCTGAAAAGTGGCTTATGTCAAAAATGAGCGTTTCAGAGCGAGAGCAGCCTGTTTTTGCACTAAGCTGCATTTCACTGAAAAAAGGTCTTTCAAACAGGTTTACTAGCCTGAACTTGTTGAATTTGGATCTTCTTCATGGCAAAGGAGTTTTTACCTGGAATTTAATTCATTAAGGCTGAAAAGTGGGTTATGTCAAAAATGAGCGTTTCAGAGCGATAGGAGACTGTTTTAGCACTGTACAGTCGCCTAAGGCTGAAAAGTGGCTTATGTGAAAAATGAGCGTTTCAGAGCGAGAGGAGGCTGTTTTTGCACTGTACAGTCGCCTATAAGGCTGAAAAGTGGCTTGTGTGAAAAATGAGCGTTTCAGAGCGAGAGCAGCCTGTTTTTGCACTAAGCTGCATTTCACTGAAAAAAGGTCTTTCAACCAGGTTTACTAGCCTGAACTGGATGAATTTGGATCTTCTTCATGGCAAAGGAGTTTTTACCTGGAATTTCCTTCATTAAAGGTGAAAAGTGGCTTATGTGAAAAATGAGCGTTTCAGAGCGAGAGCAGCCTGTTTTTGCACTAAGCTGCATTTCACTGAAAAAAGGTCTTTCAAACAGGTTTACTAGCCTGAACTGGTTGAATTTGGATCTTCTTCATGGCAAAGGAGTTTTTACCTGGAATTTCATTCATTAAGGGTGAAAAGTGGGTTATGTCAAAAATGAGCGTTTCAGAGCGAGAGCAGCCTGTTTTTGCACTAAGCTGCATTTCACTGAAAAAAGGTCTTTCAAACAGGTTTACTAGCCTGAACTGGTTGAATTTGGATCTTCTTCATGGCAAAGGAGTTTTTACCTGGAATTTCATTCATTAAGGGTGAAAAGTGGCTTATGTGAAAAATGAGCGTTTCAGAGCGATTGGAGGCTGTTTTAGCGCTGAAAAGTGGCTTTTGTGAAAAATGAGCGTTTCAGAGCGAGAGCAGCCTGTTTTTGCACTAAGCTGCATTTCACTGAAAAAAGGTCTTTCAAACAGGTTTACTAGCCTGAACTGGTTGAATTTGGATCTTCTTCATGGCAAAGGAGTTTTTACCTGGAATTTCATTCATTAAAGGTGAAAAGTGGCTTATGTCAAAAATGAGCGTTTCAGAGCGATTGGAGGCTGTTTTAGCACTGTACAGTCGCCTAAGGCTGAAAAGTGGCTTATGTCAAAAATGAGCGTTTCAGAGCGATTGGAGGCTGTTTTAGCGCTGAAAAGTGGCTTATGTGAAAAATGAGCGTTTCAGAGCGAGAGCAGCCTGTTTTTGCATTAAGCTGCATTTCACTGAAAAAAGGTCTTTCAAACAGGTTTACTAGCCTGAACTGGTTGAATTTGGATCTTCTTCATGGCAAATGAGTTTTTACCTGGAATTTAATTCATTAAGGCTGAAAAGTGGGTTATGTCAAAAATGAGCGTTTCAGAGCGATAGGAGGCTGTTTTAGCACTGTACAGTCGCCTAAGGCTGAAAAGTGGCTTATGTGAAAAATGAGCGTTTCAGAGCGAGAGCAGCCTGTTTTTGCACTAAGCTGCATTTCACTGAAAAAAGGTCTTTCAAACAGGTTTACTAGCCTGAACTTGTTGAATTTGGATCTTCTTCATGGCAAAGGAGTTTTTACCTGGAATTTAATTCATTAAGGCTGAAAAGTGGGTTATGTCAAAAATGAGCGTTTCAGAGCGATAGGAGGCTGTTTTAGCACTGTACAGTCGCCTAAGGCTGAAAAGTGGCTTATGTGAAAAATGAGCGTTTCAGAGCGAGAGGAGGCTGTTTTTGCACTGTACAGTCGCCTATAAGGCTGAAAAGTGGCTTATGTGAAAAATGAGCGTTTCAGAGCGAGAGCAGCCTGTTTTTGCACTAAGCTGCATTTCACTGAAAAAAGGTCTTTCAACCAGGTTTACTAGCCTGAACTGGATGAATTTGGATCTTCTTCATGGCAAAGGAGTTTTTACCTGGAATTTCCTTCATTAAAGGTGAAAAGTGGCTTATGTGAAAAATGAGCGTTTCAGAGCGAGAGCAGCCTGTTTTTGCACTAAGCTGCATTTCACTGAAAAAAGGTCTTTCAAACAGGTTTACTAGCCTGAACTGGTTGAATTTGGATCTTCTTCATGGCAAATGAGTTTTTACCTGGAATTTAATTCATTAAGGCTGAAAAGTGGGTTATGTCAAAAATGAGCGTTTCAGAGCGATAGGAGGCTGTTTTAGCACTGTACAGTCGCCTAAGGCTGAAAAGTGGCTTATGTGAAAAATGAGCGTTTCAGAGCGATTGGAGGCTGTTTTAGCGCTGAAAAGTGGCTTTTGTGAAAAATGAGCGTTTCAGAGCGAGAGCAGCCTGTTTTTGCACTAAGCTGCATTTCACTGAAAAAAGGTCTTTCAAACAGGTTTACTAGCCTGAACTGGTTGAATTTGGATCTTCTTCATGACAAAGGAGTTTTTACCTGGAATTTCATTCATTAAGGCTGAAAAGTGGGTTATGTCAAAAATGAGCGTTTCAGAGCGATAGGAGGCTGTTTTAGCACTGTACAGTCGCCTAAGGCTGAAAAGTGGCTTATGTGAAAAATGAGCGTTTCAGAGCGAGAGCAGCCTGTTTTTGCACTAAGCTGCATTTCACTGAAAAAAGGTCTTTCAACCAGGTTTACTAGCCTGAACTGGATGAATTTGGATCTTCTTCATGGCAAAGGAGTTTTTACCTGGAATTTCCTTCATTAAAGGTGAAAAGTGGCTTATGTGAAAAATGAGCGTTTCAGAGCGATTGGAGGCTGTTTTAGCGCTGAAAAGTGGCTTTTGTGAAAAATGAGCGTTTCAGAGCGAGAGCAGCCTGTTTTTGCACTAAGCTGCATTTCACTGAAAAAAGGTCTTTCAAACAGGTTTACTAGCCTGAACTGGTTGAATTTGGATCTTCTTCATGGCAAATGAGTTTTTACCTGGAATTTAATTCATTAAGGCTGAAAAGTGGGTTATGTCAAAAATGAGCGTTTCAGAGCGATAGGAGGCTGTTTTAGCACTGTACAGTCGCCTAAGGCTGAAAAGTGTCTTATGTGAAAAATGAGCGTTTCAGAGCGAGAGCAGCCTGTTTTTGCACTAAGCTGCATTTCACTGAAAAAAGGTCTTTCAACCAGGTTTACTAGCCTGAACTGCATGAATTTGGATCTTCTTCATGGCAAAGGAGTTTTTACCTGGAATTTCATTCATTAAAGGTGAAAAGTGGCTTATGTCAAAAATGAGCGTTTCAGAGCGATTGGAGGCTGTTTTAGCGCTGAAAAGTGGCTTATGTGAAAAATGAGCGTTTCAGAGCGAGAGCAGCCTGTTTTTGCACTAAGCTGCATTTCACTGAAAAAAGGTCTTTCAAACAGGTTTACTAGCCTGAACTTGTTGAATTTGGATCTTCTTCATGGCAAAGGAGTTTTTACCTGGAATTTCATTCATTAAGGCTGAAAAGTGGGTTATGTCAAAAATGAGCGTTTCAGAGCGATAGGAGGCTGTTTTAGCACTGTACAGTCGCCTAAGGCTGAAAAGTGGCTTATGTGAAAAATGAGCGTTTCAGAGCGAGAGGAGGCTGTTTTAGCACTGTACAGTCGCCTAAGGCTGAAAAGTGGCTTATGTGAAAAATGAGCGTTTCAGAGCGAGAGCAGCCTGTTTTTGCACTAAGCTGCATTTCACTGAAAAAAGGTCTTTCAACCAGGTTTACTAGCCTGAACTGCATGAATTTGGATCTTCTTCATGGCAAAGGAGTTTTTACCTGGAATTTCATTCATTAAAGGTGAAAAGTGGCTTATGTCAAAAATGAGCGTTTCAGAGCGATTGGAGGCTGTTTTAGCGCTGAAAAGTGGCTTATGTGAAAAATGAGCGTTTCAGAGCGAGAGCAGCCTGTTTTTGCACTAAGCTGCATTTCACTGAAAAAAGGTCTTTCAAACAGGTTTACTAGCCTGAACTGGTTGAATTTGGATCTTCTTCATGGCAAAGGAGTTTTTACCTGGAATTTCATTCATTAAAGGTGAAAAGTGGCTTATGTCAAAAATGAGCGTTTCAAAGCGATTGGAGGCTGTTTTAGCACTGTACAGTCGCCTAAAGGCTGAAAAGTGGCTTATGTCAAAAATGAGCGTTTCAGAGCGATTGGAGGCTGTTTTAGCGCTGAAAAGTGGCTTATGTGAAAAATGAGCGTTTCAGAGCGAGAGCAGCCTGTTTTTGCACTAAGCTGCATTTCACTGAAAAAAGGTCTTTCAAACAGGTTTACTAGCCTGAACTTGTTGAATTTGGATCTTCTTCATGGCAAAGGAGTTTTTACCTGGAATTTAATTCATTAAGGCTGAAAAGTGGGTTATGTCAAAAATGAGCGTTTCAGAGCGAGAGGAGGCTGTTTTTGCACTGTACAGTCGCCTATAAGGCTGAAAAGTGGCTTATGTGAAAAATGAACGTTTCAGAGCGAGAGCAGCCTGTTTTTGCACTAAGCTGCATTTCACTGAAAAAAGGTCTTTCAAACAGGTTTACTAGCCTGAACTTGTTGAATTTGGATCTTCTTCATGGCAAAGGAGTTTTTACCTGGAATTTCATTCATTAAGGCTGAAAAGTGGGTTATGTCAAAAATGAGCGTTTCAGAGCGATAGGAGGCTGTTTTAGCACTGTACAGTCGCCTAAGGCTGAAAAGTGGCTTATGTGAAAAATGAGCGTTTCAGAGCGAGAGCAGCCTGTTTTTGCACTAAGCTGCATTTCACTGAAAAAAGGTCTTTCAACCAGGTTTACTAGCCTGAACTGGATGAATTTGGATCTTCTTCATGGCAAAGGAGTTTTTACCTGGAATTTCCTTCATTAAAGGTGAAAAGTGGCTTATGTCAAAAATGAGCGTTTCAGAGCGATTGGAGGCTGTTTTAGCGCTGAAAAGTGGCTTATGTGAAAAATGAGCGTTTCAGAGCGAGAGCAGCCTGTTTTTGCACTAAGCTGCATTTCACTGAAAAAAGGTCTTTCAAACAGGTTTACTAGCCTGAACTGGTTGAATTTGGATCTTCTTCATGGCAAATGAGTTTTTACCTGGAATTTAATTCATTAAGGCTGAAAAGTGGGTTATGTCAAAAATGAGCGTTTCAGAGCGATAGGAGGCTGTTTTAGCACTGTACAGTCGCCTAAGGCTGAAAAGTGTCTTATGTGAAAAATGAGCGTTTCAGAGCGAGAGCAGCCTGTTTTTGCACTAAGCTGCATTTCACTGAAAAAAGGTCTTTCAAACAGGTTTACTAGCCTGAACTTGTTGAATTTGGATCTTCTTCATGGCAAAGGAGTTTTTACCTGGAATTTCATTCATTAAGGC
This sequence comes from Pagrus pagrus, assembly GCF_965226575.1. Lineage (NCBI taxonomy): Eukaryota > Metazoa > Chordata > Actinopteri > Spariformes > Sparidae > Pagrus > Pagrus pagrus. Next base: position 422,543 of record NW_028175420.1, read on the forward strand.
TGAAAAGTGGGTTATGTCAAAAATGAGCGTTTCAGAGCGATAGGAGGCTGTTTTAGCACTGTACAGTCGCCTAAGGCTGAAAAGTGGCTTATGTGAAAAATGAGCGTTTCAGAGCGAGAGGAGGCTGTTTTAGCACTGTACAGTCGCCTAAGGCTGAAAAGTGGCTTATGTGAAAAATGAGCGTTTCAGAGCGAGAGCAGCCTGTTTTTGCACTAAGCTGCATTTCACTGAAAAAAGGTCTTTCAACCAGGTTTACTAGCCTGAACTGCATGAATTTGGATCTTCTTCATGGCAAAGGAGTTTTTACCTGGAATTTCATTCATTAAAGGTGAAAAGTGGCTTATGTCAAAAATGAGCGTTTCAGAGCGATTGGAGGCTGTTTTAGCGCTGAAAAGTGGCTTATGTGAAAAATGAGCGTTTCAGAGCGAGAGCAGCCTGTTTTTGCACTAAGCTGCATTTCACTGAAAAAAGGTCTTTCAAACAGGTTTACTAGCCTGAACTGGTTGAATTTGGATCTTCTTCATGGCAAAGGAGTTTTTACCTGGAATTTCATTCATTAAAGGTGAAAAGTGGCTTATGTCAAAAATGAGCGTTTCAAAGCGATTGGAGGCTGTTTTAGCACTGTACAGTCGCCTAAAGGCTGAAAAGTGGCTTATGTCAAAAATGAGCGTTTCAGAGCGATTGGAGGCTGTTTTAGCGCTGAAAAGTGGCTTATGTGAAAAATGAGCGTTTCAGAGCGAGAGCAGCCTGTTTTTGCACTAAGCTGCATTTCACTGAAAAAAGGTCTTTCAAACAGGTTTACTAGCCTGAACTTGTTGAATTTGGATCTTCTTCATGGCAAAGGAGTTTTTACCTGGAATTTAATTCATTAAGGCTGAAAAGTGGGTTATGTCAAAAATGAGCGTTTCAGAGCGAGAGGAGGCTGTTTTTGCACTGTACAGTCGCCTATAAGGCTGAAAAGTGGCTTATGTGAAAAATGAGCGTTTCAGAGCGAGAGCAGCCTGTTTTTGCACTAAGCTGCATTTCACTGAAAAAAGGTCTTTCAAACAGGTTTACTAGCCTGAACTTGTTGAATTTGGATCTTCTTCATGGCAAAGGAGTTTTTACCTGGAATTTCATTCATTAAGGCTGAAAAGTGGGTTATGTCAAAAATGAGCGTTTCAGAGCGATAGGAGGCTGTTTTAGCACTGTACAGTCGCCTAAGGCTGAAAAGTGGCTTATGTGAAAAATGAGCGTTTCAGAGCGAGAGCAGCCTGTTTTTGCACTAAGCTGCATTTCACTGAAAAAAGGTCTTTCAACCAGGTTTACTAGCCTGAACTGGATGAATTTGGATCTTCTTCATGGCAAAGGAGTTTTTACCTGGAATTTCCTTCATTAAAGGTGAAAAGTGGCTTATGTCAAAAATGAGCGTTTCAGAGCGATTGGAGGCTGTTTTAGCGCTGAAAAGTGGCTTATGTGAAAAATGAGCGTTTCAGAGCGAGAGCAGCCTGTTTTTGCACTAAGCTGCATTTCACTGAAAAAAGGTCTTTCAAACAGGTTTACTAGCCTGAACTGGTTGAATTTGGATCTTCTTCATGGCAAATGAGTTTTTACCTGGAATTTAATTCATTAAGGCTGAAAAGTGGGTTATGTCAAAAATGAGCGTTTCAGAGCGATAGGAGGCTGTTTTAGCACTGTACAGTCGCCTAAGGCTGAAAAGTGTCTTATGTGAAAAATGAGCGTTTCAGAGCGAGAGCAGCCTGTTTTTGCACTAAGCTGCATTTCACTGAAAAAAGGTCTTTCAACCAGGTTTACTAGCCTGAACTGCATGAATTTGGATCTTCTTCATGGCAAAGGAGTTTTTACGTGGAATTTCATTCATTAAAGGTGAAAAGTGGCTTATGTCAAAAATGAGCGTTTCAGAGCGATTGGAGGCTGTTTTAGCGCTGAAAAGTGGCTTATGTGAAAAATGAGCGTTTCAGAGCGAGAGCAGCCTGTTTTTGCACTAAGCTGCATTTCACTGAAAAAAGGTCTTTCAAACAGGTTTACTAGCCTGAACTTGTTGAATTTGGATCTTCTTCATGGCAAAGGAGTTTTTACCTGGAATTTCATTCATTAAGGCTGAAAAGTGGGTTATGTCAAAAATGAGCGTTTCAGAGCGATAGGAGGCTGTTTTAGCACTGTACAGTCGCCTAAGGCTGAAAAGTGGCTTATGTGAAAAATGAGCGTTTCAGAGCGAGAGGAGGCTGTTTTAGCACTGTACAGTCGCCTAAGGCTGAAAAGTGGCTTATGTGAAAAATGAGCGTTTCAGAGCGAGAGCAGCCTGTTTTTGCACTAAGCTGCATTTCACTGAAAAAAGGTCTTTCAACCAGGTTTACTAGCCTGAACTGCATGAATTTGGATCTTCTTCATGGCAAAGGAGTTTTTACCTGGAATTTCATTCATTAAAGGTGAAAAGTGGCTTATGTCAAAAATGAGCGTTTCAGAGCGATTGGAGGCTGTTTTAGCGCTGAAAAGTGGCTTATGTGAAAAATGAGCGTTTCAGAGCGAGAGCAGCCTGTTTTTGCACTAAGCTGCATTTCACTGAAAAAAGGTCTTTCAAACAGGTTTACTAGCCTGAACTGGTTGAATTTGGATCTTCTTCATGGCAAAGGAGTTTTTACCTGGAATTTCATTCATTAAAGGTGAAAAGTGGCTTATGTCAAAAATGAGCGTTTCAAAGCGATTGGAGGCTGTTTTAGCACTGTACAGTCGCCTAAAGGCTGAAAAGTGGCTTATGTCAAAAATGAGCGTTTCAGAGCGATTGGAGGCTGTTTTAGCGCTGAAAAGTGGCTTATGTGAAAAATGAGCGTTTCAGAGCGAGAGCAGCCTGTTTTTGCACTAAGCTGCATTTCACTGAAAAAAGGTCTTTCAAACAGGTTTACTAGCCTGAACTTGTTGAATTTGGATCTTCTTCATGGCAAAGGAGTTTTTACCTGGAATTTAATTCATTAAGGCTGAAAAGTGGGTTATGTCAAAAATGAGCGTTTCAGAGCGAGAGGAGGCTGTTTTTGCACTGTACAGTCGCCTATAAGGCTGAAAAGTGGCTTATGTGAAAAATGAGCGTTTCAGAGCGAGAGCAGCCTGTTTTTGCACTAAGCTGCATTTCACTGAAAAAAGGTCTTTCAAACAGGTTTACTAGCCTGAACTTGTTGAATTTGGATCTTCTTCATGGCAAAGGAGTTTTTACCTGGAATTTCATTCATTAAGGCTGAAAAGTGGCTTATGTGAAAAATGAGCGTTTCAGAGCGAGAGCAGCCTGTTTTTGCACTAAGCTGCATTTCACTGAAAAAAGGTCTTTCAACCAGGTTTACTAGCCTGAACTGGATGAATTTGGATCTTCTTCATGGCAAAGGAGTTTTTACCTGGAATTTCCTTCATTAAAGGTGAAAAGTGGCTTATGTGAAAAATGAGCGTTTCAGAGCGAGAGCAGCCTGTTTTTGCACTAAGCTGCATTTCACTGAAAAAAGGTCTTTCAAACAGGTTTACTAGCCTGAACTGGTTGAATTTGGATCTTCTTCATGGCAAATGAGTTTTTACCTGGAATTTAATTCATTAAGGCTGAAAAGTGGGTTATGTCAAAAATGAGCGTTTCAGAGCGATAGGAGGCTGTTTTAGCACTGTACAGTCGCCTAAGGCTGAAAAGTGGCTTATGTGAAAAATGAGCGTTTCAGAGCGATTGGAGGCTGTTTTAGCGCTGAAAAGTGGCTTTTGTGAAAAATGAGCGTTTCAGAGCGAGAGCAGCCTGTTTTTGCACTAAGCTGCATTTCACTGAAAAAAGGTCTTTCAAACAGGTTTACTAGCCTGAACTGGTTGAATTTGGATCTTCTTCATGACAAAGGAGTTTTTACCTGGAATTTCATTCATTAAGGCTGAAAAGTGGGTTATGTCAAAAATGAGCGTTTCAGAGCGATAGGAGGCTGTTTTAGCACTGTACAGTCGCCTAAGGCTGAAAAGTGGCTTATGTGAAAAATGAGCGTTTCAGAGCGAGAGCAGCCTGTTTTTGCACTAAGCTGCATTTCACTGAAAAAAGGTCTTTCAACCAGGTTTACTAGCCTGAACTGGATGAATTTGGATCTTCTTCATGGCAAAGGAGTTTTTACCTGGAATTTCCTTCATTAAAGGTGAAAAGTGGCTTATGTGAAAAATGAGCGTTTCAGAGCGATTGGAGGCTGTTTTAGCGCTGAAAAGTGGCTTTTGTGAAAAATGAGCGTTTCAGAGCGAGAGCAGCCTGTTTTTGCACTAAGCTGCATTTCACTGAAAAAAGGTCTTTCAAACAGGTTTACTAGCCTGAACTGGTTGAATTTGGATCTTCTTCATGGCAAATGAGTTTTTACCTGGAATTTAATTCATTAAGGCTGAAAAGTGGGTTATGTCAAAAATGAGCGTTTCAGAGCGATAGGAGGCTGTTTTAGCACTGTACAGTCGCCTAAGGCTGAAAAGTGTCTTATGTGAAAAATGAGCGTTTCAGAGCGAGAGCAGCCTGTTTTTGCACTAAGCTGCATTTCACTGAAAAAAGGTCTTTCAACCAGGTTTACTAGCCTGAACTGCATGAATTTGGATCTTCTTCATGGCAAAGGAGTTTTTACCTGGAATTTCATTCATTAAAGGTGAAAAGTGGCTTATGTCAAAAATGAGCGTTTCAGAGCGATTGGAGGCTGTTTTAGCGCTGAAAAGTGGCTTATGTGAAAAATGAGCGTTTCAGAGCGAGAGCAGCCTGTTTTTGCACTAAGCTGCATTTCACTGAAAAAAGGTCTTTCAAACAGGTTTACTAGCCTGAACTTGTTGAATTTGGATCTTCTTCATGGCAAAGGAGTTTTTACCTGGAATTTCATTCATTAAGGCTGAAAAGTGGGTTATGTCAAAAATGAGCGTTTCAGAGCGATAGGAGGCTGTTTTAGCACTGTACAGTCGCCTAAGGCTGAAAAGTGGCTTATGTGAAAAATGAGCGTTTCAGAGCGAGAGGAGGCTGTTTTAGCACTGTACAGTCGCCTAAGGCTGAAAAGTGGCTTATGTGAAAAATGAGCGTTTCAGAGCGAGAGCAGCCTGTTTTTGCACTAAGCTGCATTTCACTGAAAAAAGGTCTTTCAACCAGGTTTACTAGCCTGAACTGCATGAATTTGGATCTTCTTCATGGCAAAGGAGTTTTTACCTGGAATTTCATTCATTAAAGGTGAAAAGTGGCTTATGTCAAAAATGAGCGTTTCAGAGCGATTGGAGGCTGTTTTAGCGCTGAAAAGTGGCTTATGTGAAAAATGAGCGTTTCAGAGCGAGAGCAGCCTGTTTTTGCACTAAGCTGCATTTCACTGAAAAAAGGTCTTTCAAACAGGTTTACTAGCCTGAACTGGTTGAATTTGGATCTTCTTCATGGCAAAGGAGTTTTTACCTGGAATTTCATTCATTAAAGGTGAAAAGTGGCTTATGTCAAAAATGAGCGTTTCAAAGCGATTGGAGGCTGTTTTAGCACTGTACAGTCGCCTAAAGGCTGAAAAGTGGCTTATGTCAAAAATGAGCGTTTCAGAGCGATTGGAGGCTGTTTTAGCGCTGAAAAGTGGCTTATGTGAAAAATGAGCGTTTCAGAGCGAGAGCAGCCTGTTTTTGCACTAAGCTGCATTTCACTGAAAAAAGGTCTTTCAAACAGGTTTACTAGCCTGAACTTGTTGAATTTGGATCTTCTTCATGGCAAAGGAGTTTTTACCTGGAATTTAATTCATTAAGGCTGAAAAGTGGGTTATGTCAAAAATGAGCGTTTCAGAGCGAGAGGAGGCTGTTTTTGCACTGTACAGTCGCCTATAAGGCTGAAAAGTGGCTTATGTGAAAAATGAACGTTTCAGAGCGAGAGCAGCCTGTTTTTGCACTAAGCTGCATTTCACTGAAAAAAGGTCTTTCAAACAGGTTTACTAGCCTGAACTTGTTGAATTTGGATCTTCTTCATGGCAAAGGAGTTTTTACCTGGAATTTCATTCATTAAGGCTGAAAAGTGGGTTATGTCAAAAATGAGCGTTTCAGAGCGATAGGAGGCTGTTTTAGCACTGTACAGTCGCCTAAGGCTGAAAAGTGGCTTATGTGAAAAATGAGCGTTTCAGAGCGAGAGCAGCCTGTTTTTGCACTAAGCTGCATTTCACTGAAAAAAGGTCTTTCAACCAGGTTTACTAGCCTGAACTGGATGAATTTGGATCTTCTTCATGGCAAAGGAGTTTTTACCTGGAATTTCCTTCATTAAAGGTGAAAAGTGGCTTATGTCAAAAATGAGCGTTTCAGAGCGATTGGAGGCTGTTTTAGCGCTGAAAAGTGGCTTATGTGAAAAATGAGCGTTTCAGAGCGAGAGCAGCCTGTTTTTGCACTAAGCTGCATTTCACTGAAAAAAGGTCTTTCAAACAGGTTTACTAGCCTGAACTGGTTGAATTTGGATCTTCTTCATGGCAAATGAGTTTTTACCTGGAATTTAATTCATTAAGGCTGAAAAGTGGGTTATGTCAAAAATGAGCGTTTCAGAGCGATAGGAGGCTGTTTTAGCACTGTACAGTCGCCTAAGGCTGAAAAGTGTCTTATGTGAAAAATGAGCGTTTCAGAGCGAGAGCAGCCTGTTTTTGCACTAAGCTGCATTTCACTGAAAAAAGGTCTTTCAAACAGGTTTACTAGCCTGAACTTGTTGAATTTGGATCTTCTTCATGGCAAAGGAGTTTTTACCTGGAATTTCATTCATTAAGGCTGAAAAGTGGGTTATGTCAAAAATGAGCGTTTCAGAGCGATAGGAGGCTGTTTTAGCACTGTACAGTCGCCTAAGGCTGAAAAGTGGCTTATGTGAAAAATGAGCGTTTCAGAGCGAGAGGAGGCTGTTTTAGCACTGTACAGTCGCCTAAGGCTGAAAAGTGGCTTATGTGAAAAATGAGCGTTTCAGAGCGAGAGCAGCCTGTTTTTGCACTAAGCTGCATTTCACTGAAAAAAGGTCTTTCAACCAGGTTTACTAGCCTGAACTGCATGAATTTGGATCTTCTTCATGGCAAAGGAGTTTTTACCTGGAATTTCATTCATTAAAGGTGAAAAGTGGCTTATGTCAAAAATGAGCGTTTCAGAGCGATTGGAGGCTGTTTTAGCGCTGAAAAGTGGCTTATGTGAAAAATGAGCGTTTCAGAGCGAGAGCAGCCTGTTTTTGCACTAAGCTGCATTTCACTGAAAAAAGGTCTTTCAAACAGGTTTACTAGCCTGAACTGGTTGAATTTGGATCTTCTTCATGGCAAAGGAGTTTTTACCTGGAATTTCATTCATTAAAGGTGAAAAGTGGCTTATGTCAAAAATGAGCGTTTCAAAGCGATTGGAGGCTGTTTTAGCACTGTACAGTCGCCTAAAGGCTGAAAAGTGGCTTATGTCAAAAATGAGCGTTTCAGAGCGATTGGAGGCTGTTTTAGCGCTGAAAAGTGGCTTATGTGAAAAATGAGCGTTTCAGAGCGAGAGCAGCCTGTTTTTGCACTAAGCTGCATTTCACTGAAAAAAGGTCTTTCAAACAGGTTTACTAGCCTGAACTTGTTGAATTTGGATCTTCTTCATGGCAAAGGAGTTTTTACCTGGAATTTAATTCATTAAGGCTGAAAAGTGGGTTATGTCAAAAATGAGCGTTTCAGAGCGAGAGGAGGCTGTTTTTGCACTGTACAGTCGCCTATAAGGCTGAAAAGTGGCTTATGTGAAAAATGAGCGTTTCAGAGCGAGAGCAGCCTGTTTTTGCACTAAGCTGCATTTCACTGAAAAAAGGTCTTTCAAACAGGTTTACTAGCCTGAACTTGTTGAATTTGGATCTTCTTCATGGCAAAGGAGTTTTTACCTGGAATTTCATTCATTAAGGCTGAAAAGTGGGTTATGTCAAAAATGAGCGTTTCAGAGCGATAGGAGGCTGTTTTAGCACTGTACAGTCGCCTAAGGCTGAAAAGTGGCTTATGTGAAAAATGAGCGTTTCAGAGCGAGAGCAGCCTGTTTTTGCACTAAGCTGCATTTCACTGAAAAAAGGTCTTTCAACCAGGTTTACTAGCCTGAACTGGATGAATTTGGATCTTCTTCATGGCAAAGGAGTTTTTACCTGGAATTTCCTTCATTAAAGGTGAAAAGTGGCTTATGTCAAAAATGAGCGTTTCAGAGCGATTGGAGGCTGTTTTAGCGCTGAAAAGTGGCTTATGTGAAAAATGAGCGTTTCAGAGCGAGAGCAGCCTGTTTTTGCACTAAGCTGCATTTCACTGAAAAAAGGTCTTTCAAACAGGTTTACTAGCCTGAACTGGTTGAATTTGGATCTTCTTCATGGCAAATGAGTTTTTACCTGGAATTTAATTCATTAAGGCTGAAAAGTGGGTTATGTCAAAAATGAGCGTTTCAGAGCGATAGGAGGCTGTTTTAGCACTGTACAGTCGCCTAAGGCTGAAAAGTGTCTTATGTGAAAAATGAGCGTTTCAGAGCGAGAGCAGCCTGTTTTTGCACTAAGCTGCATTTCACTGAAAAAAGGTCTTTCAACCAGGTTTACTAGCCTGAACTGCATGAATTTGGATCTTCTTCATGGCAAAGGAGTTTTTACGTGGAATTTCATTCATTAAAGGTGAAAAGTGGCTTATGTCAAAAATGAGCGTTTCAGAGCGATTGGAGGCTGTTTTAGCGCTGAAAAGTGGCTTATGTGAAAAATGAGCGTTTCAGAGCGAGAGCAGCCTGTTTTTGCACTAAGCTGCATTTCACTGAAAAAAGGTCTTTCAAACAGGTTTACTAGCCTGAACTTGTTGAATTTGGATCTTCTTCATGGCAAAGGAGTTTTTACCTGGAATTTCATTCATTAAGGCTGAAAAGTGGGTTATGTCAAAAATGAGCGTTTCAGAGCGATAGGAGGCTGTTTTAGCACTGTACAGTCGCCTAAGGCTGAAAAGTGGCTTATGTGAAAAATGAGCGTTTCAGAGCGAGAGGAGGCTGTTTTAGCACTGTACAGTCGCCTAAGGCTGAAAAGTGGCTTATGTGAAAAATGAGCGTTTCAGAGCGAGAGCAGCCTGTTTTTGCACTAAGCTGCATTTCACTGAAAAAAGGTCTTTCAACCAGGTTTACTAGCCTGAACTGCATGAATTTGGATCTTCTTCATGGCAAAGGAGTTTTTACCTGGAATTTCATTCATTAAAGGTGAAAAGTGGCTTATGTCAAAAATGAGCGTTTCAGAGCGATTGGAGGCTGTTTTAGCGCTGAAAAGTGGCTTATGTGAAAAATGAGCGTTTCAGAGCGAGAGCAGCCTGTTTTTGCACTAAGCTGCATTTCACTGAAAAAAGGTCTTTCAAACAGGTTTACTAGCCTGAACTGGTTGAATTTGGATCTTCTTCATGGCAAAGGAGTTTTTACCTGGAATTTCATTCATTAAAGGTGAAAAGTGGCTTATGTCAAAAATGAGCGTTTCAAAGCGATTGGAGGCTGTTTTAGCACTGTACAGTCGCCTAAAGGCTGAAAAGTGGCTTATGTCAAAAATGAGCGTTTCAGAGCGATTGGAGGCTGTTTTAGCGCTGAAAAGTGGCTTATGTGAAAAATGAGCGTTTCAGAGCGAGAGCAGCCTGTTTTTGCACTAAGCTGCATTTCACTGAAAAAAGGTCTTTCAAACAGGTTTACTAGCCTGAACTTGTTGAATTTGGATCTTCTTCATGGCAAAGGAGTTTTTACCTGGAATTTAATTCATTAAGGCTGAAAAGTGGGTTATGTCAAAAATGAGCGTTTCAGAGCGAGAGGAGGCTGTTTTTGCACTGTACAGTCGCCTATAAGGCTGAAAAGTGGCTTATGTGAAAAATGAGCGTTTCAGAGCGAGAGCAGCCTGTTTTTGCACTAAGCTGCATTTCACTGAAAAAAGGTCTTTCAAACAGGTTTACTAGCCTGAACTTGTTGAATTTGGATCTTCTTCATGGCAAAGGAGTTTTTACCTGGAATTTCATTCATTAAGGCTGAAAAGTGGGTTATGTCAAAAATGAGCGTTTCAGAGCGATAGGAGGCTGTTTTAGCACTGTACAGTCGCCTAAGGCTGAAAAGTGGCTTATGTGAAAAATGAGCGTTTCAGAGCGAGAGCAGCCTGTTTTTGCACTAAGCTGCATTTCACTGAAAAAAGGTCTTTCAACCAGGTTTACTAGCCTGAACTGGATGAATTTGGATCTTCTTCATGGCAAAGGAGTTTTTACCTGGAATTTCCTTCATTAAAGGTGAAAAGTGGCTTATGTCAAAAATGAGCGTTTCAGAGCGATTGGAGGCTGTTTTAGCGCTGAAAAGTGGCTTATGTGAAAAATGAGCGTTTCAGAGCGAGAGCAGCCTGTTTTTGCACTAAGCTGCATTTCACTGAAAAAAGGTCTTTCAAACAGGTTTACTAGCCTGAACTGGTTGAATTTGGATCTTCTTCATGGCAAATGAGTTTTTACCTGGAATTTAATTCATTAAGGCTGAAAAGTGGGTTATGTCAAAAATGAGCGTTTCAGAGCGATAGGAGGCTGTTTTAGCACTGTACAGTCGCCTAAGGCTGAAAAGTGTCTTATGTGAAAAATGAGCGTTTCAGAGCGAGAGCAGCCTGTTTTTGCACTAAGCTGCATTTCACTGAAAAAAGGTCTTTCAACCAGGTTTACTAGCCTGAACTGCATGAATTTGGATCTTCTTCATGGCAAAGGAGTTTTTACCTGGAATTTCATTCATTAAAGGTGAAAAGTGGCTTATGTCAAAAATGAGCGTTTCAGAGCGATTGGAGGCTGTTTTAGCGCTGAAAAGTGGCTTATGTGAAAAATGAGCGTTTCAGAGCGAGAGCAGCCTGTTTTTGCACTAAGCTGCATTTCACTGAAAAAAGGTCTTTCAAACAGGTTTACTAGCCTGAACTGGTTGAATTTGGATCTTCTTCATGGCAAAGGAGTTTTTACCTGGAATTTCATTCATTAAAGGTGAAAAGTGGCTTATGTCAAAAATGAGCGTTTCAGAGCGATTGGAGGCTGTTTGAGCACTGTACAGTCGCCTAAGGCTGAAAAGTGGCTTATGTGAAAAATGAGCGTTTCAGAGCGAGAGCAGCCTGTTTTTGCACTAAGCTGCATTTCACTGAAAAAAGGTTTTTCAAACAGGTTTACTAGCCTGAACTGGTTGAATTTGGATCTTCTTCATGGCAAAGGAGTTTTTACCTGGAATTTCATTCATTAAAGGTGAAAAGTGGCTTATGTCAAAAAAGGGCGTTTCAGAGCGATTGGAGGCTGTTTTAGCGCTGAAAAGTGGCTTATGTGAAAAATGAGCGTTTCAGAGCGAGAGCAGCCTGTTTTTGCACTAAGCTGCATTTCACTGAAAAAAGGTCTTTCAAACAGGTTTACTAGCCTGAACTGGTTGAATTTGGATCTTCTTCATGGCAAAGGAGTTTTTACCTGGAATTTCATTCATTAAAGGTGAAAAGTGGCTTATTTCAAAAATGAGCGTTTCAGAGCGATTGGAGGCTGTTTTAGCACTGTACAGTCGCCTAAGGCTGAAAAGTGGCTTATGTCAAAAATGAGCGTTTCAGAGCGATTGGAGGCTGTTTTAGCGCTGAAAAGTGGCTTATGTGAAAAATGAGCGTTTCAGAGCGAGAGCAGCCTGTTTTTGCACTAAGCTGCATTTCACTGAAAAAAGGTCTTTCAAACAGGTTTACTAGCCTGAACTGGTTGAATTTGGATCTTCTTCATGGCAAAGGAGTTTTTACCTGGAATTTCATTCATTAAAGGTGAAAAGTGGCTTATGTCAAAAATGAGCGTTTCAGAGCGATTGGAGGCTGTTTTAGCGCTGAAAAGTGGCTTATGTGAAAAATGAGCGTTTCAGAGCGAGAGCAGCCTGTTTTTGCACTAAGCTGCATTTCACTGAAAAAAGGTCTTTCAAACAGGTTTACTAGCCTGAACTGGTTGAATTTGGATCTTCTTCATGGCAAATGAGTTTTTACCTGGAATTTAATTCATTAAGGCTGAAAAGTGGGTTATGTCAAAAATGAGCGTTTCAGAGCGATAGGAGGCTGTTTTAGCACTGTACAGTCGCCTAAGGCTGAAAAGTGGCTTATGTGAAAAATGAGCGTTTCAGAGCGAGAGCAGCCTGTTTTTGCACTAAGCTGCATTTCACTGAAAAAAGGTCTTTCAAACAGGTTTACTAGCCTGAACTTGTTGAATTTGGATCTTCTTCATGGCAAAGGAGTTTTTACCTGGAATTTCATTCATTAAGGCTGAAAAGTGGCTTATGTCAAAAATGAGCGTTTCAGAGCGATAGGAGGCTGTTTTAGCACTGTACAGTCGCCTAAGGCTGAAAAGTGGCTTATGTGAAAAATGAGCGTTTCAGAGCGAGAGGAGGCTGTTTTTGCACTAAGCTGCATTTCACTGAAAAAAGGTCTTTCAACCAGGTTTACTAGCCTGAACTGGATGAATTTGGATCTTCTTCATGGCAAAGGAGTTTTTACCTGAAATTTCCTTCATTAAAGGTGAAAAGTGGCTTATGTCAAAAATGAGCGTTTCAGAGCGATTGGAGGCTGTTTTAGCGCTGAAAAGTGGCTTATGTGAAAAATGAGCGTTTCAGAGCGAGAGCAGCCTGTTTTTGCACTAAGCTGCATTTCACTGAAAAAAGGTCTTTCAAACAGGTTTACTAGCCTGAACTGGTTGAATTTGGATCTTCTTCATGGCAAAGGAGTTTTTACCTGGAATTTCATTCATTAAAGGTGAAAAGTGGCTTATGTGAAAAATGAGCGTTTCAGAGCGATTGGAGGCTGTTTTAGCGCTGAAAAGTGGCTTATGTGAAAAATGAGCGTTTCAGAGCGAGAGCAGCCTGTTTTTGCACTAAGCTGCATTTCACTGAAAAAAGGTCTTTCAAACAGGTTTACTAGCCTGAACTGGTTGAATTTGGATCTTCTTCATGGCAAAGGAGTTTTTACCTGGAATTTCATTCATTAAAGGTGAAAAGTGGCTTATGTCAAAAATGAGCGTTTCAGAGCGATTGGAGGCTGTTTTAGCGCTGAAAAGTGGCTTATGTGAAAAATGAGCGTTTCAGAGCGAGAGCAGCCTGTTTTTGCACTAAGCTGCATTTCACTGAAAAAAGGTCTTTCAAACAGGTTTACTAGCCTGAACTGGTTGAATTTGGATCTTCTTCATGGCAAATGAGTTTTTACCTGGAATTTAATTCATTAAGGCTGAAAAGTGGGTTATGTCAAAAATGAGCGTTTCAGAGCGATAGGAGGCTGTTTTAGCACTGTACAGTCGCCTAAGGCTGAAAAGTGGCTTATGTGAAAAATGAGCGTTTCAGAGCGAGAGGAGGCTGTTTTAGCACTGTACAGTCGCCTAAGGCTGAAAAGTGGCTTATGTGAAAAATGAGCGTTTCAGAGCGAGAGCAGCCTGTTTTTGCACTAAGCTGCATTTCACTGAAAAAAGGTCTTTCAACCAGGTTTACTAGCCTGAACTGCATGAATTTGGATCTTCTTCATGGCAAAGGAGTTTTTACCTGGAATTTCATTCATTAAAGGTGAAAAGTGGCTTATGTCAAAAATGAGCGTTTCAGAGCGATTGGAGGCTGTTTTAGCGCTGAAAAGTGGCTTATGTGAAAAATGAGCGTTTCAGAGCGAGAGCAGCCTGTTTTTGCACTAAGCTGCATTTCACTGAAAAAAGGTCTTTCAAACAGGTTTACTAGCCTGAACTGGTTGAATTTGGATCTTCTTCATGGCAAAGGAGTTTTTACCTGGAATTTCATTCATTAAAGGTGAAAAGTGGCTTATGTCAAAAATGAGCGTTTCAAAGCGATTGGAGGCTGTTTTAGCACTGTACAGTCGCCTAAAGGCTGAAAAGTGGCTTATGTCAAAAATGAGCGTTTCAGAGCGATTGGAGGCTGTTTTAGCGCTGAAAAGTGGCTTATGTGAAAAATGAGCGTTTCAGAGCGAGAGCAGCCTGTTTTTGCACTAAGCTGCATTTCACTGAAAAAAGGTCTTTCAAACAGGTTTACTAGCCTGAACTTGTTGAATTTGGATCTTCTTCATGGCAAAGGAGTTTTTACCTGGAATTTCATTCATTAAGGCTGAAAAGTGGGTTATGTCAAAAATGAGCGTTTCAGAGCGATAGGAGGCTGTTTTAGCACTGTACAGTCGCCTAAGGCTGAAAAGTGGCTTATGTGAAAAATGAGCGTTTCAGAGCGAGAGCAGCCTGTTTTTGCACTAAGCTGCATTTCACTGAAAAAAGGTCTTTCAACCAGGTTTACTAGCCTGAACTGGATGAATTTGGATCTTCTTCATGGCAAAGGAGTTTTTACCTGGAATTTCCTTCATTAAAGGTGAAAAGTGGCTTATGTCAAAAATGAGCGTTTCAGAGCGATTGGAGGCTGTTTTAGCGCTGAAAAGTGGCTTATGTGAAAAATGAGCGTTTCAGAGCGAGAGCAGCCTGTTTTTGCACTAAGCTGCATTTCACTGAAAAAAGGTCTTTCAAACAGGTTTACTAGCCTGAACTGGTTGAATTTGGATCTTCTTCATGGCAAATGAGTTTTTACCTGGAATTTAATTCATTAAGGCTGAAAAGTGGGTTATGTCAAAAATGAGCGTTTCAGAGCGATAGGAGGCTGTTTTAGCACTGTACAGTCGCCTAAGGCTGAAAAGTGTCTTATGTGAAAAATGAGCGTTTCAGAGCGAGAGCAGCCTGTTTTTGCACTAAGCTGCATTTCACTGAAAAAAGGTCTTTCAACCAGGTTTACTAGCCTGAACTGCATGAATTTGGATCTTCTTCATGGCAAAGGAGTTTTTACCTGGAATTTCATTCATTAAAGGTGAAAAGTGGCTTATGTCAAAAATGAGCGTTTCAGAGCGATTGGAGGCTGTTTGAGCACTGTACAGTCGCCTAAGGCTGAAAAGTGGCTTATGTGAAAAATGAGCGTTTCAGAGCGAGAGCAGCCTGTTTTTGCACTAAGCTGCATTTCACTGAAAAAAGGTTTTTCAAACAGGTTTACTAGCCTGAACTGGTTGAATTTGGATCTTCTTCATGGCAAAGGAGTTTTTACCTGGAATTTCATTCATTAAAGGTGAAAAGTGGCTTATGTCAAAAAAGGGCGTTTCAGAGCGATTGGAGGCTGTTTTAGCGCTGAAAAGTGGCTTATGTGAAAAATGAGCGTTTCAGAGCGAGAGCAGCCTGTTTTTGCACTAAGCTGCATTTCACTGAAAAAAGGTCTTTCAAACAGGTTTACTAGCCTGAACTGGTTGAATTTGGATCTTCTTCATGGCAAAGGAGTTTTTACCTGGAATTTCATTCATTAAAGGTGAAAAGTGGCTTATTTCAAAAATGAGCGTTTCAGAGCGATTGGAGGCTGTTTTAGCACTGTACAGTCGCCTAAGGCTGAAAAGTGGCTTATGTCAAAAATGAGCGTTTCAGAGCGATTGGAGGCTGTTTTAGCGCTGAAAAGTGGCTTATGTGAAAAATGAGCGTTTCAGAGCGAGAGCAGCCTGTTTTTGCACTAAGCTGCATTTCACTGAAAAAAGGTCTTTCAAACAGGTTTACTAGCCTGAACTGGTTGAATTTGGATCTTCTTCATGGCAAAGGAGTTTTTACCTGGAATTTCATTCATTAAAGGTGAAAAGTGGCTTATGTCAAAAATGAGCGTTTCAGAGCGATTGGAGGCTGTTTTAGCGCTGAAAAGTGGCTTATGTGAAAAATGAGCGTTTCAGAGCGAGAGCAGCCTGTTTTTGCACTAAGCTGCATTTCACTGAAAAAAGGTCTTTCAAACAGGTTTACTAGCCTGAACTGGTTGAATTTGGATCTTCTTCATGGCAAATGAGTTTTTACCTGGAATTTAATTCATTAAGGCTGAAAAGTGGGTTATGTCAAAAATGAGCGTTTCAGAGCGATAGGAGGCTGTTTTAGCACTGTACAGTCGCCTAAGGCTGAAAAGTGGCTTATGTGAAAAATGAGCGTTTCAGAGCGAGAGCAGCCTGTTTTTGCACTAAGCTGCATTTCACTGAAAAAAGGTCTTTCAAACAGGTTTACTAGCCTGAAGTGGTTGAATTTGGATCTTCTTCATGGCAAAGGAGTTTTTACCTGGAATTTCCTTCATTAAAGGTGAAAAGTGGCTTATGTCAAAAATGAGCGTTTCAGAGCGATTGGAGGCTGTTTTAGCATTGTACAGTCGCCTAAGGCTGAAAAGTGGCTTATGTCAAAAATGAGCGTTTCAGAGCGATTGGAGGCTGTTTTAGCGCTGAAAAGTGGCTTATGTGAAAAATGAGCGTTTCAGAGCGAGAGCAGCCTGTTTTTGCACTAAGCTGCATTTCACTGAAAAAAGGTCTTTCAAACAGGTTTACTAGCCTGAACTGGTTGAATTTGGATCTTCTTCATGGCAAAGGAGTTTTTACCTGGAATTTCCTTCATTAAAGGTGAAAAGTGGCTTATGTCAAAAATGAGCGTTTCAGAGCGATTGGAGGCTGTTTTAGCATTGTACAGTCGCCTAAGGCTGAAAAGTGGCTTATGTGAAAAATGAGCGTTTCAGAGCGAGAGCAGCCTGTTTTTGCACTAAGCTGCATTTCACTGAAAAAAGGTCTTTCAAACAGGTTTACTAGCCTGAACTGGTTGAATTTGGATCTTCTTCATGGCAAATTAGTTTTTACCTGGAATTTAATTCATTAAGGCTGAAAAGTGGGTTATGTCAAAAATGAGCGTTTCAGAGCGATAGGAGGCTGTTTTAGCACTGTACAGTCGCCTAAGGCTGAAAAGTGGCTTATGTCAAAAATGAGCGTTTCAGAGCGATTGGAGGCTGTTTTAGCGCTGAAAAGTGGCTTATGTGAAAAATGAGCGTTTCAGAGCGAGAGCAGCCTGTTTTTGCACTAAGCTGCATTTCACTGAAAAAAGGTCTTTCAAACAGGTTTACTAGCCTGAACTTGTTGAATTTGGATCTTCTTCATGGCAAAGGAGTTTTTACCTGGAATTTAATTCATTAAGGCTGAAAAGTGGGTTATGTCAAAAATGAGCGTTTCAGAGCGATAGGAGGCTGTTTTAGCACTGTACAGTCGCCTAAGGCTGAAAAGTGGCTTATGTGAAAAATGAGCGTTTCAGAGCGAGAGCAGCCTGTTTTTGCACTAAGCTGCATTTCACTGAAAAAAGGTCTTTCAAACAGGTTTACTAGCCTGAACTGGTTGAATTTGGATCTTCTTCATGGCAAAGGAGTTTTTACCTGGAATTTCCTTCATTAAAGGTGAAAAGTGGCTTATGTCAAAAATGAGCGTTTCAGAGCGATTGGAGGCTGTTTTAGCGCTGAAAAGTGGCTTATGTGAAAAATGAGCGTTTCAGAGCGAGAGCAGCCTGTTTTTGCACTAAGCTGCATTTCAGTGAAAAAAGGTCTTTCAAACAGGTTTACTAGCCTGAACTGGTTGAATTTGGATCTTCTTCATGGCAAATGAGTTTTTACCTGGAATTTAATTCATTAAGGCTGAAAAGTGGGTTATGTCAAAAATGAGCGTTTCAGAGCGATAGGAGGCTGTTTTAGCACTGTACAGTCGCCTAAGGCTGAAAAGTGGCTTATGTGAAAAATGAGCGTTTCAGAGCGAGAGGAGGCTGTTTTAGCACTGTACAGTCGCCTAAGGCTGAAAAGTGGCTTATGTCAAAAATGAGCGTTTCAGAGCGATTGGAGGCTGTTTTAGCGCTGAAAAGTGGCTTATGTGAAAAATGAGCGTTTCAGAGCGAGAGCAGCCTGTTTTTGCACTAAGCTGCATTTCACTGAAAAAAGGTCTTTCAAACAGGTTTACTAGCCTGAACTTGTTGAATTTGGATCTTCTTCATGGCAAAGGAGTTTTTACCTGGAATTTCCTTCATTAAAGGTGAAAAGTGGCTTATGTCAAAAATGAGCGTTTCAGAGCGATTGGAGGCTGTTTTAGCATTGTACAGTCGCCTAAGGCTGAAAAGTGGCTTATGTCAAAAATGAGCGTTTCAGAGCAATTGGAGGCTGTTTTAGCGCTGAAAAGTGGCTTATGTGAAAAATGAGCGTTTCAGAGCGAGAGCAGCCTGTTTTTGCACTAAGCTGCATTTCACTGAAAAAAGGTCTTTCAACCAGGTTTACTAGCCTGAACTGCATGAATTTGGATCTTCTTCATGGCAAAGGAGTTTTTACCTGGAATTTCATTCATTAAAGGTGAAAAGTGGCTTATGTCAAAAATGAGCGTTTCAGAGCGATTGGAGGCTGTTTTAGCACTGTACAGTCGCCTGAGGCTGAAAAGTGGCTTATGTCAAAAATGAGCGTTTCAGAGCGATTGGAGGCTGTTTTAGCGCTGAAAAGTGGCTTATGTGAAAAATGAGCGTTTCAGAGCGAGAGCAGCCTGTTTTTGCACTAAGCTGCATTTCACTGAAAAAAGGTCTTTCAAACAGGTTTACTAGCCTGAACTGGTTGAATTTGGATCTTCTTCATGGCAAATTAGTTTTTACCTGGAATTTAATTCATTAAGGCTGAAAAGTGGGTTATGTGAAAAATGAGCGTTTCAGAGCGAGAGGAGGCTGTTTTTGCATTGTACAGTCGCCTATAAGGCTGAAAAGTGGCTTATGTGAAAAATGAGCGTTTCAGAGCGAGAGCAGCCTGTTTTTGCACTAAGCTGCATTTCACTGAAAAAAGGTCTTTCAACCAGGTTTACTAGCCTGAACTGGATGAATTTGGATCTTCTTCATGGCAAAGGAGTTTTTACCTGGAATTTCCTTCATTAAAGGTGAAAAGTGGCTTATGTCAAAAATGAGCGTTTCAGAGCGATTGGAGGCTGTTTTAGCGCTGAAAAGTGGCTTATGTGAAAAATGAGCGTTTCAGAGCGAGAGCAGCCTGTTTTTGCACTAAGCTGCATTTCACTGAAAAAAGGTCTTTCAAACAGGTTTACTAGCCTGAACTGGTTGAATTTGGATCTTCTTCATGGCAAAGGAGTTTTTACCTGGAATTTCATTCATTAAAGGTGAAAAGTGGCTTATGTCAAAAATGAGCGTTTCAGAGCGATTGGAGGCTGTTTTAGCGCTGAAAAGTGGCTTATGTGAAAAATGAGCGTTTCAGAGCGAGAGCAGCCTGTTTTTGCACTAAGCTGCATTTCACTGAAAAAAGGTCTTTCAAACAGGTTTACTAGCCTGAACTGGTTGAATTTGGATCTTCTTCATGGCAAATTAGTTTTTACCTGGAATTTCATTCATTAAGGCTGAAAAGTGGGTTATGTCAAAAATGAGCGTTTCAGAGCGATAGGAGGCTGTTTTAGCACTGTACAGTCGCCTAAGGCTGAAAAGTGGCTTATGTGAAAAATGAGCGTTTCAGAGCGAGAGCAGCCTGTTTTTGCACTAAGCTGCATTTCACTGAAAAAAGGTCTTTCAAACAGGTTCACTAGCCTGAACTGGTTGAATTTGGATCTTCTTCATGGCAAAGGAGTTTTTACCTGGAATTTCATTCATTAAAGGTGAAAAGTGGCTTATGTCAAAAATGAGCGTTTCAGAGCGATTGGAGGCTGTTTTAGCACTGTACAGTCGCCTAAGGCTGAAAAGTGGCTTATGTCAAAAATGAGCGTTTCAGAGCGATTGGAGGCTGTTTTAGCGCTGAAAAGTGGCTTATGTGAAAAATGAGCGTTTCAGAGCGAGAGCAGCCTGTTTTTGCACTAAGCTGCATTTCACTGAAAAAAGGTCTTTCAAACAGGTTTACTAGCCTGAACTGGTTGAATTTGGATCTTCTTCATGGCAAATGAGTTTTTACCTGGAATTTAATTCATTAAGGCTGAAAAGTGGGTTATGTCAAAAATGAGCGTTTCAGAGCGATAGGAGGCTGTTTTAGCACTGTACAGTCGCCTAAGGCTGAAAAGTGGCTTATGTGAAAAATGAGCGTTTCAGAGCGATTGGAGGCTGTTTTAGCGCTGAAAAGTGGCTTATGTGAAAAATGAGCGTTTCAGAGCGAGAGCAGCCTGTTTTTGCACTAAGCTGCATTTCACTGAAAAAAGGTCTTTCAACCAGGTTTACTAGCCTGAACTGCATGAATTTGGATCTTCTTCATGGCAAAGGAGTTTTTACCTGGAATTTCATTCATTAAAGGTGAAAAGTGGCTTATGTCAAAAATGAGCGTTTCAGAGCGATTGGAGGCTGTTTTAGCGCTGAAAAGTGGCTTATGTGAAAAATGAGCGTTTCAGAGCGAGAGCAGCCTGTTTTTGCACTAAGCTGCATTTCACTGAAAAAAGGTCTTTCAAACAGGTTTACTAGCCTGAACTTGTTGAATTTGGATCTTCTTCATGGCAAAGGAGTTTTTACCTGGAATTTCATTCATTAAGGCTGAAAAGTGGGTTATGTCAAAAATGAGCGTTTCAGAGCGATAGGAGGCTGTTTTAGCACTGTACAGTCGCCTAAGGCTGAAAAGTGGCTTATGTGAAAAATGAGCGTTTCAGAGCGAGAGCAGCCTGTTTTTGCACTAAGCTGCATTTCACTGAAAAAAGGTCTTTCAACCAGGTTTACTAGCCTGAACTGGATGAATTTGGATCTTCTTCATGGCAAAGGAGTTTTTACCTGGAATTTCCTTCATTAAAGGTGAAAAGTGGGTTATGTCAAAAATGAGCGTTTCAGAGCGATTGTAGGCTGTTTTAGCACTGTACAGTCGCCTAAGGCTGAAAAGTGGCTTATGTCAAAAATGAGCGTTTCAGAGCGAGAGGAGGCTGTTTTAGCGCTGAAAAGTGGCTTATGTGAAAAATGAGCGTTTCAGAGCGAGAGCAGCCTGTTTTTGCACTAAGCTGCATTTCACTGAAAAAAGGTCTTTCAAACAGGTTTACTAGCCTGAACTTGTTGAATTTGGATCTTCTTCATGGCAAAGGAGTTTTTACCTGGAATTTAATTCATTAAGGCTGAAAAGTGGGTTATGTCAAAAATGAGCGTTTCAGAGCGATAGGAGGCTGTTTTAGCACTGTACAGTCGCCTAAGGCTGAAAAGTGGCTTATGTGAAAAATGAGCGTTTCAGAGCGATTGGAGGCTGTTTTTGCACTGTACAGTCGCCTATAAGGCTGAAAAGTGGCTTATGTGAAAAATGAGCGTTTCAGAGCGAGAGCAGCCTGTTTTTGCACTAAGCTGCATTTCACTGAAAAAAGGTCTTTCAACCAGGTTTACTAGCCTGAACTGGATGAATTTGGATCTTCTTCATGGCAAAGGAGTTTTTACCTGGAATTTCCTTCATTAAAGGTGAAAAGTGGCTTATGTCAAAAATGAGCGTTTCAGAGCGAGAGCAGCCTGTTTTTGCACTAAGCTGCATTTCACTGAAAAAAGGTCTTTCAAACAGGTTTACTAGCCTGAACTGGTTGAATTTGGATCTTCTTCATGGCAAATGAGTTTTTACCTGGAATTTAATTCATTAAAGGTGAAAAGTGGCTTATGTCAAAAATGAGCGTTTCAGAGCGATTGGAGGCTGTTTTAGCGCTTAAAAGTGGCTTATGTGAAAAATGAGCGTTTCAGAGCGAGAGCAGCCTGTTTTTGCACTAAGCTGCATTTCACTGAAAAAAGGTCTTTCAAACAGGTTTACTAGCCTGAACTGGTTGAATTTGGATCTTCTTCATGGCAAAGGAGTTTTTACCTGGAATTTCATTCATTAAAGGTGAAAAGTGGCTTATGTCAAAAATGAGCGTTTCAGAGCGATTGGAGGCTGTTTTAGCACTGTACAGTCGCCTAAGGCTGAAAAGTGGCTTATGTGAAAAATGAGCGTTTCAGAGCGAGAGCAGCCTGTTTTTGCACTAAGCTGCATTTCACTGAAAAAAGGTCTTTCAAACAGGTTTACTAGCCTGAACTTGTTGAATTTGGATCTTCTTCATGGCAAAGGAGTTTTTACCTGGAATTTCATTCATTAAGGCTGAAAAGTGGGTTATGTCAAAAATGAGCGTTTCAGAGCGATAGGAGGCTGTTTTAGCACTGTACAGTCGCCTAAGGCTGAAAAGTGGCTTATGTGAAAAATGAGCGTTTCAGAGCGAGAGGAGGCTGTTTTTGCACTAAGCTGCATTTCACTGAAAAAAGGTCTTTCAAACAGGTTCACTAGCCTGAACTGGTTGAATTTGGATCTTCTTCATGGCAAAGGAGTTTTTACCTGGAATTTCATTCATTAAAGGTGAAAAGTGGCTTATGTCAAAAATGAGCGTTTCAGAGCGATTGGAGGCTGTTTTAGCACTGTACAGTCGCCTAAGGCTGAAAAGTGGCTTATGTCAAAAATGAGCGTTTCAGAGCGATTGGAGGCTGTTTTAGCGCTGAAAAGTGGCTTATGTGAAAAATGAGCGTTTCAGAGCGAGAGCAGCCTGTTTTTGCACTAAGCTGCATTTCACTGAAAAAAGGTCTTTCAAACAGGTTTACTAGCCTGAACTGGTTGAATTTGGATCTTCTTCATGGCAAATGAGTTTTTACCTGGAATTTAATTCATTAAGGCTGAAAAGTGGGTTATGTCAAAAATGAGCGTTTCAGAGCGATAGGAGGCTGTTTTAGCACTGTACAGTCGCCTAAGGCTGAAAAGTGGCTTATGTGAAAAATGAGCGTTTCAGAGCGAGAGCAGCCTGTTTTTGCACTAAGCTGCATTTCACTGAAAAAAGGTCTTTCAAACAGGTTTACTAGCCTGAACTTGTTGAATTTGGATCTTCTTCATGGCAAAGGAGTTTTTACCTGGAATTTCATTCATTAAGGCTGAAAAGTGGGTTATGTCAAAAATGAGCGTTTCAGAGCGATAGGAGGCTGTTTTAGCACTGTACAGTCGCCTAAGGCTGAAAAGTGGCTTATGTGAAAAATGAGCGTTTCAGAGCGAGAGCAGCCTGTTTTTGCACTAAGCTGCATTTCACTGAAAAAAGGTCTTTCAACCAGGTTTACTAGCCTGAACTGGATGAATTTGGATCTTCTTCATGGCAAAGGAGTTTTTACCTGGAATTTCCTTCATTAAAGGTGAAAAGTGGGTTATGTCAAAAATGAGCGTTTCAGAGCGATTGTAGGCTGTTTTAGCACTGTACAGTCGCCTAAGGCTGAAAAGTGGCTTATGTCAAAAATGAGCGTTTCAGAGCGAGAGGAGGCTGTATTAGCGCTGAAAAGTGGCTTATGTGAAAAATGAGCGTTTCAGAGCGAGAGCAGCCTGTTTTTGCACTAAGCTGCATTTCACTGAAAAAAGGTCTTTCAAACAGGTTTACTAGCCTGAACTTGTTGAATTTGGATCTTCTTCATGGCAAAGGAGTTTTTACCTGGAATTTAATTCATTAAGGCTGAAAAGTGGGTTATGTCAAAAATGAGCGTTTCAGAGCGATAGGAGGCTGTTTTAGCACTGTACAGTCGCCTAAGGCTGAAAAGTGGCTTATGTGAAAAATGAGCGTTTCAGAGCGATTGGAGGCTGTTTTTGCACTGTACAGTCGCCTATAAGGCTGAAAAGTGGCTTATGTGAAAAATGAGCGTTTCAGAGCGAGAGCAGCCTGTTTTTGCACTAAGCTGCATTTCACTGAAAAAAGGTCTTTCAACCAGGTTTACTAGCCTGAACTGGATGAATTTGGATCTTCTTCATGGCAAAGGAGTTTTTACCTGGAATTTCCTTCATTAAAGGTGAAAAGTGGCTTATGTCAAAAATGAGCGTTTCAGAGCGAGAGCAGCCTGTTTTTGCACTAAGCTGCATTTCACTGAAAAAAGGTCTTTCAAACAGGTTTACTAGCCTGAACTGGTTGAATTTGCATCTTCTTCATGGCAAATGAGTTTTTACCTGGAATTTAATTCATTAAAGGTGAAAAGTGGCTTATGTCAAAAATGAGCGTTTCAGAGCGATTGGAGGCTGTTTTAGCGCTTAAAAGTGGCTTATGTGAAAAATGAGCGTTTCAGAGCGAGAGCAGCCTGTTTTTGCACTAAGCTGCATTTCACTGAAAAAAGGTCTTTCAAACAGGTTTACTAGCCTGAACTGGTTGAATTTGGATCTTCTTCATGGCAAAGGAGTTTTTACCTGGAATTTCATTCATTAAAGGTGAAAAGTGGCTTATGTCAAAAATGAGCGTTTCAGAGCGATTGGAGGCTGTTTTAGCACTGTACAGTCGCCTAAGGCTGAAAAGTGGCTTATGTGAAAAATGAGCGTTTCAGAGCGAGAGCAGCCTGTTTTTGCACTAAGCTGCATTTCACTGAAAAAAGGTCTTTCAAACAGGTTTACTAGCCTGAACTTGTTGAATTTGGATCTTCTTCATGGCAAAGGAGTTTTTACCTGGAATTTCATTCATTAAGGCTGAAAAGTGGGTTATGTCAAAAATGAGCGTTTCAGAGCGATAGGAGGCTGTTTTAGCACTGTACAGTCGCCTAAGGCTGAAAAGTGGCTTATGTGAAAAATGAGCGTTTCAGAGCGAGAGGAGGCTGTTTTTGCACTGTACAGTCGCCTATAAGGCTGAAAAGTGGCTTATGTCAAAAATGAGCGTTTCAGAGCGATTGGAGGCTGTTTTAGCGCTGAAAAGTGGCTTTTGTGAAAAATGAGCGTTTCAGAGCGAGAGCAGCCTGTTTTTGCACTAAGCTGCATTTCACTGAAAAAAGGTCTTTCAAACAGGTTTACTAGCCTGAACTGGTTGAATTTGGATCTTCTTCATGGCAAAGGAGTTTTTACCTGGAATTTCATTCATTAAAGGTGAAAAGTGGCTTATGTCAAAAATGAGCGTTTCAGAGCGATTGGAGGCTGTTTTAGCGCTGAAAAGTGGCTTATGTGAAAAATGAGCGTTTCAGAGCGAGAGCAGCCTGTTTTTGCACTAAGCTGCATTTCACTGAAAAAAGGTCTTTCAAACAGGTTTACTAGCCTGAACTGGTTGAATTTGGATCTTCTTCATGGCAAAGGAGTTTTTACCTGGAATTTCATTCATTAAAGGTGAAAAGTGGCTTATGTCAAAAATGAGCGTTTCAGAGCGATTGGAGGCTGTTTTAGCGCTGAAAAGTGGCTTATGTGAAAAATGAGCGTTTCAGAGCGAGAGCAGCCTGTTTTTGCACTAAGCTGCATTTCACTGAAAAAAGGTCTTTCAAACAGGTTTACTAGCCTGAACTGGTTGAATTTGGATCTTCTTCATGGCAAAGGAGTTTTTACCTGGAATTTAATTCATTAAGGCTGAAAAGTGGGTTATGTCAAAAATGAGCGTTTCAGAGCGATAGGAGGCTGTTTTAGCACTGTACAGTCGCCTAAGGCTGAAAAGTGGCTTATGTGAAAAATGAGCGTTTCAGAGCGAGAGCAGCCTGTTTTTGCACTAAGCTGCATTTCACTGAAAAAAGGTCTTTCAAACAGGTTTACTAGCCTGAACTTGTTGAATTTGGATCTTCTTCATGGCAAAGGAGTTTTTACCTGGAATTTAATTCATTAAGGCTGAAAAGTGGGTTATGTCAAAAATGAGCGTTTCAGAGCGAGAGGAGGCTGTTTTTGCACTGTACAGTCGCCTATAAGGCTGAAAAGTGGCTTATGTCAAAAATGAGCGTTTCAGAGCGATTGGAGGCTGTTTTAGCGCTGAAAAGTGGCTTTTGTGAAAAATGAGCGTTTCAGAGCGAGAGCAGCCTGTTTTTGCACTAAGCTGCATTTCACTGAAAAAAGGTCTTTCAAACAGGTTTACTAGCCTGAACTGGTTGAATTTGGATCTTCTTCATGGCAAAGGAGTTTTTACCTGGAATTTCATTCATTAAAGGTGAAAAGTGGCTTATGTCAAAAATGAGCGTTTCAGAGCGATTGGAGGCTGTTTTAGCGCTGAAAAGTGGCTTATGTGAAAAATGAGCGTTTCAGAGCGAGAGCAGCCTGTTTTTGCACTAAGCTGCATTTCACTGAAAAAAGGTCTTTCAAACAGGTTTACTAGCCTGAACTGGTTGAATTTGGATCTTCTTCATGGCAAAGGAGTTTTTACCTGGAATTTCATTCATTAAAGGTGAAAAGTGGCTTATGTCAAAAATGAGCGTTTCAGAGCGATTGGAGGCTGTTTTAGCACTGTACAGTCGCCTAAGGCTGAAAAGTGGCTTATGTGAAAAATGAGCGTTTCAGAGCGAGAGCAGCCTGTTTTTGCACTAAGCTGCATTTCACTGAAAAAAGGTCTTTCAAACAGGTTTACTAGCCTGAACTGGTTGAATTTGGATCTTCTTCATGGCAAAGGAGTTTTTACCTGGAATTTCATTCATTAAAGGTGAAAAGTGGCTTATGTCAAAAATGAGCGTTTCAGAGCGATTGGAGGCTGTTTTAGCGCTGAAAAGTGGCTTATGTGAAAAATGAGCGTTTCAGAGCGAGAGCAGCCTGTTTTTGCACTAAGCTGCATTTCACTGAAAAAAGGTCTTTCAAACAGGTTTACTAGCCTGAACTTGTTGAATTTGGATCTTCTTCATGGCAAAGGAGTTTTTACCTGGAATTTCATTCATTAAGGCTGAAAAGTGGGTTATGTCAAAAATGAGCGTTTCAGAGCGATAGGAGGCTGTTTTAGCACTGTACAGTCGCCTAAGGCTGAAAAGTGGCTTATGTGAAAAATGAGCGTTTCAGAGCGAGAGGAGGCTGTTTTTGCACTGTACAGTCGCCTATAAGGCTGAAAAGTGGCTTATGTCAAAAATGAGCGTTTCAGAGCGATTGGAGGCTGTTTTAGCGCTGAAAAGTGGCTTTTGTGAAAAATGAGCGTTTCAGAGCGAGAGCAGCCTGTTTTTGCACTAAGCTGCATTTCACTGAAAAAAGGTCTTTCAAACAGGTTTACTAGCCTGAACTGGTTGAATTTGGATCTTCTTCATGGCAAAGGAGTTTTTACCTGGAATTTCATTCATTAAAGGTGAAAAGTGGCTTATGTCAAAAATGAGCGTTTCAGAGCGATTGGAGGCTGTTTTAGCGCTGAAAAGTGGCTTATGTGAAAAATGAGCGTTTCAGAGCGAGAGCAGCCTGTTTTTGCACTAAGCTGCATTTCACTGAAAAAAGGTCTTTCAAACAGGTTTACTAGCCTGAACTGGTTGAATTTGGATCTTCTTCATGGCAAAGGAGTTTTTACCTGGAATTTCATTCATTAAAGGTGAAAAGTGGCTTATGTCAAAAATGAGCGTTTCAGAGCGATTGGAGGCTGTTTTAGCGCTGAAAAGTGGCTTATGTGAAAAATGAGCGTTTCAGAGCGAGAGCAGCCTGTTTTTGCACTAAGCTGCATTTCACTGAAAAAAGGTCTTTCAAACAGGTTTACTAGCCTGAACTGGTTGAATTTGGATCTTCTTCATGGCAAAGGAGTTTTTACCTGGAATTTAATTCATTAAGGCTGAAAAGTGGGTTATGTCAAAAATGAGCGTTTCAGAGCGATAGGAGGCTGTTTTAGCACTGTACAGTCGCCTAAGGCTGAAAAGTGGCTTATGTGAAAAATGAGCGTTTCAGAGCGAGAGCAGCCTGTTTTTGCACTAAGCTGCATTTCACTGAAAAAAGGTCTTTCAAACAGGTTTACTAGCCTGAACTTGTTGAATTTGGATCTTCTTCATGGCAAAGGAGTTTTTACCTGGAATTTAATTCATTAAGGCTGAAAAGTGGGTTATGTCAAAAATGAGCGTTTCAGAGCGAGAGGAGGCTGTTTTTGCACTGTACAGTCGCCTATAAGGCTGAAAAGTGGCTTATGTCAAAAATGAGCGTTTCAGAGCGATTGGAGGCTGTTTTAGCGCTGAAAAGTGGCTTTTGTGAAAAATGAGCGTTTCAGAGCGAGAGCAGCCTGTTTTTGCACTAAGCTGCATTTCACTGAAAAAAGGTCTTTCAAACAGGTTTACTAGCCTGAACTGGTTGAATTTGGATCTTCTTCATGGCAAAGGAGTTTTTACCTGGAATTTCATTCATTAAAGGTGAAAAGTGGCTTATGTCAAAAATGAGCGTTTCAGAGCGATTGGAGGCTGTTTTAGCGCTGAAAAGTGGCTTATGTGAAAAATGAGCGTTTCAGAGCGAGAGCAGCCTGTTTTTGCACTAAGCTGCATTTCACTGAAAAAAGGTCTTTCAAACAGGTTTACTAGCCTGAACTGGTTGAATTTGGATCTTCTTCATGGCAAAGGAGTTTTTACCTGGAATTTCATTCATTAAAGGTGAAAAGTGGCTTATGTCAAAAATGAGCGTTTCAGAGCGATTGGAGGCTGTTTTAGCACTGTACAGTCGCCTAAGGCTGAAAAGTGGCTTATGTGAAAAATGAGCGTTTCAGAGCGAGAGCAGCCTGTTTTTGCACTAAGCTGCATTTCACTGAAAAAAGGTCTTTCAAACAGGTTTACTAGCCTGAACTGGTTGAATTTGGATCTTCTTCATGGCAAAGGAGTTTTTACCTGGAATTTCATTCATTAAAGGTGAAAAGTGGCTTATGTCAAAAATGAGCGTTTCAGAGCGATTGGAGGCTGTTTTAGCGCTGAAAAGTGGCTTATGTGAAAAATGAGCGTTTCAGAGCGAGAGCAGCCTGTTTTTGCACTAAGCTGCATTTCACTGAAAAAAGGTCTTTCAAACAGGTTTACTAGCCTGAACTGGTTGAATTTGGATCTTCTTCATGGCAAAGGAGTTTTTACCTGGAATTTCATTCATTAAAGGTGAAAAGTGGATTATGTCAAAAATGAGCGTTTCAGAGCGATTGGAGGCTGTTTTAGCACTGTACAGTCGCCTAAGGCTGAAAAGTGGCTTATGTGAAAAATGAGCGTTTCAGAGCGAGAGCAGCCTGTTTTTGCACTAAGCTGCATTTCACTGAAAAAAGGTCTTTCAAACAGGTTTACTAGCCTGAACTGGTTGAATTTGGATCTTCTTCATGGCAAAGGAGTTTTTACCTGGAATTTCATTCATTAAAGGTGAAAAGTGGCTTATGTCAAAAATGAGCGTTTCAGAGCGATTGGAGGCTGTTTTAGCACTGTACAGTCGCCTAAGGCTGAAAAGTGGCTTATGTGAAAAATGAGCGTTTCAGAGCGAGAGCAGCCTGTTTTTGCACTAAGCTGCATTTCACTGAAAAAAGGTCTTTCAAACAGGTTTACTAGCCTGAACTGGTTGAATTTGGATCTTCTTCATGGCAAAGGAGTTTTTACCTGGAATTTCATTCATTAAAGGTGAAAAGTGGATTATGTCAAAAATGAGCGTTTCAGAGCGATTGGAGGCTGTTTTAGCACTGTACAGTCGCCTAAGGCTGAAAAGTGGCCTATGTGAAAAATGAGCGTTTCAGAGCGAGAGCAGCCTGTTTTTGCACTAAGCTGCATTTCACTGAAAAAAGGTCTTTTCAAACAGGTTTACTAGCCTGAACTGGTTGAATTTGGATCTTCTTCATGGCAAAGGAGTTTTTACCTGGAATTTCATTCATTAAAGGTGAAAAGTGGCTTATGTCAAAAATGAGCGTTTCAGAGCGATTGGAGGCTGTTTTAGCACTGTACAGTCGCCTAAGGCTGATGGCTTATGTGAAAAATGAGCGTTTCAGAGCGAGAGCAGCCTGTTTTTGCACTATGCTGCATTTCACTGAAAAAAGGTCTTTCAAACAGGTTTACTAGCCTGAACTGGTTGAATTTGGATCTTCTTCATGGCAAAGGAGTTTTTACCTGGAATTTCATTCATTAAAGGTGAAAAGTGGCTTATGTCAAAAATGAGCGTTTCAGAGCGATTGGAGGCTGTTTTAGCGCTGAAAAGTGGCTTATGTGAAAAATGAGCGTTTCAGAGCGAGAGCAGCCTGTTTTTGCACTAAGCTGCATTTCACTGAAAAAAGGTCTTTCAAACAGGTTTACTAGCCTGAACTGGTTGAATTTGGATCTTCTTCATGGCAAAGGAGTTTTTACCTGGAATTTCATTCATTAAAGGTGAAAAGTGGCTTATGTCAAAAATGAGCGTTTCAGAGCGATTGGAGGCTGTTTTAGCACTGTAAAGTCGCCTAAGGCTGAAAAGTGGCTTATGTGAAAAATGAGCGTTTCAGAGCGAGAGCAGCCTGTTTTTGCACTAAGCTGCATTTCACTGAAAAAAGGTCTTTCAAACAGGTTTACTAGCCTGAACTGGTTGAATTTGGATCTTCTTCATGGCAAAGGAGTTTTTACCTGGAATTTCATTCATTAAAGGTGAAAAGTGGCTTATGTCAAAAATGAGCGTTTCAGAGCGATTGGAGGCTGTTTTAGCACTGTACAGTCGCCTAAGGCTGAAAAGTGGCTTATGTGAAAAATGAGCGTTTCAGAGCGAGAGCAGCCTGTTTTTGCACTAAGCTGCATTTCACTGAAAAAAGGTCTTTCAAACAGGTTTACTAGCCTGAACTGGTTGAATTTGGATCTTCTTCATGGCAAAGGAGTTTTTACCTGGAATTTCATTCATTAAAGGTGAAAAGTGGCTTATGTCAAAAATGAGCGTTTCAGAGCGATTGGAGGCTGTTTTAGCGCTGAAAAGTGGCTTATGTGAAAAATGAGCGTTTCAGAGCGAGAGCAGCCTGTTTTTGCACTAAGCTGCATTTCACTGAAAAAAGGTCTTTCAAACAGGTTTACTAGCCTGAACTGGTTGAATTTGGATCTTCTTCATGGCAAAGGAGTTTTTACCTGGAATTTCATTCATTAAAGGTGAAAAGTGGCTTATGTCAAAAATGAGCGTTTCAGAGCGATTGGAGGCTGTTTTAGCGCTGAAAAGTGGCTTATGTGAAAAATGAGCGTTTCAGAGCGAGAGCAGCCGGTTTTTGCACTAAGCTGCATTTCACTGAAAAAAGGTCTTTCAAACAGGTTTACTAGCCTGAACTGGTTGAATTTGGATCTTCTTCATGGCAAATGAGTTTTTACCTGGAATTTAATTCATTAAGGCTGAAAAGTGGGTTATGTCAAAAATGAGCGTTTCAGAGCGATAGGAGGCTGTTTTAGCACTGTACAGTCGCCTAAGGCTGAAAAGTGGCTTATGTGAAAAATGAGCGTTTCAGAGCGAGAGCAGCCTGTTTTTGCACTAAGCTGCATTTCACTGAAAAAAGGTCTTTCAAACAGGTTTACTAGCCTGAACTGGTTGAATTTGGATCTTCTTCATGGCAAATTAGTTTTTACCTGGAATTTAATTCATTAAGGCTGAAAAGTGGGTTATGTCAAAAATGAGCGTTTCAGAGCGATAGGAGGCTGTTTTAGCACTGTACAGTCGCCTAAGGCTGAAAAGTGGCTTATGTGAAAAATGAGCGTTTCAGAGCGAGAGCAGCCTGTTTTTGCACTAAGCTGCATTTCACTGAAAAAAGGTCTTTCAAACAGGTTTACTAGCCTGAACTGGTTGAATTTGGATCTTCTTCATGGCAAAGGAGTTTTTACCTGGAATTTCATTCATTAAAGGTGAAAAGTGGCTTATGTCAAAAATGAGCGTTTCAGAGCGATTGGAGGCTGTTTTAGCACTGTACAGTCGCCTAAGGCTGAAAAGTGGCTTATGTCAAAAATGAGCGTTTCAGAGCGATTGGAGGCTGTTTTAGCGCTGAAAAGTGGCTTTTGTGAAAAATGAGCGTTTCAGAGCGAGAGCAGCCTGTTTTTGCACTAAGCTGCATTTCACTGAAAAAAGGTCTTTCAAACAGGTTTACTAGCCTGAACTGGTTGAATTTGGATCTTCTTCATGGCAAAGGAGTTTTTACCTGGAATTTCATTCATTAAAGGTGAAAAGTGGCTTATGTCAAAAATGAGCGTTTCAGAGCGATTGGAGGCTGTTTTAGCGCTGAAAAGTGGCTTATGTGAAAAATGAGCGTTTCAGAGCGAGAGCAGCCTGTTTTTGCACTAAGCTGCATTTCACTGAAAAAAGGTCTTTCAAACAGGTTTACTAGCCTGAACTGGTTGAATTTGGATCTTCTTCATGGCAAAGGAGTTTTTACCTGGAATTTCATTCATTAAAGGTGAAAAGTGGCTTATGTCAAAAATGAGCGTTTCAGAGCGATTGGAGGCTGTTTTAGCACTGTACAGTCGCCTAAGGCTGAAAAGTGGCTTATGTGAAAAATGAGCGTTTCAGAGCGAGAGCAGCCTGTTTTTGCACTAAGCTGCATTTCACTGAAAAAAGGTCTTTCAAACAGGTTTACTAGCCTGAACTGGTTGAATTTGGATCTTCTTCATGGCAAAGGAGTTTTTACCTGGAATTTCATTCATTAAAGGTGAAAAGTGGCTTATGTGAAAAATGAGCGTTTCAGAGCGATTGGAGGCTGTTTTAGCGCTGAAAAGTGGCTTATGTGAAAAATGAGCGTTTCAGAGCGAGAGCAGCCTGTTTTTGCACTAAGCTGCATTTCACTGAAAAAAGGTCTTTCAAACAGGTTTACTAGCCTGAACTGGTTGAATTTGGATCTTCTTCATGGCAAAGGAGTTTTTACCTGGAATTTCATTCATTAAAGGTGAAAAGTGGATTATGTCAAAAATGAGCGTTTCAGAGCGATTGGAGGCTGTTTTAGCACTGTACAGTCGCCTAAGGCTGAAAAGTGGCTTATGTGAAAAATGAGCGTTTCAGAGCGAGAGCAGCCTGTTTTTGCACTAAGCTGCATTTCACTGAAAAAAGGTCTTTCAAACAGGTTTACTAGCCTGAACTGGTTGAATTTGGATCTTCTTCATGGCAAAGGAGTTTTTACCTGGAATTTCATTCATTAAAGGTGAAAAGTGGCTTATGTCAAAAATGAGCGTTTCAGAGCGATTGGAGGCTGTTTTAGCGCTGAAAAGTGGCTTATGTGAAAAATGAGCGTTTCAGAGCGAGAGCAGCCTGTTTTTGCACTAAGCTGCATTTCACTGAAAAAAGGTCTTTCAAACAGGTTTACTAGCCTGAACTGGTTGAATTTGGATCTTCTTCATGGCAAAGGAGTTTTTACCTGGAATTTCATTCATTAAAGGTGAAAAGTGGCTTATGTCAAAAATGAGCGTTTCAGAGCGATTGGAGGCTGTTTTAGCACTGTACAGTCGCCTAAGGCTGAAAAGTGGCTTATGTGAAAAATGAGCGTTTCAGAGCGAGAGCAGCCTGTTTTTGCACTAAGCTGCATTTCACTGAAAAAAGGTCTTTCAAACAGGTTTACTAGCCTGAACTGGTTGAATTTGGATCTTCTTCATGGCAAAGGAGTTTTTACCTGGAATTTCATTCATTAAAGGTGAAAAGTGGCTTATGTCAAAAATGAGCGTTTCAGAGCGATTGGAGGCTGTTTTAGCGCTGAAAAGTGGCTTATGTGAAAAATGAGCGTTTCAGAGCGAGAGCAGCCTGTTTTTGCACTAAGCTGCATTTCACTGAAAAAAGGTCTTTCAAACAGGTTTACTAGCCTGAACTGGTTGAATTTGGATCTTCTTCATGGCAAATGAGTTTTTACCTGGAATTTAATTCATTAAGGCTGAAAAGTGGGTTATGTCAAAAATGAGCGTTTCAGAGCGATAGGAGGCTGTTTTAGCACTGTACAGTCGCCTAAGGCTGAAAAGTGGCTTATGTGAAAAATGAGCGTTTCAGAGCGAGAGGAGGCTGTTTTTGCACTAAGCTGCATTTCACTGAAAAAAGGTCTTTCAAACAGGTTTACTAGCCTGAACTGGTTGAATTTGGATCTTCTTCATGGCAAAGGAGTTTTTACCTGGAATTTCATTCATTAAAGGTGAAAAGTGGATTATGTCAAAAATGAGCGTTTCAGAGCGATTGGAGGCTGTTTTAGCACTGTACAGTCGCCTAAGGCTGAAAAGTGGCTTATGTGAAAAATGAGCGTTTCAGAGCGAGAGCAGCCTGTTTTTGCACTAAGCTGCATTTCACTGAAAAAAGGTCTTTCAAACAGGTTTACTAGCCTGAACTGGTTGAATTTGGATCTTCTTCATGGCAAAGGAGTTTTTACCTGGAATTTCATTCATTAAAGGTGAAAAGTGGATTATGTCAAAAATGAGCGTTTCAGAGCGATTGGAGGCTGTTTTAGCACTGTACAGTCGCCTAAGGCTGAAAAGTGGCCTATGTGAAAAATGAGCGTTTCAGAGCGAGAGCAGCCTGTTTTTGCACTAAGCTGCATTTCACTGAAAAAAGGTCTTTTCAAACAGGTTTACTAGCCTGAACTGGTTGAATTTGGATCTTCTTCATGGCAAAGGAGTTTTTACCTGGAATTTCATTCATTAAAGGTGAAAAGTGGCTTATGTCAAAAATGAGCGTTTCAGAGCGATTGGAGGCTGTTTTAGCACTGTACAGTCGCCTAAGGCTGATGGCTTATGTGAAAAATGAGCGTTTCAGAGCGAGAGCAGCCTGTTTTTGCACTATGCTGCATTTCACTGAAAAAAGGTCTTTCAAACAGGTTTACTAGCCTGAACTGGTTGAATTTGGATCTTCTTCATGGCAAAGGAGTTTTTACCTGGAATTTCATTCATTAAAGGTGAAAAGTGGCTTATGTCAAAAATGAGCGTTTCAGAGCGATTGGAGGCTGTTTTAGCGCTGAAAAGTGGCTTATGTGAAAAATGAGCGTTTCAGAGCGAGAGCAGCCTGTTTTTGCACTAAGCTGCATTTCACTGAAAAAAGGTCTTTCAAACAGGTTTACTAGCCTGAACTGGTTGAATTTGGATCTTCTTCATGGCAAAGGAGTTTTTACCTGGAATTTCATTCATTAAAGGTGAAAAGTGGATTATGTCAAAAATGAGCGTTTCAGAGCGATTGGAGGCTGTTTTAGCGCTGAAAAGTGGCTTATGTGAAAAATGAGCGTTTCAGAGCGAGAGCAGCCTGTTTTTGCACTAAGCTGCATTTCACTGAAAAAAGGTCTTTCAAACAGGTTTACTAGCCTGAACTGGTTGAATTTGGATCTTCTTCATGTCAAAGGAGTTTTTACCTGGAATTTCATTCATTAAAGGTGAAAAGTGGATTATGTCAAAAATGAGCGTTTCAGAGCGATTGGAGGCTGTTTTAGCACTGTACAGTCGCCTAAGGCTGAAAAGTGGCCTATGTGAAAAATGAGCGTTTCAGAGCGAGAGCAGCCTGTTTTTGCACTAAGCTGCATTTCACTGAAAAAAGGTCTTTCAAACAGGTTTACTAGCCTGAACTGGTTGAATTTGGATCTTCTTCATGGCAAAGGAGTTTTTACCTGGAATTTCATTCATTAAAGGTGAAAAGTGGCTTATGTCAAAAATGAGCGTTTCAGAGCGATTGGAGGCTGTTTTAGCGCTGAAAAGTGGCTTATGTGAAAAATGAGCGTTTCAGAGCGATTGGAGGCTGTTTTAGCACTGTACAGTCGCCTAAGGCTGAAAAGTGGCTTATGTGAAAAATGAGCGTTTCAGAGCGAGAGCAGCCTGTTTTTGCACTAAGCTGCATTTCACTGAAAAAAGGTCTTTCAAACAGGTTTACTAGCCTGAACTGGTTGAATTTGGATCTTCTTCATGGCAAAGGAGTTTTTACCTGGAATTTCATTCATTAAAGGTGAAAAGTGGATTATGTCAAAAATGAGCGTTTCAGAGCGATTGGAGGCTGTTTTAGCACTGTACAGTCGCCTAAGGCTGAAAAGTGGCCTATGTGAAAAATGAGCGTTTCAGAGCGAGAGCAGCCTGTTTTTGCACTAAGCTGCATTTCACTGAAAAAAGGTCTTTTCAAACAGGTTTACTAGCCTGAACTGGTTGAATTTGGATCTTCTTCATGGCAAAGGAGTTTTTACCTGGAATTTCATTCATTAAAGGTGAAAAGTGGCTTATGTCAAAAATGAGCGTTTCAGAGCGATTGGAGGCTGTTTTAGCACTGTACAGTCGCCTAAGGCTGATGGCTTATGTGAAAAATGAGCGTTTCAGAGCGAGAGCAGCCTGTTTTTGCACTATGCTGCATTTCACTGAAAAAAGGTCTTTCAAACAGGTTTACTAGCCTGAACTGGTTGAATTTGGATCTTCTTCATGGCAAAGGAGTTTTTACCTGGAATTTCATTCATTAAAGGTGAAAAGTGGCTTATGTCAAAAATGAGCGTTTCAGAGCGATTGGAGGCTGTTTTAGCGCTGAAAAGTGGCTTATGTGAAAAATGAGCGTTTCAGAGCGAGAGCAGCCTGTTTTTGCACTAAGCTGCATTTCACTGAAAAAAGGTCTTTCAAACAGGTTTACTAGCCTGAACTGGTTGAATTTGGATCTTCTTCATGGCAAAGGAGTTTTTACCTGGAATTTCATTCATTAAAGGTGAAAAGTGGCTTATGTCAAAAATGAGCGTTTCAGAGCGATTGGAGGCTGTTTTAGCACTGTAAAGTCGCCTAAGGCTGAAAAGTGGCTTATGTGAAAAATGAGCGTTTCAGAGCGAGAGCAGCCTGTTTTTGCACTAAGCTGCATTTCACTGAAAAAAGGTCTTTCAAACAGGTTTACTAGCCTGAACTGGTTGAATTTGGATCTTCTTCATGGCAAAGGAGTTTTTACCTGGAATTTCATTCATTAAAGGTGAAAAGTGGCTTATGTCAAAAGTGAGCGTTTCAGAGCGATTGGAGGCTGTTTTAGCACTGTACAGTCGCCTAAGGCTGAAAAGTGGCTTATGTGAAAAATGAGCGTTTCAGAGCGAGAGCAGCCTGTTTTTGCACTAAGCTGCATTTCACTGAAAAAAGGTCTTTCAAACAGGTTTACTAGCCTGAACTGGTTGAATTTGGATCTTCTTCATGGCAAAGGAGTTTTTACCTGGAATTTCATTCATTAAAGGTGAAAAGTGGCTTATGTCAAAAATGAGCGTTTCAGAGCGAGAGCAGCCTGTTTTTGCACTAAGCTGCATTTCACTGAAAAAAGGTCTTTCAAACAGGTTTACTAGCCTGAACTGGTTGAATTTGGATCTTCTTCATGGCAAAGGAGTTTTTACCTGGAATTTCATTCATTAAAGGTGAAAAGTGGATTATGTCAAAAATGAGCGTTTCAGAGCGATTGGAGGCTGTTTTAGCGCTGAAAAGTGGCTTATGTGAAAAATGAGCGTTTCAGAGCGAGAGCAGCCTGTTTTTGCACTAAGCTGCATTTCACTGAAAAAAGGTCTTTCAAACAGGTTTACTAGCCTGAACTGGTTGAATTTGGATCTTCTTCATGTCAAAGGAGTTTTTACCTGGAATTTCATTCATTAAAGGTGAAAAGTGGATTATGTCAAAAATGAGCGTTTCAGAGCGATTGGAGGCTGTTTTAGCACTGTACAGTCGCCTAAGGCTGAAAAGTGGCCTATGTGAAAAATGAGCGTTTCAGAGCGAGAGCAGCCTGTTTTTGCACTAAGCTGCATTTCACTGAAAAAAGGTCTTTCAAACAGGTTTACTAGCCTGAACTGGTTGAATTTGGATCTTCTTCATGGCAAAGGAGTTTTTACCTGGAATTTCATTCATTAAAGGTGAAAAGTGGCTTATGTCAAAAATGAGCGTTTCAGAGCGATTGGAGGCTGTTTTAGCGCTGAAAAGTGGCTTATGTGAAAAATGAGCGTTTCAGAGCGAGAGCAGCCTGTTTTTGCACTAAGCTGCATTTCACTGAAAAAAGGTCTTTCAAACAGGTTTACTAGCCTGAACTGGTTGAATTTGGATCTTCTTCATGGCAAAGGAGTTTTTACCTGGAATTTCATTCATTAAAGGTGAAAAGTGGCTTATGTCAAAAATGAGCGTTTCAGAGCG
Organism: Pagrus pagrus; assembly: GCF_965226575.1. Classification (NCBI taxonomy): domain Eukaryota; kingdom Metazoa; phylum Chordata; class Actinopteri; order Spariformes; family Sparidae; genus Pagrus; species Pagrus pagrus. The sequence goes on from NW_028175420.1 coordinate 459,946, forward strand.
ATTGGAGGCTGTTTTAGCACTGTACAGTCGCCTAAGGCTGAAAAGTGGCTTATGTGAAAAATGAGCGTTTCAGAGCGAGAGCAGCCTGTTTTTGCACTAAGCTGCATTTCACTGAAAAAAGGTCTTTCAAACAGGTTTACTAGCCTGAACTGGTTGAATTTGGATCTTCTTCATGGCAAAGGAGTTTTTACCTGGAATTTCATTCATTAAAGGTGAAAAGTGGCTTATGTCAAAAATGAGCGTTTCAGAGCGATTGGAGGCTGTTTTAGCGCTGAAAAGTGGCTTATGTGAAAAATGAGCGTTTCAGAGCGAGAGCAGCCTGTTTTTGCACTAAGCTGCATTTCACTGAAAAAAGGTCTTTCAAACAGGTTTACTAGCCTGAACTGGTTGAATTTGGATCTTCTTCATGGCAAAGGAGTTTTTACCTGGAATTTCATTCATTAAAGGTGAAAAGTGGATTATGTCAAAAATGAGCGTTTCAGAGCGATTGGAGGCTGTTTTAGCACTGTACAGTCGCCTAAGGCTGAAAAGTGGCTTATGTGAAAAATGAGCGTTTCAGAGCGAGAGCAGCCTGTTTTTGCACTAAGCTGCATTTCACTGAAAAAAGGTCTTTCAAACAGGTTTACTAGCCTGAACTGGTTGAATTTGGATCTTCTTCATGGCAAAGGAGTTTTTACCTGGAATTTCATTCATTAAGGCTGAAAAGTGGGTTATGTCAAAAATGAGCGTTTCAGAGCGATAGGAGGCTGTTTTAGCACTGTACAGTCGCCTAAGGCTGAAAAGTGGCTTATGTGAAAAATGAGCGTTTCAGAGCGAGAGCAGCCTGTTTTTGCACTAAGCTGCATTTCACTGAAAAAAGGTCTTTCAACCAGGTTTACTAGCCTGAACTGGATGAATTTGGATCTTCTTCATGGCAAAGGAGTTTTTACCTGGAATTTCCTTCATTAAAGGTGAAAAGTGGGTTATGTCAAAAATGAGCGTTTCAGAGCGATTGTAGGCTGTTTTAGCACTGTACAGTCGCCTAAGGCTGAAAAGTGGCTTATGTCAAAAATGAGCGTTTCAGAGCGAGAGGAGGCTGTTTTAGCGCTGAAAAGTGGCTTATGTGAAAAATGAGCGTTTCAGAGCGAGAGCAGCCTGTTTTAGCACTGTACAGTCGCCTAAGGCTGAAAAGTGGCTTATGTGAAAAATGAGCGTTTCAGAGCGAGAGCAGCCTGTTTTTGCACTAAGCTGCATTTCACTGAAAAAAGGTCTTTCAAACAGGTTTACTAGCCTGAACTTGTTGAATTTGGATCTTCTTCATGGCAAAGGAGTTTTTACCTGGAATTTCATTCATTAAGGCTGAAAAGTGGGTTATGTCAAAAATGAGCGTTTCAGAGCGATAGGAGGCTGTTTTAGCACTGTACAGTCGCCTAAGGCTGAAAAGTGGCTTATGTGAAAAATGAGCGTTTCAGAGCGAGAGGAGGCTGTTTTTGCACTGTACAGTCGCCTATAAGGCTGAAAAGTGGCTTATGTGAAAAATGAGCGTTTCAGAGCGAGAGCAGCCTGTTTTTGCACTAAGCTGCATTTCACTGAAAAAAGGTCTTTCAAACAGGTTTACTAGCCTGAACTGGTTGAATTTGGATCTTCTTCATGGCAAATGAGTTTTTACCTGGAATTTAATTCATTAAGGCTGAAAAGTGGGTTATGTCAAAAATGAGCGTTTCAGAGCGATAGGAGGCTGTTTTAGCACTGTACAGTCGCCTAAGGCTGAAAAGTGGCTTATGTGAAAAATGAGCGTTTCAGAGCGAGAGCAGCCTGTTTTTGCACTAAGCTGCATTTCACTGAAAAAAGGTCTTTCAAACAGGTTTACTAGCCTGAACTGGTTGAATTTGGATCTTCTTCATGGCAAATGAGTTTTTACCTGGAATTTAATTCATTAAGGCTGAAAAGTGGGTTATGTCAAAAATGAGCGTTTCAGAGCGATAGGAGGCTGTTTTAGCACTGTACAGTCGCCTAAGGCTGAAAAGTGGCTTATGTGAAAAATGAGCGTTTCAGAGCGAGAGCAGCCTGTTTTTGCACTAAGCTGCATTTCACTGAAAAAAGGTCTTTCAAACAGGTTTACTAGCCTGAACTTGTTGAATTTGGATCTTCTTCATGGCAAAGGAGTTTTTACCTGGAATTTAATTCATTAAGGCTGAAAAGTGGGTTATGTCAAAAATGAGCGTTTCAGAGCGAGAGGAGGCTGTTTTTGCACTGTACAGTCGCCTATAAGGCTGAAAAGTGGCTTATGTCAAAAATGAGCGTTTCAGAGCGATTGGAGGCTGTTTTAGCGCTGAAAAGTGGCTTTTGTGAAAAATGAGCGTTTCAGAGCGAGAGCAGCCTGTTTTTGCACTAAGCTGCATTTCACTGAAAAAAGGTCTTTCAAACAGGTTTACTAGCCTGAACTGGTTGAATTTGGATCTTCTTCATGGCAAAGGAGTTTTTACCTGGAATTTCATTCATTAAAGGTGAAAAGTGGCTTATGTCAAAAATGAGCGTTTCAGAGCGATTGGAGGCTGTTTTAGCGCTGAAAAGTGGCTTATGTGAAAAATGAGCGTTTCAGAGCGAGAGCAGCCTGTTTTTGCACTAAGCTGCATTTCACTGAAAAAAGGTCTTTCAAACAGGTTTACTAGCCTGAACTGGTTGAATTTGGATCTTCTTCATGGCAAAGGAGTTTTTACCTGGAATTTCATTCATTAAAGGTGAAAAGTGGCTTATGTCAAAAATGAGCGTTTCAGAGCGAT